>NW_012267345.1:1238688-1249502 GCF_000151885.1 Dipodomys ordii
CGCAGCTCTGTCCTCGGTGCAGCCGGTGGCGCTGGCTGGCATTAGCGCCTCTCGACTTCGCTTTACTCCTAGAAATCAGCCAACATGGAACAATGTGATTTCCAGCGCTAGCCACAAGAGGCAAATGTTCAGTGTCACCCCAGGAACGGGAGCTCGTCTGAGCTGCTCAGGGCAGCGGCTGGACGGGCCTTCCTCGGGGAGAACTTGGTTCTACAGGCACCCCTCCGGGAGCCGCATGTTGGGTGGGTCTGTCCACGCGCGTGCACGGTGGCTCTGGGAACAGACACCCGTCAGATGGGTTCGAGGTTTGACTTCTAGGCAGTGGAGTTGGGTGCGGTCCAGAGCTGCGGTCTATGGGGAGACAGTGCCCAGGAGCAGAGCGTGCGCATGCGCGCTGTGAGACCGGAGCTGGGGATCAGGGAAAACAGGTGCTCAGCATGTGCGTGCGCATGCGCATGGAGAGATGGGAAGGGAGAGACGCGTGCTCAGTGTGCGTGTGCGCACCCTGAGATGCACGGGAGGATGTGCCGAGCCTAGTGGAGTTGGAAACCCCGATGACCTATCTGACGTGGGCGATGCTTTGTGCCACCTGCATGCCTTCCAAGGCATACATGGGTGTGGGGACCCCCTCTGCCTCTGTGATGTGCTTATCCCATGCGAACCAGTGGTTTTACCATTGAACTCAGTGAGCCAACCGTGAGTATGTGCTCCACGCCAAGAGAGTGCTCCCCTCAGAGTCCCAGTGCTCCACCCCAAGAGTGTGTGCTCCACCCCAGAGTCTCAGAGCCACCCACGGTGTGTGCTCCCCTCAGTCCCAGTGCTCCACCCCCAGAGAGTGTGCTCCCCTCAGTCCCAGTGCTCCACCCCCAGAGAGTGTGCTCCACCCCATAGTGAGTCTCGGGGAGCCAACCACGGTGTGTGTTCACTTCAGAGTCTCTGTGGAAAGCAGTAGCAGATGTGATTCCATGGAAATGTTCCTTTCCTGGCAGTCACAAAGCCTTAAAGAGCCTTTTCTAGGCTTCCTGCGGCCCTCGGCTTCCTGCTGGAAATAGACTTGGGGTGTGGAGGAGTGCGTCTGGACTTGGGGTGTGGAGGAGGTAGGCTTGGGGTGGACTTCTGCAGGTGATGTAGTCGTCTTCAGCACCAATGTGGACACAAATTGATAACCCATGTCATCTAAACAAGAGGCTGTTATCACTGAGTGCTCTGGCCCTGGAGCCCGTAAATCTGCAGATCTCTCCTTTCTCTAAGTGCTCATCACTCTTAGAAGTGTCAGATTATCAAAGCAAGGCATGGTGGTACTCGCCTGTAACCCCAGCATCAGAAGGCAGGAAATGGCCAGCCTGAGCTATTGGGCTACCTGTCTTAAAAACGAACAAACAAACAAGCAGAAAACAGTCTCAAACAGATCACAGGAAGGTTTTGAGCAGCCATGTGGTGTCTCCGGCTGCTGTCTGCTGTGCACTGGCATTTTTCCCTCTGGATTCCTGCTCTGTGAGTGACCCCACGGCGGACTGGAGTCTGGGGGTTACTGGCATCAGAACTGCACCAGGAATCCCGGGACTGTGCTAAAGGGAAGGGCGTCCTGTGTCCCCAGTGTGTGGTTCACCCCAGCTCAGCAGTGGAGCATGCCAGAACAACACTGTGGTTCTTTGAGCCTTGGAGGCGCCTGGAGGCAGATGCGGGACGCTCCAATTGTGGATGGGAAAAGATGGCGGCAGTGATGGAGGGAAGCGCAGCGTTGTCTGAAGGCTGTGCGGCCGTGGTTGGGCCGGGAGTCCTCTTAGGGTGGGGCGTGGGCTCTGGCCAGCAAAGGAGCGAGGAGACCCAAGCCCGGACCCTCCTCATAGTCATCATTGGAAGAGCGCGCTTCAAGACGTCAGCAGGGGCTGGCGGGGGCTGGTGGGGCCCAGGAGGTGTCCACCTGCTGTGAAGAACGAGTACCCGGCATGCAGAGCCCCATGCTGCAGGGTGGACTGGAGGCCTGGGCTCTGTGTGTCAAGCTGGCGGTCCTGGGGCTCCTGTGAGTCACTTGTGAGCAGACAACTCTTCCTGTGCCCAGCTGCCCATGTGCAGTGGCCCCAACATGCACTGGAACACACACACAGGCGCACACACATACACTGGAGCACACACACAGCCACACACAGGCTCACACTCACAAACACGAACTCCACACACTCACACACGTACACACACAGAAAAAACCTGACCATCTAGACCAGCTCAGAGCTGTGCCGCAGACCAGCAGGCTGGAGAGAGCAGGTCTCGGGTGACCAGGGGCAACGTGTGCAGGACAGTGGCAAACCCCCGCCCCTTGAGAGTCACTTTAATTCCTGGAACCCAGACAAGGGCGCACTGGTGCCCTGCCTGTGCTTTGTCATATGCCGATGTTGGCATGCATCCCGTGCTGGGAAGCGCGGTCTCTGTGAGTCTGCCAGGATTGCTCCTGTGGAGGAGGGGCTGCTCCACCGTGGGGAGGCCAGTGGGGTCCTGTCTGGGGAGACGGGAGCCTCAGGGCAGACCGTGGAGCCCTGGGGCTGGGGCCGCTGTGCCCTCTGCAGCCGTGGGCATGCACAGCCGCCTCCTCCCCGGCCCAAGGCCTCACTCCCAGCACTGCAGCCTTTCCTGTGTGGCCCGGCTTCTGGTGTGGCGTGGCTTCCAGCCAGTCCTGTGCATTACACTGGCAGCATAGTGACACAGTTGACTGCTTCCTTTATTCGTCACCAATACCTCTCGATGGAAAGGCCCTGCCACCCCGGCGTGGGGGGCCCAGGAAGGCTCTGGGCCCGGAAGGCTGCTGGTATGTTCCAAGCTGGGACTCCGAGGGGGCGCTGAGCGACTCGTTTGTCTTCTGCCCCTGTGGAAGTCTGGCCCAGAGGGGCAACCGCATGGGGAGGGTGTGGCGCCGCATGGGGAGGGCGTGGCGCCGCGTTCCTATGAAGCGGGGCAGTGAAATGCCGCTGCAGCGTGGAAGTTTTCAGGACCCAGCTTGTGGACAGCTCCCAGCACTCACCGCTCACTGCTGCCCATGGCTGAGCCCAGGGCCGGTGCAGGCAGGACGGAGGGGCTTCGAGGAGCTCGGGGCCACCACCGGGCAGCAGGGGCTGAGCCTTGCTCAGGAACAGCTGCATCTGGTGGTGATGGCACAGAGGTCACCACGCTGGGGACGACACCGGTCATCTGCTGGGGACAGCACAGGGAGGTGTTTGCCCCTGTGCAGGGCAGCAGGTGCTGTGAAGGCCAGCCTCCTACCCATGGGAGCTAGCAGGGAAGTGGGGCTCTTGGGGGCCCTGAGGCCTGGACACTCTACAGGGATGCTGCCTCCCGTGTGGCCCCCGGCCTCGGCTGCACAGAGCGGCCCTAGGTGGGGCTCCCTCCCGCAGGGCGTGGAGCCCTGAGGGATCTGGTGTGGCTGCAGGAAGGCCTCTGCTGCGGCTCCCTGCCCACGGTTACCACCCTGGAGGCTGCGAGGGAGGCGGGCAGAGGACTCCTTCCAAACCGCAGTTACCTCTGGGCAGGCCCAAGGCCAGAGCAGGGACAGTCGGCTCCACTGGTTTCACATGTCCCCCCAAGTTTGAATGACATGCCAGACGCCAGGACTGCTCTGATTGAGAAAGTCTGGAAAACAAAGTTCCGCAGGGGAGAAGCACGGGCCCCGGGTCTGGGCGCCTGTGCTCGCCCCAGGCCTCCGGGTGTGCCGGCACCTCTCAGGGCAGGCAGCGGGCACCCGGTGCTGCAGCCCTGTCTCGGAGATGCTCACCACGGTCCTGGCTCCATTCCCAGGTCCCTGTCCCTCAGAGCTGGTTAGACAGGAGCCGAGGGGCGTTCTGAGTCAGCCGTCAGGGTCTGGTGGTGGAGTGTGCATCTGTGCAGGGGGAGTGTGCATCTCTGCGAGGGGGGCGCTGTTTAGGTAAAAGTCATCTGGAGAGAGGCCAAGGAGACTAAGGTTCTCAGAAGGAGGATTTGGAAGAATGGAGAGGGCATAGGTAGGCAGTCTTCAGTTTCCAGCCCATTCTCATGTGAGGGTAGGAGTGAGGGCACAGGAGTTAGGGGGTAGGGGTGAGGGCACAGGAGTTAGGGGGTAGGGGTGAGGGCACAGGAGTTAGGGGGTAGGGGTGAGGGCACAGGGGTGTGGGGGTAGGGGTGAGGGCACAGGGGTGTGGGGGTAGGGGTGAGGGCACAGGGGTGTGGGGGGTAGGGATGAGGGCACAGGGGTGTGGGGGTAGGGGTGAGGGCACAGGGGTGGACACACCACCAAGCACCAATCAGAAGAAGGACCAGAGCCTCCTAGCCCAAGGGCCTGTGGCAGCTGCTGGAGCTGAGTCCCCTTGGAGGTCTGCTGGTGGCGGATGTAGGAGCCACAGAGGTGAGTGGTGGGTTGAGCCCAAGCGGATCCGAGGCTTGCAGTGTGGCCCAGCCCCACCCGCAGGGCGGGCAGGCGCACGCAGGCGCACAGGCTGCTCCTTCCTGAGGCATCCCACGGTGCAAGGGCGGGCACCGGGGTCAGACGCTTGGCTTCTCTTGGAACTGCCTCTCTGGCAATCCTAAAGGCAGAGCAATGATGTTTATTGTTTGCTCTTGTTTCAACTTCTCTACAGTTATTGTTATCCACACCTGGGAGACAGTGGGGCCTCGCTCCCAGTGTAAGTAGAACTCATGTGACAACATAGCCAGTAGAGGGAGAAGAAGCGAGGCATGGGCTGGCCACAGGGCGTCCATGTACGTGGCCCTTCGCAGCCTCTGTCTGGACCTCAGGGCCCACGACAAGGGATCCCTCTGGCCCTGCCACACCAGGAGGATGATCCCGCCCATCTGTCATCCTGGTGTCCACTCTAAAACCAGCCAGCAGTCCGTGGGCCTTTGGTCACAAAGGTGGCTATTGGCACAGGGCAAGGCCGGACCCAAGGATAAGATAAGTAGGGTCTCACACTGAGCAAGCTGTGCCGGTACCCCGCGCCAGAGGGCAGCTGTCCATCAGCCGGGGACACGGAGTGCTCTGAGTTAAGTCCTCTCTGCGCCTGTGCAGGGCCTGGCCTTTCCTGAGGAGGGAGGCTCACTCGCAGCACCCCAGGCCTCCCATGAGGCCTCAGGGCAAAACTGGGGGGCAGTTGGGGCGGCAGAGGACCAGCCCAGGGTGCCTGTTTCCTCTGCTGCCCACAGAGGAGACCCGGTGGAAGGTGTGTTTGCAGCCTCCTAAAGACACAGCCGGAGGCCAGCTACAGACCTCCGGGGTCCTGACAGCCTGCAGGGAGAGCCAGCCCTCCCGCCTGCCTCCATCTGCTGACACGGGGCCCCTCCTGCTGTATGCTGACACCGGATGTGACAGAGGCCATGTTCTGGCAGGAAGGCCACAGCCCGGTTCACTCCACTCCGCCTGGGTCCGGCTCTGGGCGTTTCTGCAGTCAGTGTCCTGCAGTGAGGGCCGGACGCCTCCCTGGGAACACCTTCCCGGAAGAGGCCGTGGTGAGCTGGCAGCGAGCATGCTCATTCTGCAGAAGGAGCTCTGGGGTGACAGGCAGATGTGGCAGGGGAGGCCCGCCTTCCGGAGCAGCCGCAGTCACCCACGCCCAGCATCTCCTGACGTGTGCATGGTGCTCACCGCACATGGACTGTGGCCCCGGATGACCCCAGAGAGCGGCCCTCTGGCCAGAATGGGAGCAGAGCCACCTTCCCAAGTTGAGGGTCAGAGCCAGGGCTCCAGAAGCCCAGGAAGGCAAGCAGGATGGGGGCTTGGTGACAGGAGTGTCATCACACGTCCATTTCACAAGTGACAGAGGCAAAGGTGGATTGTCCAAGATCACCTGGCCAGGCCAGAGGCCACTCGCTCAGCAGGACCAAGGCCCTGCAGAGTCCACCCCCGCTCGTGGGGCACAATCAGGTCTGCGCACAGAGCAGGAGGAGACCGAGGGCTCTGAGACCGTGACCTCCTCCCTCAAGGCCACTGACAGTTGCTGAGAAATGGGGGTCGGCAGAGGGGCAAGCAGTAAGGGTCAGGGGCCCACGTTCCCACAGGTCCACTGAAACAAGTGTCCATGTTTTTGTAAACTAGCTCCAGGAAAAGGTCTAGGCATAGTCAGGTCCTTCAGCAGAGAATAACAAGCAGCCATGAAGCATTTCCCAGCAGAGCACACAGCTAAGTGAACCAGACCTGACGTCATATGATCTGGAGGAGACTGGTCAGCCCTGGGAGGGGCCTGGTAGCCCTGGGGGACTGGTCAGCCCTGGGAGGGGACTGGTCAGCCCTGGGAGGGGCCTGGGCAGCCCTGGGGGGACTGGTCAGCCCTGGGAGGAGCCTGGGCAGCCCTGGGAGGGACTGGGCAGCCCTGGGAGGGGCCTGGGCAGCCCTGGGGGGACTGGGCAGCCATGGGAGGGGCCTGGGCAGCCTTGGGGGACTGGGCAGCCCTGGGAGGGGTTATCCCTCAGGGTCAGCAAGACCCCAAAGGTCATTAAAAAATACATGGTTACTACAGATCAAATAATTTCAATCCAGTGGTGATTAAGACAGTCCACATTACGGAGTGTAAAGAAAGCAGCACTTAGAATACCTGTTACAGCATCGATTGCTTCAATAGAAAAGATAAAAGATCACAAATTCATATCTAAGCTGCCAGTCAGGGAACTCCAGCCCACGGCTGAACCTGGGCCTTTCTGGGTTTCTCTATGATCAGTTTCACTGGAAGATGGCCACACTTGCCCATTTAGACCTTTTCTATTGCAGAGCTGAATCGACAGAACCCAGTGGCTCATGGGCCCCAAATCCTTAGTGTGCTGACTGTGACATGGCTCAAGAAACTAGTAAAGGTAAAAGCAAACTCAGCACAGGTAGAAAGTAGAGATAATAAAGATCAGAGTAGAAATCAGATAAGTAGAAAACAGAAAAACAACAGAGAAAATCAATGAATGCAAGATCTGGTTCTCTGGCATGATCCATAACCTAAGTTGTGGCCAGATTGGGCAGGAGACGAAGAGAGGAGACAGTTCATAGAGGAGATGGTGGTGACAAAGGCAGACCTCACTCCTGCGGACAACCTCAGGCTAGGGACAAAGGAGCTGCTCCCCCAGGCAGAGTCAGTCATGAAGGAAGGTACAAATTCCAAAATACAAGGGAGCTGTGGGTATCCTTGGGGTGGAGCCCTGCCAGCCTGGGTGAGGCACCTTCCCCAGCATGAAAAACAAAACAACTTGCATCTGTGAATGCCTCTCTCTTCCTTTTTTGTAGTTCTGGGGCCTTGTGCTTACTAGGCAGATGCTCTACTACTGAGCTACACCCCCAGTCCTGTGTGAGTTTCAAAGGTGAGTATCCATTCCTCATGCAATGGATCTATACAGTAGAACCAACCTTTGGCGCGAGTCCTCAGACTTCAGGTGAGACCAGGAGACCCCAGCATCAGGCTGGAAGTTCAAGCCCTGCTTGGACTGCAGTTGGAAGGACTCCATCTACAGGCAACTGGAGACGGACACACAGTGCTTTGAGACTCGTCACATGCTGGGAGTCTATCCACGGTGTCCAGCCGGATCCACCATCAGTTCGGGCCCAGCACCACCCCTTCACCAGTCCTAAAGTTCCCAGACAGCAAGGTGTGCTCCTCCCACCAGCCAGACCAGACGCACTCTCACCCAACCTGCAGGAGACATGGTGTGAACAGCGTGGCAGGGAGCCCAGGGGTGGCTGGCACCACAGAGGAACCATTCTGAAGAACTACAGAGCAGCTTTTTAACTTGCCACATTTCTTTTCAATTAAAAAAAAACCTGTGGCTATGGTTTAACACAGAAATGAGAAGGATTATAGTTCCAGAAATATAGGAATAGAAAAGAACATGACCACAGACCAAAGACCCTACAAGAAAAGCAGGAAATATCGTGTACAATTTTCTTAGAAGAAGCGGACAAGCAAGCAGCCAGGGCGCTGAAACCCTTCCTTCAAAGAGACGTCCCATCACCTCCAGCCCCCATGGCTTTGGTGGGAAATCTGCTGTCACCTGCATCATGGTTTCCTTAAAGGAGACGCGTGTTTTCCCCAGCCGCGTTCAGCTTTCCCTTGATTTGATGACAAGGTTTCAAGTTTATCCTTGGGTTCACTGAGCTTCGTGATGATTAAGTTGAAGTCTGAGGAGTCCCCACCATTATTTCCTCAGATAACTGGGGTCTCCTGCCCTGTCCCCAGTGTCTCTGCTCACCTCATCTCTTCTCCAGGCTGGCTTCACATTCATGAATTTCCTCCTCTATCTCCATTCTGCTGCTGAGTCCTTCAGTCAGTCTTCACTGCAGAGAGCCATCCTGGCTTTAGGTCTAATGTGGTCATTTATTTCCTAGTTCTCTGCTAATTCTTACTCACTTCCTGTCACACTCAGGTCCTGTGGATCTGTGTGCCTGTGTGTCTGTGCACACATGTGTCTGTGTGCACATGTGTGTCGATGCATGTGGGGGGATTGCACCAGGCCCAGAAGTCATAGGGCTTCCATGAGCATTTGGTCACCTTGGGTTGGTATCTTGTCACTATTTTCTCCAGAAGATGGCCCTGTCTCCCAGGATCTTTATCTGTTGAGGATTTGGTTTTGCACTCAGAACTGGGAAAATCCTGCTGCTCAGACTTGAAAGCCGGTCCTGGCCTCTGAGAAAGCTCATGTCTTTGCAGGTGCTCAAAGTGCCTTTGCTGGCTGGCTGTCCCATGGACCTTGTGTGGACCTACACTAGGCCTGCTCTCCCCTCCTGCACCTCACCCTGGCTCTGTAGTGTTCCTTTGCCTGGATAAGAAGATGGGGTTCGGGCTGGGAAGGTGGCTCAGTGGTAGAGCGCTTGCCTTGCATGCCAGAGGCCCTGGGTTTGATTCCTCAGCACCACATAAGCAAAAAGAAAAAAGCCGGAAGTGGCACTGTGGCTCAAGTGGTAGAGCACTAGCCTTGAGCTGAAGAGCTGAGGGACAGCACCGAGGCCCAGAGTTCAGGCCCCACAACAGGACCCAAAAGAAGAAGATGGGGTTCCTGTGTTACCTGCATTTGCTGCCCTGCCTCCTGACTCGGGCGGCTGGCTGGGCTAATTCCTCAGGAGCCGTTTGCACCTTATCCAGATCCAAGGCCGAGCCAGCAGCTCACGCTGGGGGGCCGATCACACTCTGGATGCAACACCACTTCCCTGGCTCCTGACCACGGTGTGTGACCCTGGCTGGGTCACGCTGGGCAGCTGGCTTGGGGGCTGGTGAGGCTGGAAGCAGCTATGGGGGCCACGGCCGGCCCCGGGGCCGGCAGCCACAGCAGGTGCACTGGCCAGGAGTCCTTTCCTTTGTTAACATGGTGCTGTCCTCAGCTGCAGCCGAAGGAAGGAGCTGCTGTCCATGGAGTCCTGGGGCCAAGGACAGCATGCGTGGCTCCGAGTGCTTAGGCCACGCTGCCCTCGCACCGCGAGCGGGGCAGGCCCGGAGCCTGCGGTCTTCCGGAGCCAGCTCGGCTCCCTGGGGTGGCGAAGCCCTTGTTAGACCCTAGTCTTGGATGCTTTGTCCCCACAGCAGATGATTGATGGCAGAGCCGATGAGCTCAGAGCCGGTGTGGCCGGACGGCAGTGACTCAGTGGGGAGGAAGAGACGGGAAGGGGGGCGCCTCACTCACCTGCCATCTGGCAGTGGGAAGGGGTGAGAGGCGCGCGCTGTTTAATGGCCTTTGCTCAGCGCGCACGCGCACGGCAGGGGGCGGGACAGCGCTCCAGCGGCAGCAGAGGCCCACACGCACTGGGGGCGCCTCCCCAGCGCCTCTCCGGCCCTCTTGGCCATGCTCCACCTGGGCCTCCTGCCTGCTCACCCCTCCAGAACTGCCAGCACGAGCCGGGCGGGGGAGCGGCCGGCCCGCGTGGCACGGCCACTGCGGCCAGCATGGCCTCCCGAGTGCAGGGCCCTCCGCGGGGGCAAAGGCAGAGACTCGCAGGACTTGGCCGCTGGCTGAGGGGCATGGACAAGACTGGCATCTCGGCCTGGGCTCTGCAGGCCATGAGAAAGGGCTGGGCAGGGGAGGCCGGGCAGGGAGACGGGGCCAGCTCAGCACGGTGGCTGCCACCTGGCCCCTCGAGGCTGCGCGGCCGGGCATTCCTGCAGGCACACCTGCACAGACCCGGGGCCGGCCTGTGTGCCCGCGGGTCCCCTGCGTTCCCTGTGCCATGCGGCTGCACACGCAGGCCTGGCAGGAAGCGTGTCCCCTGTGGATGGTCACTGAGGTGCAAGTGCTGTCACAGGAGGAGCTGTGGACGGCCCGTTCTTTAGATTCTGACGCTAGGGAAGAAGTTAGTGCCTCAAAATCCCAGTAAGTTAAGGAGTTAGGGTCTCAACACAGAGATAGCAGTTGATTGATGTACAGTCCAGTAGATGGGTGGTGGGCTATTTCCTGATCACAGAGACAGTCTGGAATCCCAGCTCCTCTGGGGAGGGGCCTGCAGCCCAGCACCTCAGTCAGCCTTAGATACTAGGGGCTATTCTACACCCCCATACCTTCCCTGGCATAGGCCGGCATGTGCCAAAGCCCTGTGGCAGAGGAGCAGGCCTCCAGAGCTGGTAAAAGAGGGGTCACAAGAAGAAGAGCAGAGGTGGTGCTTGACTGTGTGTGTGTGTGTGTGTGTGTGCGCACACACACACACACACCACAAATACTCCAGGACCTACTGGAGAGTTGGGTCAGGACTCACACTCATGAATGGAATAGTAGGCCCGCTTCTGGTTCGGCCGACATGATTCTCAGGCTTTGTCCCCATTTGGCCACTGCGGTTTCCTCCCAGTTCAACAGAGTACCCTGCCCCTGCCCCTGCCCTGCCCCTGCCCTGCCCCTGCCCC
>NW_012267345.1:1249895-1252137 GCF_000151885.1 Dipodomys ordii
CTGCCCCTCTCCCTGTCCTGCCCCTGCTCTGCCCCTCTCCCTGCCCTGTCCCTGCTCTGCCCATCTCCCTGCCCCTGCCCCAGCCCTGCCCCTTGGCAGCCTGGGGT
This sequence comes from Dipodomys ordii, assembly GCF_000151885.1. Classification (NCBI taxonomy): domain Eukaryota; kingdom Metazoa; phylum Chordata; class Mammalia; order Rodentia; family Heteromyidae; genus Dipodomys; species Dipodomys ordii. The sequence goes on from NW_012267345.1 coordinate 1,250,003, forward strand.
CACAGCAGCCATCCTGGCAAGCTGCCTGCTAGGCCGTGGGGTCCCGCCTCACTCACTCCTCCCTGAGTGTGCTCTGCCCTGCAGGGCTGAGCTCTGCCTGGCCTCACTGGGCAGCTAGCCCTGTGCCTGGAGGTCCCCCTGCAGTGTCCCCTCTCTGGCTGATGGACAGTGCCTTTGGCTGTCGGATGGCCCCGTGCTGCCGAGCCAGCCCGGGGCTCCTGGCTGAGTGGGTCTAGGAAGTGGGTACGTCACAGGGTGGATCCAACAGCTCTGGGGGTTTGCGCGTGGAGGTGGCCGGCTGAGATGCAGGCCCCTCAGGGACCACCTGCTCCACCCCCATTTCCAGAGCCAGGGAGAGGCCTTGCCCAAGGCGACAAAGGCAGGGAGGCCCCCTGTGCTCCCCGGCCCCCCTCTGGAGGCCTCCTGTCCCACACCTCCCGCCATGCACAGCCTGCGATCCAGTGTCCAGGCGCTTAGTGTCAAGTGCAGACTCTACAGTCGGGCCTCGCCCACTCAGGAAGGAGTTGGGGGCCCGGGGAGCTGCGCAGGGACCGCAGGGGGACATGGGCCCCCCACCTGCAGTATCCACACTACAGTCATGCTGACCTCCACCGGCGGTGCGGGGACCACGTGGCCAATGCAACGATCAGTGTCCTGTAACCTCCCCTGCTGCCCGCGGCCTGAACCGCAGGATGGACAGCCCAGAGAAACGTAAAGCTTCCTCCTTCGGATCGTGGCAAAGAAAGCCTCACCCCTCACGTCTGCTTGAGCCGCTTCTCAAGACACAGGCCAGGGCCGGCGCGCCTCTTCCTTCAGCGGAAGGGCACAGCACTCCAGGGTCACCTCTATTTAGATGTGAAGCTCAGGCCATTTGGTTTCAGTGAGAATGGAAGACGTCATCTGAAATTCCAAGGAGAAGACGGTGCTGGATGGGAGGGAGGAAGGGGGAGAAAGACAGAGAGAGAGGGAGACAGACAGAGAGAGAGGAGGGGGGACAGAGACACGAAGCAGGAGATACAGGGAAAGACGGAGTCATAGAGACCCTGGGAGAGGCAGACACGCAGAGGGGAGAGGGGCTGGCCGCCCGGACCCGGCGCTGGAAGGGACTGGGCCAGGGCCAGGGAAGCACTCTGCCCCAGTGGGGCCCATTTGTAAACTGGTGTGATTTCATTAGCAGCTTTACTCAGCCGCTGGCAACGCCCCAACTCGGCTGCCATCCGGGCTACAGGGGGGGCTGTCTCCTTCACAAGCAGAGCCAGAGGTACGCCACCACCCTGGGGGTGCGGGGGGGGGGACTCGTGCCCCAGAGCAGCCCACCTCCAGGGCTCTGCCCGGCCTCACAGACGCCAGGCCTGGACCTCTTCCAACAGGCAGGGTGGGGGTAGCGTTCAGGCGTCAGGGACCCTGGACACGAGAGGCTGACCTCCGCACGTCCCTAGCACCGCAGCCTCTGCCCGGGGAAAGGCTACCGCCTGGAAGCCTGTTTTCCATTGGGGGCAGTTCCCTGGGTGGCCAGCCAGGGCCCCTCCCTGCAAGCTGGGGACCCCGGGGCCCGCCACCCCCCCACCCCCGTCCTTGCTCGTTTTAGGAGACTGGCTCTCCTGTAAGCCGTTACCCCCCCCCAGCCACGGCTGATGGGTCAGATGGGCCTCACGGCCAGCTCATAGCGCCTTCCACGTCGCACACGAAATCTAATGTACTCCCCGCCGCCCGGCCCCGCACAGCAGGTGTCTGTGCACTGCGAGACTCTGCCCACCATGGAAAACCCACTGGTCTTCACGTTTCCTGGGAAATCATCGTAGGGATCTAATACTGTGCCTCCTGCACGCAACTATCAGCCTGGGCTCAGAGAAAGGCTCAGAAACTTCCAGAAGATGCTTCAGTGGTATCTCATGGCAGCGTTCTGGACCCCAGGGCCAGCAGGGAGATGGTGTCTGTTAAGATATTGGAGAGAGTTGCTGGTCCTGGTTTTATCTGGGACCCACCTTTCTTCTTCCTTTCCTCCCTCCCTCCCTCGCTCCCTCCCTCCATCCATCCCTCTCTCCCTCCCTTCCTTCCTCCCTCCCTCCCTCCCACTCTTTCTTTCCTCCCTCCCTCCCTCCCTTCCTCCCTCCCTCCCATTCTTTCTTTCCTCC
>NW_012267345.1:1252630-1254426 GCF_000151885.1 Dipodomys ordii
TCCCTCCCACTCTTTCTTCCCTCCCTCCCTCCCTTCCTCCCTCCCTCCCACTCTTTCTTCCCTCCCTCCCTCCAGCCCTCCTCTCTGGCACTGTGGTTGGACCCAGGGCCGTGCACTTGTTAATTAAGTGCCCTACTGCTTACAGCACAGCCCCAGCCCTGGGCTGGGTTTTCTGTCCTGTGTTCCTGAAGTGTCCCAGGCAGGCGTGCTGGGAGCAGGGAGCTTCCCGGGGCTCACACCTGTCTCCTTGTGAGGACCCTCAGACCCAGGAGCACCTGCAAGCAGCTGGGGGGGGCTGTGAGCAGCTCCCACCCCGGCCCAGCCTGGCAGGGTGCAGGCAGGAGCTGGTCTTTACCACAGGGGAGGGGCTGTGGATCTGGGGACCCTCACTGCTGGGGGGAGGGGAGGGGCTGTGGATCTGGGGACCCTCACTGCTGGGGGGAGGGGAGGGGCTGTGGATCTGGGGACCCTCACTGCTGGTGGCTAGAACAATTCTAAAGTTAAAAGTGTATGTAAGAGGGGCTGAGAAGGTGGCTCAGTGGTAGAGCGCTTGCCTCGCATACATGAGGCCCTGGGTTTGATTCCTCAGCACCACATAAGCAGAAAAAAGCCAGAAGTGGTGCTGTGGCTCAAGTGGTAGAATGCTAGCCTTAAGCTGAAGAGCTGAGGGACAGCGCCCACACCCAGAGTTCAACTTCCACAAGTGACCCCCTCCCCCCAGAAAAGTATATGTAAGGGGTCAGGCACCTGTGGCTCACACCTGTAATCCCAGCTACTCAGGAGGCTGAAATGTGAAGATCACAGTTCAAAGTCAGCCCAAGTAGCAAAGTCCATGAGACTCTTGCTTCCAATTAACCACCAGAAAGTTGGAAGAGGAGCTGTGGCTCAAATGGAAGGGTCTAGCACAGGGACATTGCCCAGTCCCTGAGTTCAACCCTCCCCTCCCCCTTTCCCTAGTACCGGATACACATGTGTGCACATGCACGCCCCCCTCCACAGAGTATGGAAGGGAGGAAACCAGAACAGCCTTGGACATTCACTGAGGGAGACGATGCTGTCAGTGAGCAGAAAGCCTTCAGTGCACTTTGCCTTTACCCCAGAGCTGGAACTCCAGAGAGAAAGCCTAAGGTCTGGGTGGCTCTTTGCCCCACACCTGTCAGTCCTGAGCTAGATGTGCCCAAAGCCGTGGCCAGCAGCATCACCACCCAAGAGAAGATGCCCGGCCCTCCGCGGTGCTGCAGGGGCTGGTCTGGGTGGGGGCAGAGCACAGGCACGGGCCCCTTGGCCAGGTCAAGCCCTCTCGCTGCCGGTCTGGAGGAGGGGATCTCCATGGAGTGTCCTGCCTAAGCCAGGCCCTGCTGGCGGGGACACTGTGTTGAACAGAGACCTCCTGGGTGCTCCCTGCAGGGGTACCATCCGGCACCCAGTCCCCTGTCCCAGGGCCCTGTCCCGGTGCCCCATCCCGGAGCCCCATTGGCTGGCACTGTGCCCAGTGTCCCTCGGGCGATGGGGCTCGGTGGGCTGGGCTGCTGCTGGCACAGGCCATGGCAGGGCTTGGCACTGGTTTCCAGGGCTCCTGAGAGCTGGACATGCAGAACCAGGCCTTGGCAGACAATCCTCCACAGGCCGCAGAGGGCACAGGGGTCAGAAGGCTTGTAGGGCAGAGGGCATGGGGGCAGAGGGAGTGAGGGGCAGAGGGCACAGGGGGCAGAAGGTGTGGATGGCAGAGGGTGCAGGGGACAGGGCACGGGGAACAGAGGGCATGGGGGCAGAGGGCGTGGGGGGCAGAGGGCATG
>NW_012267345.1:1255670-1276094 GCF_000151885.1 Dipodomys ordii
CCAGCTGGTCCCCTCAGCCTCCTTACTGTAACTGGCTGCCATCCTGCTGAACATTAGAGGATTGCTTCCCGGAAAACTGCTGACGCGGGTCTGGGGAAGAGGGGCCTGTGGGAGAGGATGCTGAGGGCTCAGACCTCAATCAATCTCCAGCGCTCAGAGCTAAAATAGCTATGATTTATGAAATCCCACACGTCCCATCTGTGCGGCGAAGAGGAGCGAGACCCCCACATCCCTCCTGGCTGCTACGAAGTGACACAAGCAAAGGCCCCAGCCCTGTCCCCGCGGCCCTGTCCCCCATGGGACCCGCCACACCGCGCCCCTGCCTCCAGAGGCACTGTCCATCTTCAACAGGGTGGACCTGGAAGGGACCCAGGGTCAGGGACTCGAGGTGAAGGAAGCTGCCCGGCCGCTTGGCCTGGGGTGTCCGGAGGAAATCTGCGGGGAGCAGCCGTTTCTCTCTATGAATTTCATCTACGTTTACAGCACTGGGGATTTAACTCATGGTCTCGTCAAACCAGGTGTGGGGAGGCATGGGGCACAGGTGGCCCAGGCCCCAGCGTTTCCAGTGCTCAGTGTCCCCCAGGCGGGACAGACGCAAGCCCGGCCTCGGATCCTCCGGCTTCCCAGTCTCAGCCTCCCCACGGCTAGGATGAGGGGCGTGCACCCCCACACCCAGCTGTCTGAGGAGAAGGGGCTTGGAGAACAGCTCTGCCTGCGCCGGTCCTGAACCACAGTCCTCCGATCTCAGCCTCCCAGGTACTCAGGACCATGCTAGGTGTAGGACACTGATGCCCAGCCGAGAATCACATTCTTGGGTTTGCAAGAGTGAAGTGCTCCGTGGTAGAGCGCTTACCCTGCACGCATGAAGCCCTGGGTTCGATTCCTCAGTATCACAGAAACTGGAAAAGCCGGAAGTGGCATTGTGGCTCACATGGTAGAGTGCTAGCCTTGAGCAAAAGAAGCTCAGGGACAGTGACTATGTCCTGAGTTCAAGCCCCAGGACTGGCGGGGAAAAAAAAATAGTGGAGCACATGACTCAGTTCTTTGTTGAAACTTCAGTTCACAGATGCAGAACCAAAGCCAACGTCTACTTGCTGCTACTCAGACAGGGCCACGGAGCCCCGAGTCCCTCCTGCATGCTTAGTTTGGGCAGGGCTGCTGTAGGCCAGGCACTGAACTCAGCACTTGGAAGGCACCGTCTGATCTTTGACCTTCACTGCCAGCGTGGACAGACAGACAAGGGTCTGGGAGCTGAGAAATTTGGCCTACCACCTACAGCTAATACCAGGAGATCTGGGCCTTGAACCAGCCCTTCTGGGGCTTGAGCTCAGGCCTGAGCACTGTCCCTTAGCTGTTTCACTCAAGGCTAGCACTCTGCCACTTGAGCCATAGCTTCTTTTCCAGTTTTTTGCTGCTTAGTTGGAGATGAGAGTCTTAGGGACTTTGCTGCCTGGGCCAAACTGCAGGCCTCAGATCTCAGCCTCCTAAATAGCTAGAATTACAGGTATGAGCCACCGGTGCCCAGAGCTCTTCATAAATAAATACACAAATAATATATATTATAAATTATATATATGTATACACACACATTTTGCCATTCCTGGGGCTTGAACTCAGGTCCTGGTTTTCTAGTGGCAAATTGGAGATAAGAGTCTCAGAGACTTTTTCTGCCTGGACTGGCTTTGAACTTTCTCAGATCTCAGCCTCCTGAGTATAGCTGGGATTACAGGCGTGACCCACCAGCACCCAGAACTTCTGGCTTTTTCTGAGTAGTTTATTAGAGATCATAGCCTCACGGACTTTCCTGCCCAGGTTGGCTTTGAACTGCAATCCTTAGATCTCAGGCCTCCTTAGTAGCTAGGATTATAGCAGTGAGCCACCTGTGCTGGCTCTTAATATATTTTTATTATGGTAAGACATGCATAAAAAATTTTCCTCTGGAAGCTGGGATTAAAAAAAAATTCTGTTGGGGGGCGGGGGGAGGTTGGAAAGGGATGTGAAGGGTAAACAGAGGAGGAGGCTGCAATGCTTGATAAGAAATGTACTCATTATCTTGCCTATGTAAATGTAACCCCTCTGTGCAGTATGTTCACAATAAAAAAAAATTAAAAGAAAAAAAAATTCTGCTGGAAGTGGTAATGTGGCTCAAGTGGTAGAACGCTAGCCTTTAGCACAGAGAGGCCCTGGGGCAGTACCCAGGCCCCGAGTTCAAGCCCCAGGACCAGAAAAAATTGTTTTCTTTCTGTCATTTTAAGGCTACACTTCAGTGATGTCAGGTGCATTTACATCGGTATAAAACCATCACCACCATCCATCTCTTCATCTTCCCGAGCTGAGACCCAGTCCCCACAGAACACGAATTCTCCTTCCCCAGCCACTGACGCTGCCCTTCTAGGAGTCCTGCAGCCCTGGTGACCGCGAGTCCATGGTCTCGTGTCCCTTCAGTATCGTATCTTCAGGGCCTACCCCAGAATAGCAGGTGAAGGCACTTCCTTTTAGAGCTGAGTAATATTCCATTGTGCGGATGGGCTGCATGCTGCTGCCCACTCATCCGCCAGTGCTGCGTCTGCCCTTTGGCCATCATGAACAATGTGGTGATGGACACAGGTGAGCAGATCTCTATACAGCAGGGCTTGGTGGGAGCTTCGATTTAACTTTGAGGGAGCTGCATGCCCCCCGGCTTTGACTTCCGGTGCACAGGCCAGCAGGCAGACTCCACACTTTCCCCGCATGCAGGGGCAAGCTCAGAACAGAAAGGGAAGCTGCAGGCTGGTGATCGCAGAGCTTGTCCTCTACTCCCGGCCCGCCCCGAGGACGCCCCATCCTGCTTCTTTTTTGGAGAGGGGGCAGGGGCGCAGCACTCGAGCGCCGCTCTGTGCTTACATCAGCTTTTGAAAAAATCTGTCTTGATGAGAAGCAACCTGCCTCAGCTGAGGTGCTGCATGCCTGGGCCTGCTGGGCCCTGCCTCCCCCTCCCCAGGACACCCCCTCTCCCCTGCTCTCTCACTGTGTCGCTCTTTGCTCTGTGACCCAACAGTACTTGGTTGAAGATGATTGGCTAGACGCGGGAGCATGGAAGTCAGGATGCTGGCAGAGACCGCTGGCCGGCCAGTCCCTTCCGCTGCAGTGCGCACATTCTGCTGGCGTCCGGAATGATCCATTTGGTTAATTGTCCACCCCTTTCCTACAAAAGGGCATGCATGTGACGTTCAAGATACTGCTCCACGTCAGTGACATTTTCAGTATGCCTTCTCGCTGCCATTTATTTAACATGTAGACGGTTCCTGGCTGCACGCATTGTATACGATGGCTAGTTTTAGCTCTTCCTGCAAATCCCAGCACGGTTCCTTCCTCCAGAACCAAGGGAACACATTTTGATTGGTTCAACCACGCTGAACAGGAAGACTTGTCTCCTTAGGAAAATGTCTTTGATTTGGCCTGGCTTGCGGTGTCCAAGTGCCGCACACCCAGCGGCTCTTCACCACTGTCCTCAGCACTGGCTGGAATCTGCTTTCACAACCCAAAGCAGTGTTTGCCAGTGGACAGAAGATGAGGTGGAGCTGTCCTTGTTCAAGTGCCCAGCCGTGGCAGACACAGCTAATCTGAGCCCTGGGGCCTCTCCTGAGAGGGGCTGGCTGGGGGTGGGGAGCGGGGAGGCTCTGCCAGGCCCCAGGATGGCCATTGCGTCCATGGGCTCCACGGTGCACGCCTCTGGGTGTGGAGTAACCGTGCAGGACACTGTCGCCCTCTCCTGGCCTCAGCGGCGCTGCAGGAAAGCGGAGAACACGCCCAGAGGGTCCGCAGAGCTGCAGGGACCTCACTGGGTCCCCGGGGCGAGGATGCTTGGGACACCAGTGAGGAGGGGCTGGGGTGGGGGGTCCCAGCATCAGCAAGGAGGGGAGGATTGCCAGGCCAGGACCAGGCCCGGGCCAGGTCAGTGGGCTCTCCATCGTCCAGAACACACAGAAGGAGACTTTAGCATGAATAGATGTGACCTCAGGGTCCAGCACTGTGAATCCCCAGTTGGGGAAGCAGGCTTCGAGGACAGGGAGCCTCTCAGGCCTGGCTCGGGGCGGGGTGCTGGTGCTGGGACAGGCTGTGACCGTGTTGCTTGGTCTGGGTCCCTGGCACGGGTGCATCGCAGACCCAGCCCCCTCCCCCCAGAGGGTGTGGGGTGCTGGATCAGAGTCCTCACTACACCCGAAGCCTCCGGGCACATGACATGTGCAGGCTCCAGGTCCCCTATGGACCCTGAGGCCCACCCCTTGGTGCCCACCCCACTCTGGGCAAAGCCCTTATCCTGGGCTGGAGCCAGGGTGCAGCCCCTCCATGTCTCCCAGTGAGCATGCCAAATCGAGAGGCACGGCGTGGATGGATTCCGCTGGAGGCCCGTGGCCTCCCCCGCTGCAGCCAGGCCCGGTTTTACCCCAGGCGTCCCTGGGCGGAGGGTCTGCAGGCAGCCGTGGCTGACCGTGGCAGCCACAGGGCGCAGCAGCACAGGCTCCACAGACAGACATGGCGTGAGTGCTCCCCCGTCGGCGTGCGCCCAGACGGAGGCCGAGCCCTGACCTCCGGGGAAGACAAGTCCATCAGAAGCACACTTGGGCACACAGGATACCACACAACCCTGGACCTAACGGCGCAGCGGATGCCCCTGAGACCAGTTTGGGGGAGGCAGGGGCATGCTTGGACTCCCCAGCACAGAACCTGTTACAGCCTGGAGACCCCTTCTGAAGCGCCTCATGCATGCTGAGCCCATGCTCCCAGACACATCCTGACCTCAAAAGGTTTTTAAAACAGGCCCCAAACCCTCCATTTCTGCCGCTTCCCTGGGGTGGTAGAGTGACCCCGTTCCCCAGAACGAATAGGAAACGGCTGGGAAGCGACATCCAGTTCCAATGGTCCTAAGGGGTTCCAGTTACTGAGACCCCAGCCCGGGCGGGGCATGGGGGCAGAGGCCCCCACTCCCACATGGCCACGGAGAGGGTGGCCTGCCGTGGGTCCCCCATACGCCCCAGCCGCCAGCCATCGGCCGTGTCTCCTGACCTCCTGGGGCAGGCACCCTCAGGCGACATTCTTGCTTTTCCTGGTCTTGCCACCCTGGTGAATAGGAACATGAGCCATGAGAACTCAGCGGGCCGGACAACGCCGTGCGCTGTTTACAGACGGTTATGAAAGAGCTGGGCTGGAACCAGGGCCAGGCCGGCTCAGCACATTTCCTTTCATCCTTTCCTACACTGGCAGATACGATCTGTGTGCGTGCAGAGTGTTTGTGGCCACGCAGAAGTTACGATGGGATAAACCTGCGTGGAGGCGCCAGGACGGGGGCAGGGGGGAGGGGAAGGCCCCAGGCTGGCGGGTCCGAAGCATCCGGGGCACCAGCATCTGGCTGGGCAGCCACACATGGCCAGGCCAGGAGGAGAACGCAGGAGCCCTGGGTCTGAGCCAAGGAGGAAGCCTTGTCGGAGGAGCTTTGAGGAGGGTGACGTGTTTAATGTCATCCCAAAATGCCAGGAGCTAACTCGTGGGTCCTCTCTGAAGCAAGCAGGAGGCAAGGACAGGCAGCTGCTGGCCATCCCCCCATCCCCCAGCCTCAGTGGGCACCTGTGGGCATGCAGACTCCATTTCCTCAACCAAAAACAGTACACAGGGAAAAGAAACAGCCAGCCATGCTTTACGGCGCACAGGCCATGCGCATGGGCTTGCGGATCCCCCGACCCATGGTCCTCAGCGTGGGCTGGGGGCGGAATTGTGCTGTTTAAAGCTTGTGGAAAGCAATGCAGCACGGAAGTAGAGTGGGTGATCATTAGAACCTGGGATCCGATTGGAAAGCATCCGGGGCAGGCTGGGGGGTAGGGGAGGCACCAGCATCAGCCGGGGGTGCCGTCCTCTCCTTTCCTTGCTGGCCCCGGAAGAGCGGGCTGGAGGAGGAGGTGCTGAGCATGGCGGTCTCGGGTGGCCGGCGGCCCCAGGCTGGCCCGTGGCCTGGCCCGGCCCTGGGGTTTGCAGAGCCATGTCCCTGTCCTCAGGCGCATTGCCGCCGCCTCTCCCCTGGGCACGCCCTCCGGTCTCGGCTGCAGCCTCCTCCGGGGGTCCCCTGGCAAGTGAACTTGGGGAGAAGCAGGAGGGCTGAGGGTAGGCTCGGCAGGAGGGAATGTTGAGCCACCCGGTCCTCAGAAGTTCAGGCCTGGAATTTTCCACCAGCCAGCCTGCTTCTGCCATGACTCAGGAGCAGGGTTCTGGCGCCCACTGTGGGGGCAGAAGGAAGGGCGGCTCCCTGCCTTATCATTGCCTAAACTTTTCCACTGTGGTCCAGGGGCCCCCACGACGCACTTCCTGTGAGAGCCCCGCGGCCCAGCCCGGGGCAGACGACGGTGCTGAGCGCGGCGACCGCAGGCCCCGAGGGGGGCGGCTGGCGGGCCATCTGTGCACCCACCCCACAGCCCAGGAAGTGGGGGGCTGGGGGCCCGTCACCTGGACACAAAGCTGAGACCCCGGGTCCACAGCCAGAGGCCACAGCTCACCCCGGCTGCCGGGGCCCAGCTCCAACCCTACAGCCCAGCAAGCTGCCCGTGGTGAAGGCGGGAGGAAAGAGTTATGGCTTTTCAAATACTTCCACGGTGGCTCACACGCAGGTCGTGGTGACCCTGCTGACCTGCCATTTCCTGAGCTCAGAGGTGGGGCTCTGTAAGACTCCTTACTGCCCTGAGACAAAGCCTTTGACGGAGCAGGCCGGGCCAGCAAATCCCGAACAGCATGTCCAAGCAGGCAGGCCCGGGTGGTGGCCTTCCTCACAAGGCCACTGGGGGCCCCTCGCCCAGCCTTGAGGAGCACTCTGCAAGCTGACCCCTGTGTCCACTCCCTCTGACCCCAGCGACCCTACATCCTTACCTGGGGGACCCCCAGGCCCTGACCCCAGGGGGCCCACCCCCCAAAAGTTCCAGCCAATGGTGGAGCTTGAGAATGACCCAGGGAGACCAATGAGGGGGCCCCATTTCCATGTGAGGCCCGCCTCTCCCCAGCCTTGGGCACTGGCAGAGGGGCAGAGGTCTACTCCCTCCTTCAACACGTTTGTCTGAGCCTCGCTCCCAGGTGAGAGGAGAGGCCCCACTGCTGCTGGGAACCCATTACTCCAGCGTCCCTCAGGCAGACCGGGGACTTCATGGCTCTGTGGCCAGCACCCTGCACCCATCACCCCAGATTCATGGCACCCACCGAGCAGACAAGCCCACACCCTTCCTCTGCAGGCTCCCCGCCATGCTCAGCTGCTGTGTGGTCATGGGCTGCACCCCCTGCTACATTTCCCACTAGGCAGGACCTCAGCCCTGCAGGGGGCCCAGGGTGACGCTAGTGAGTGTAAGGAACTATGCCTGTGACTGTCATGTTCTGTCAGCCACAGTTAAAACAACAGAAAGAAAGACAAAACCCAGGTGGCTGCCATCACGCTGGTAACCTTACCTACTCAGATCTGAAGATCATGCTTCAAAGCCAGCCCAGGCAGGAAAAGTCTGTGAGACTCTTATCTCCAGTGAAGCACCAAAAAGCCAGAAGTGGAGCTATGGCTCAAAAAGGCTAAGGGACAGCACCCAGGTGTGAGTTTAAGCCCCAGTAAACACACACACACACACACACACACACACACACACACACACACACACACAGAGTGTAGCCAACCTGTGTGTTGCACCCAGGGGACAGCAGAGAGCTGAAGGTCAGTCCAGTCTCTGCTCCAGTCAGAAAGGGGGAGCAGGAAGAAGGCGCTGGGCCAGGGCTTAGAGCAATGAGGGTTACAGGCAAGAATGCATCACCACAGGCCACAGGGCACAGGGCGCAGGGGTGGTTGGGCAGATGGGACATGGGGCTCTGGACCCGCCCTTCCCAGGATCACAAGCCTGCTGGGGCAGGTGGGCCCTTTGTGTTCTCAGCTTTAATGGTTTAACTGGAAGTGCTCCTCCTCCTGTGTTTGCGTGTTTTGGAAGGGTTTACCTCAGGTGGATTGGGGAGGGGGTGGGGCTGTGGCCCTGAGCCGGGCTGGGTCTCTGAGGAGCAGGACAGCTGCGTGTGGGGCTTTGCTAGCTGCCCACGGCTGGGCAGCAGTTTCTAAAGAGGTCAGGGAGCATACGGTTCTCTTAGCAGGCCCAGACCAATCCCGGAAACTGATCTTAAACCTCTCTGGGGCAGAAACTTCCTTTGCTTACTGGACCAGTAATTTTCCAGAGCTGAAACTTTCAAGGGGCAGGAAGCCCATTCAGCTATAGAAAGTACAACGAGAAACATTTCTGACTAATCAAACACCACCGACCCTGGGGCCAGAGTGGGCAGCTGGGCCGCTGCAGGCCAAGCTCTGGGAGCCAGGGAGGGCGGGCGAGGCCAGGAGGCTGGGTGTCCTATCAGGTGCCCGTCTGGCCATGCTTAAGCAGAGTCCACAGGCAGGGAGCTCCCAGGGGCAGAGACCCAGGAGCTGGGCCCCAAGAAGAGAGGGGGCCTCACTCTGAGCGATCAGCCAAGGGGAGAAGACACGGCATGGGAGTGGCCGTGTCTGATGGCGCAGATTCCAGATGCTGGGGAGCAAACTGTGTTCGTGGTTTGAAGCCTGAAGTGAAGCATGCGGGAACCCAAAGCCAACAAGAAGTGGAATCTTACACCACACTTGTGTCTCTTCTCCTTGGGGCACAGGTGGCACTCTGCCCCTGCCCCAGGATGCAGGAGGTCCGCGTGGCTGCCCAGCCAATGTGCAAGTGGCAGGAACACCAGGTCTGGGGTCTGGCAGGACCCTGGGGACCAGCATGCACTCGCTTGGCCCTGGGTGGGCCCTGGTTCTCACACAGCACGCCATGCGTGGCTCTGACCACACACCAAGCCAGGACCAGCCTGGAAGCACCTCCCGTCAGTCCCCATTCTAAGCAGCTTCCAGGAAATTCTGCATTGGAATATTTTCAAGGAAAGCTCTTTATTACTATTCAAATCCATCAACTCTCATAAAAGGGAAATGACCCTGCCGTCACAGCCCCGCCAGTCTTACAAAACTGGTGCATCAAGGGCAGAGTATGTCCTCTGGTCTGGACCGGCAAGAGGAGCCGTCTGCCAGCTTGCCCAGATGCTGGGGCCCCAGCGATGTGAGCACTGATATGGGGTAGAGGGGCACGCAAAGGACAGCAGGCTGGACTCCCTGCCAGAATGTGCAACCCAGGAATGCCTCTGCCACCTCAGAAATGAGAGGAGAGCTGGGGGCCGGTGGCTCACACGTGGAATTTTAGCTACTCAGGAGGCTGAGCTCTGAGGATCACGATTCAAAGCCAACCTGGGCAGGAAAGTCCATGAGACTCTGATCTCCAATAAACCACCCCCAGAAAACCAGCAGTGATGCTGTGGCTCAAGTGGTAGAGCACTCGCCTTGAGTACAAAAGTTCAGGGACAGCGCCCAGGCCCTCAGTTCGAGCCCCACGACCGACAAAAAAAGAGAGAATGCAATGCAATTCCCCCCTGGCCAGCCCGGCTCTCAGGACTGCCTTCCAGCCGCAGGGAGCCACCCAGGACGCTAAGGAGTGAAGAAGGAACCTTCTCAAGCAACTCCGACTCAGCCAGTGAGCTGGGGGAATTTGTCACCCGGAGGCTGAGGGCCAGGCGGTCATGCACTGTCCTGGGCCGCTCTGCTCTCCTGCATCGCTGGGGGGAGGAGGGGGAGGGGGATGCCACATCATCAGGCAGGACAAAGTTCCAAATACTTTCCATTCTTTATTTATAAGCTCATGTTGCTTCACATCGCACCCAAACAACACCTGACAAGGAAAAGCATGCAGGGCTGGCCACTTTCTGCGGGGCAATGGCAAGCCCGAACAGCCGCCCTGGACGGGGCTCTGCAAAGGCTCAGCCTGAGGAGGCCGTTCCAGGGTGGCATGGTTGGTGCTCATGCCTGGCGCAAAGGCGCGCACGCACGCACGCACACACACACACGTGTGCATACACACAAGCTGCTGGGGTGTCTAATCTGGAGACACAGGGCTGTGAAGCAAGAGGTTAGAAGAGTCAAGAAAGGTCTTTGTGGCATAAGTACAGCTACAAGATCTAAACGCAACGCCCCTGCAGACTCAGCCGCACCACGCACGGCTCTTCCAGCTGGATGGGGGCTGGGGGCCGTGGAGCAGCGGGGGATTCTGGGGGAAGCTGGGGTGGGCAGGTGTGAGGGGTCCCGTGGACACAGGACAGCCCTCCCCAGCGCCCGCCCTCTCCTTCCCTTGGGGGCCTCAGGGCCCACGGGAACCCAGGATGTGGGTGGCAGTTTTAGAAATGAGCGGCCTGGGCGAGCCTGTGAGCGCGGCCCCTGGCGCCTCCCCATCTGTCCTCAGTGACAGCTCTGGGTCCCTTTTACCCTTCAGGAGAGGCCAAAGCGAGCTTTGAGGAGGCTGCGACCCGCTGGAGCCTCTTGGGACCTTGGAGGTCAAACAGGGACAGAGGCCGCGCTCCCAGTCAGCCCCGCCCCCGCAGGCTGCCTCCCCCTGCCCCTCTGAGGACCTGCATCCAGAGGCCCTAGATGGCTCTACCCAGGCAGCCTCGGGGCTGGCAGGATCCAGGTGCTTCCTGTTGGTACAGGGTCGCGTAGGCCTCCGCTCTGTTGGCCCAGGCAAAAGCACCAGGCAGGCCAGTGCCACCCGGGGGTTCCCGGGCACTGCCCCGAGGGAGTCCAGGACCTGAGCTCCAACACCTCCAGAGCCTGCTGCCCCCCGCCCCCTACCCCAATCACCCCTCGCTGGCCCGCCTCGCAGCCATCCTGGTCTCCGGCCCAACCAGAGCGGCAGGCAGCAAGGTCTCCTGTGATGATGGCACACCTGGCTCCTGTTACTCTCTGATGGACATCAAACTCTGCTACACGCTAGGAAGAGGAGCAGCGTCGTCAGGACCACGTCCCGTGGCCAAGCCCTTGATGTGGTCAGCACCCGTGCCGTGACGTCATGGTGACGCCGCCAGCACCCGCGCCGTGACATCGTGATGATGTCACCAGGACTCTCACCACATCATCTCGTCATCGCTGCCACCAGCATCCACACGAGCCTCATTTGCTTACAGAGCCAGAGAGGGGCTCAGCTCAGGTAAAGCTCCAGGAAGCGGCTGGCAGCAGCACAGGAAGCAGAACAGCCCTGGCCTCTGCTTTCGTCACCAGAAAAGTGTTTGGGGCATTCAGGGGCAGCGTTAATGAGGGCTCAGAATACTCCCGGGGTTTTTCCATTTCCCTGATGGATGAAACCAGCTGTGAGGCACCGGTCAGCAGGCTCTGGCGGCACAGGCCTGGGCCCCGGGCCCCGGCGGCTCAGCCAGGCATGAAACCTGCAGTCAGGAGCCCCACTGGGCACAGCTGCCTGGTGGCGGCTTTTCAGCCAGCCAGGGCCAAGCACAGGAGCCCACTCTCAGAAGATGGGCGACCCAGAGCCCCAGGCCGCCTGGCTGTGTGTGCCGCGCGCGTCCACTTTCCCGTGGGACCCGAGTTCTGTGGGAAAGCCACGTCCCAGGGCCTCGGCCTTGGTGTGCAGCCAGACGCCCCTCAGAGTGGGTGGCCACGACGGGAGGCCACCGTCCTTCCGTGGCTGTGGCAAAGCCCTTTCCACGTAGAGTCTCATTTGGTTGTGTTCTTACTTCCTTAACTTGATGATGAAAAGCTTGAGACTCGGGGAAGTCCAGAAGTTAGTCCAAGGTCACACCGCAGGCCTCCATCTCTCCAAACCAATGATCTGGCCCAGGTCTGCGCACCCACAGTGCTCCTGCCCCTCTCCCTACAACAGACACAGAACAAGGGCCTACCATCCTAGGCATTTGTTCAAAATCCTTTGAACAATAAGGTGTATACCCAGGGTTTTCCTAGGAACAGAACTGTCCAGTACTTGTTCCCATGAGTGGCTTATTTCCCTTAGGGTAGTTGGTGGGATGCAAATCAATACCGTCATTATGCAAATCACAGTGGAGGTGCCAGAAGAGGTAAGCGAGGGACAGCTGGCCTCTGTGCGGCCCTGCGGCCAGCTCTGGGAAGTCTGCTCAGGAAGCAGAGGCTGCATGTTGGGGAGAACTTGCACACCCACACTCTCTGCAGTAGCTAAGAAATGGAAGTTTCTAGGTGTCCACCAACAATTGAGTGGATAAAGAAAAACAGTGGACTATTATTCAGCCTCACAAAGGAAATCCTGTCCTTTCAGTGACTTCAGGCAACCTGGAAGGTGTGAGGCTGAGGCTGAGGCAGGTGCAGGAAGATGAAAACTATGGGAATTATTTCATTCACCCGAGAAATCTGAAAAGCCAAGTTCCCTAAAACAGTCTTGTGGTCGTTTCCACAGAGAGAAGGGGGCGGGGGAACATGGGTCAAAGGATACAAAATTTCAGTTATAAGACGGGAACACCTGCCTGTCAAGCTGGAAGCCCTGAGTTCAAACGCCTGGTGTGGAAACTCTTACACAGATCTGTCAACATCTTAGAAACCAAGACGTTAGCCCACTCACCCGGCACAGAGATCATGAACTCACAGACACACAAACTATCTTGTTTTAATCACTTTACAATGTGTACTTAGAGACATAAACCAAAATATCATATTGAACAACGTCCGTCTCTGCAGTTGATTTTTAGATTTAAGGAAGTGGGCAAGGGCTGGGGGGAGGCATACTCTCCCCAGACGTGGGCTGGGGAGACCTCGTGCAGGCCCGGCCGAGCCCCCAGGCTCACCACCCACAGGGAGCCACGCAGGGGAGAATGCCTTGGAAGTGCACAGCAAGGA
The DNA here is from genome assembly GCF_000151885.1 of Dipodomys ordii. Classification (NCBI taxonomy): domain Eukaryota; kingdom Metazoa; phylum Chordata; class Mammalia; order Rodentia; family Heteromyidae; genus Dipodomys; species Dipodomys ordii. The sequence continues at coordinate 1,268,428 of NW_012267345.1, forward strand.
ATAAACAGGAGGGGCCACAGGTCACTTCAAGATTCCCAGGGATCCTCACAGGGAAGAGGGTCTGGGGCTGGGTCAGGGAGGGAGGTGCTGTGGGCCCAGCTCCTCGTGGGGGGAAGTGGGGAGCCACCGTGAGCCAAGTGCCTGGTACAAGGATTTGCTGTGCACGCCCAGGCCCAGCCTGGCCCTGGAGCGTCACTCTGTCTCTGCGCTCTTGGGCGGCCCTTCCCCTGGGAGGGGACCCCTCCCCTGCGTGATGCACCCGTTTGGAAGTTGCCTGGTGGCCTTGCCCCCCAATTTCAAGGAGGACAGGACTTCCAGACCTGGGGTTTGGGGAGAGGAGACAGTGGCTGGACAGGTCTAGGGGGAGGGAGTGAACTGGAGCTTGAGGGGCTGAGGCCGGGTGAAGGAGAGAGCTAGGTCACAACTGGGAGGGAGGGATGGATGGGACAGAGAGACGGGACAGGGACAGACGGGTGCAAGGGAGCTGGAGCCTCCTCCCAGGACGTGCTCACGGAGGACCACAGGAGGTCCCACCATGGCTGGGGTCTGACCCAACGGGCGGCCTGGGAGGTGTCTGGGGTCTGACCCAACGGGCGGCCTGGGAGGTGTCTGTGCTGACAACAGCGCCTCTACCTTGGGAGTGCATCCTAGAAGGTGTGTGTGTGTGTGTGTGTGTGTGTGCGCGCACACACACACACACACACACATGCTGGTCCTGGGGCTTGAACTTGGGCCCCTTCTTAACTTTTTCACTGAAGGCTGGTGTTCTACCACTTGAGCTACAGCTCTATTGCTGTCTTTTTGGTAGTCAATTGGAAATAAGAGTCTCATGGGCTTTCCTGCCTAGGCCAGCTTTAAATTGTGATCCTCAGACCCCGGCCTCCCGAGCAGCTAGGATGACAGCTTTAAATTGTGATCCTCAGACCCCGGCCTCCAGAGTAGCTAGGGTGACAGCTTTAAATTGTGATCCTCAGACCCCGGCCTCCCGAGCAGCTAGGATGACAGCTTTAAGTTGTGATCCTCAGACCCCGGCCTCCCCAGCAGCTAGGATGACAGTTGTGAGTGGAGCGCCCTTTGCAAAGTGACTCCAGTATGACAAGCCACCGCAGCGCTCAGCGCTCCTAGCACGCGCCTTCCTGGGGGGCCCCCTGCCCTTCTTATTTTTTTTTTTTTGCAAGTCCTGGGGCTTGAACTTAGGGCCTGGGCACTGTCCCTGAGCTTCTTTTGCTCAAGGCTAGCACTCTACCACTTTGAGCCACAGTGCCACTTTCAGCTTTTTCTGTGTATGTGGTGCTGAGGAATCGAACCCCAGGCTTCATGCTTGCTAGGTGAGCTCTCTACCGCTGAGCCACACTCTCAGCCCCCTCCCACTTGCCCTTCTTAAAACAGGCACAGGGGTGCTGGGCTGCCACAGGTTCTTTTGGGTGGCTGTGTATTCCTCCTTCAATAACAACCTCTCCGGTCTGTGAATTATTCAGCTGCTCCCCACTCCAACCCCCATATCTCCCCAGTGGGGGGAGTGCAGTGAGGCCAGGGTATCTGCTCTGGGGGTGACCCCCGCCCATCTTTTGCTGATATCACCTCTGCTGGCTCCTTCCTGGGCCTCATGGACATTTCTTAAGATTAGGACAAAATGCAGGAGCAGGTACATTCTGCACTGACCAGACGGACCACATAGAAACAGCGGCAGAGCGTGTATGCACGCAGGACCTCGGAGCCACCGTTGTGAGTGGAGGACCGTGAAGAGGACACAGCCGTGAGGAGAACGCAGACGAGTCTGCAGCGGGAGCCCCCTTCTCCCTAAGACCCTGTGTTCATGTTGCTGGCAGCAAAGACCCTTCCTCTAAACATTTCCTGTAATATTGTTCTAATGTGGCTTTTGCACTACACAAATGTCTGGCACAGAGTAGGAAAAAAGAGAGAAATGAGACCGTCAAGGACAGAAGTAGACAGCGGTGAGCGGGTAGGTGCCGGCCTCAAAGGTCGAGGAAAAGCTGCTAGAGAGAAGCAGGAAGCTGAGGGAGGGAGTCAGGAAGCGAGGTAGGCCCAAGGAGGGGCCTGGGATGTCTCAGAACAATCTGGGTCTTCCAGGAGCCCAGGCTAAGACACTGGGGAAGTAGAGACACAGCCGGGCCCGGCTGCACAGACGGGACAGCCCTGTGGGAAGTTGTGCTCAGGCCTGGAGGGAACCAAGGGGGCTGATGGCAGGGGCGGCCTGTGTGACCCTCAGAGACAGTGAAGGACAGCCACAGCCTCCAGAGAGCAACTTGGCTCTGCGGCTGCATGGAGAATGGGCTTGCAGCTGGGGCCAGGGCCAGGGGACCAGCTGGGATGGGAGGCAGATGCTGCACGGGGGCTGTAGTATGCAGGGGGAGAGCAGGACGGGCAGAGAGGGCAGACGTGATGGGCAGGGGCTGGGGACAAGGCTCTGCAGGTAGAGTACCAGGCCCTGAGTCCAAACCTGGTACTACTAAGAAAAAATGTGGCATTTGGAAGCAAAAGCACTTCAGGTTCCCAGAGACTGGGAGTGAGCAGCAGGGATGCATCATGGTCAGGTCTTGTGCTTGAGCTTGGGAGAGAGCCAGTGGGGCTGAGAAAGAAGCCCTGGGCCACAAGGTTCCTGGGGCAGATTTGAGACCCATGAGGCTGGCAGGGGCCCTTCTGGAGCAGGCCCCCAAGGTCTGGCTGTGGAGAAGCTGGGCTTTGGGTATGGTTACAGCTGGCCAGGACACAGAAGGCAATGGAGGCTAGGGAGTGGGAGCCTCTGATTGGGAACACAGACAAAGAAGAGAGGCCAGCCCTGCGCCCACCACGGCAGTGCCTCCCGAGCGGGAAGCCACAGCAAGAGCAAGGCCTGGAGGACAGAGACATCAGAAATGGCTCCAGAAGCTGTTCTGCTCAGACCTGGCCAGTGGGGACAGAGGACGGTTCTCTGGGGCAGAAGAAACCAAGCTAATGGACGGGAGCCTGGACGAGGCTGGGCACATGTAATCTGAAGAGGCAGGGTGGGTAGGGAAGTTGCACAGAGGGAAGGAGATGTTGCGGACACTGGAGGTGCCTGTTTGGAGGCCACCCTGGATGCTCGCGCCTAGGCAGAGGAGGAAGAGTCTGGGAGATGAGAAAGAGGCTGGTCGTGGTCATGCTGAGTTCCCAATGGAAGCCCAGCCTTCGTACCTGCACCCCCAGGCCCAGGCAAAGCCCTGAGCCGCTGGGCCTCCTGGGGACAGAACAGACCCTCAGAACCGGAAGCTGAGCCTCCGAATCCCTTCCAAATCTCAAGATCCCCTGCTGGAACACCCTGGCCTCTGGGTGAGCTAGAAAATCACATTTCTACCCTGGGGCAGGAAATTTTTCCTACAGGGAAAGGTGGGGGGGGGGGTCTGCAGCTAACCGGAGTTCTAGCAATTTCCCTTTCATCCTTTGTTTTGGACAATATGCCTGAGCTCCCCTGGTCCCCTGGGTATGAGTTTCTAGCACAGATTCAGTGGGTACGGGCTAGCCTATGTCCTCATGCCTTCGGGAACACACACTTGTCAGAAAGGAATCTCACAGGAACAGTGGGTTCTTTCGTGTGTGAATGCCCCCGAGTTTTTCCCAGAGCCCCCCTCCCCAGCCCCCCCCAGCCAACCAGCTCTGCACACATCAGGGAGCTCCCAGTAGGCAGAGCCGGTGATCTCCCCCCCCCCCAATGCCAGGGAGGACAAGGGGCTGGGGCAGAAGGCGAAGTCCAAACCTCTTGCATCGCTAGTCTTCTCTGGCAGGCAGCAGCGTCGTGGAGGGGCCAGCGGGAGCTTCCTGCAGAGGTGTGAAGAAATGTCCAAACAGCCTATAAATAGTTGGCGGTAATCTGGAGTGCTTGTAGCTAATTTTTTTTTCTTAACATAAAAGCATCCTGGATGTAACACATCCTTGCCAGGCGCCGGGCAGCTACAGGTAGGTAGGCCAGGCCTGACCGGGCCTGTCAGCCTCAGGGTGCGGGCTGCATGCTTCCCTAACGCCTAACACGGAGGCCTTCCTGCCACACGAGCCCACCCCGCCCATCTCCATCCTCGCTGGCTGTCGAGGCTGGGCAGGCCTGCGCAGTTCCCCATAACCTCTAGCTGGCAAGGGCATCTGCCTCTGTCAAAGCAAGCAAAGACCACACAAGTGGGTGAGGAATGAAACTCGAATGAGTCTGGGGAGAAGAGCCAAGGGCCTGAGGCGGGGCAGGGCTGGCACTCTGCAGGAGCAGGAGCCGTGGTAGGGAGCTCTGCAGGGCCAGGGGCTTTTGTGACTCACGGAGGTACGTGAAGCCACAGCCACAGACCCGTTAGCCTAGTGGGCAGGACACATGATGAATGGCCTCGGCAGTCTTGCCCTCTGGGAGCTTCAGGCTCCCCACCCGGCCCAGAGCCCTGTGTTGGAGCTGCCGAACCAGCTCGGGGAGCTCAGGTCCTAACCGTCTTCCCCGAGCCTGCCTAATCTTCAGCATCAGACCCCCAGGGCCCCGGCAGAACCGCACTCATGACAGTGCACGGGCTAGCTGTGTGTTCTGCAGAGAACACACACTGCATGTAGCCACCTGCCCACTGCTAAAGCCCCAGCTACGCGGAGGGCATAAGCTGGACTCTGTTCTCCCAGGCACGAGTGCTCCATCACCCACCCAGGGCAGCCTGGGTGGCATGTTCAATTCAGCTGTTTCCTTGGGCAAGTCCCTGTCCATGCTGCTTTGTGGGGCAGCAGAGTCTCCGACGGAGCTGACACAGAGTGTCACAGCAGAGTGAGGAGAGCTGTTGCTGGGAGAGGGCTGCTCAGGCCGGTCAGGGCCGTGGTCACAGGACCCGACGGCAGCGCACAGAGCAGCTCAGGGCCAGTCTCAGTTCACATCCACGGCAGGTTCAGCAGAGATGTCAGCAGAAACGAGGAGGGAGACAGGGACATGGAGAGGCTTGCTGTGGGCGCAGGGCCACACAGGCCTGTGGGAGAGCAGGCACCGAGGCCTCGGGAGCTGCGGGGTGCGAGCGGAGTCCCCAGGACGCCCCACTTCAAAGGCGTGTAGGATGGAATTCGGATTTTGAGGCGTCAAAATGCAATCAAAGACGCTCGTCACCTACGGCATCTCTACTCAGCAGTCCTAATCCCTCAGGAAGTAGGACCCTCTCCGAAGGGTGGCATCTCCACTCAGCAGTCCTAATCCCTCAGGAAGTAGGACCCTCTCCGAAGGGTGGCGGGCGCTGGCGGCTCACACCTAGAATCCCAGCTATCTGGAGGCTGCAGTTCAATGCCAGTCCACGCAGACAAACCCAAACCCAGATAAACCCAAACCCAAGAGACTCTTATCTCTAGCTAACCAGCAAAAAGCCAGACACAGAGGTGTGGCTCAAGTGATAAAGTGTCTGACAATGACCAAGAAAGCAGAGAGCAGATTACTCTGACCTAGCAGGCCTAACAAATCAAAAGTGCCCGCTCTGACCTTGGACCCAATCCCACGACCTTCTTTCTTGTATGCAAAACAATGACATCCTAATTTTAGGCTCTTTAAAATAACTTTCTCTGGCACCTGCAGGGTCTGGTTGAGCCTAGGACTCTGCCACCAGCCTATTTTCAAAATTTTGCAGACCAATTGCTTTAGGACCACGTGGCCTTTTTTCCAAGCCAGCAAAGGAACAACAGGGCAGTCTTCAACAACTGGAGTCCAAGCATTCTCCAAAAAAAACATTGACAACAGAGCCTGCGTGGGGTTCTGCAGGCGAGGCCGGCCGAGGCGTGGTGAGGGCCCTGGGCAGTGGCGCTACCCTACAGCAGCAAAGTCTGTAGGGAGAGGGGACCTGCAACCACAGAGTGACCACTTTTTATTCTTTTGGGGATGTCTGTGAACCCAAGGTCAGGGGACAGTAACTGGCCATCAGGCCATCAAGCATCTGCTCAGTCTCCCTAAGGCCCCACTTTCCAGAGAAACATCCCCCGAAGCCCACAGGAGCGCCGGTGACTTGGGCTAGTTTTCCTTTAATTATTTTCTCTTTAAGAACTTCTGTTGCCGCCGCCCCTGGCGGCGGGGATAAAACTTACTAGTTCAGAATGTTCTAGGCACACAATCCAATCTGCCTGCCTTGTTCCAAGTCACCACGGTGCCCTGTGGCTGACCTTTGGTGAGCCTCTTCCTTCTTCCCAGGCAAGACAAAGGGTAGAGCGGCCTCTTCAAGCAGGCCACCATGGGTCCTTGCTCTGCCAGATCTGTCTGTCCCCCCAGCTCCCTCAGGCGAAGTCCTGTGGGCAGCTTGCCCAGGTTATGGCCCGTGTCTAGGCTTCTGCACACACAGGTGCCCTGGGGGCCCTTGAGGGCAGGACAGAGTCTGTGCTTTGTCCAGTGTGTGTGTGCGTGTGCGCGCGCGTGTGCGCACTCATGGCGATAGTACTGATGAGAACGTTGAGTCTGAGTCCAGTCCCTTAGCTGTTTTTGCTCAAGGACGGTGGTCTACCATTTGAGCCATACCTCCAATTTTGGCTTCTTGGTGGTTAACTCGAGATAAGTCTCTTGAACTTTCCTACCCAGCCTGGCTTTGAACTTGGATCCTCAGATCTCAGCCTCTTGAGTAGTTAGAATGACAGGTGTGAGCCACCGGTACCAGGCCTATGCTCTGTCTTCACAGCCCTGAATGTTTGCCCTGGCTTACCTTTAGACTCTGTGGAGTTACTGGTGGGGTCCAAGGAAGACTGAAGTTTGGGCAATTTGGCTAGAATTGATACCACTTCATTTTGTCTATTTATGACTTCTCCATGATAACTGACCCAGATTCTCTTCCTTAAAATAAACTAATTCTTTCTGTAAATACGTAAGTTGCCTAAAGGAAAACTATCGTGCCAGTAGCCATTTCAGGGGATACACTCAAACTTACATTTTGGGAGCAGGAGTCCCGCCCTGTGTCTGACTGGAAGGTTCTCACACACAGCTGCTGTGTTCCCAGCAGTGCCAGGCTCGCTGCCTCCTTCCATCCGCTTCCACGCCCGAGCCAGAGCTGCACAGAGCTAGGGTCCTTACCCTCAGGGAAGGGTTTGCAGACTGCTCCAGCCTGCTTCCAGCAGCCCCTCCTCCTCTTGCAGGTGGAGAAGCCTGGTTTCCTTGCAATTTCCGCTCCTTTCTCTTAAGTGCAGTGTCAGGAATGGAGGCCTACAGAGGCAGCCCAACTTCCACTAGCTGGAGGCTAAGGAGGACCTGGGGCCCTGAGAGCATCACTAGGATGATCGGTGGCACAAGCCACACGGGCTCTGGGGAGGAAGCGCTTGCACAAATAATGGGGCCTGGTATATACATCTCCCCATAGCTGGCACCCCCTTCTCTTCTCGGCTGAGCCTGCACGGGCCACCGGCACACACTGGGAAAGGGAGGGGGCAGCTGGGGCTTCTGGGCCCTCCCTCAGGCCTCCCTTCCCCTCACCCAGGGCGTCTCCCTCTCACACTGGGTTGGCTTTTGTAAGCCTTTTTTGTTTTTGTCAGTTGTGGGTCTTGAACTCTGGGCCTGGGTGCTCAAGGCCAGCGCTCTACCACTTGGGCATAGCGCCTCCCGGCCTTTTTTGCTTATGTGGTGCTGAGGAATCGAACCCAGGGCCTCAGGCATGCGAGGCAGGCGCTCTTCCACTGCGCGGCCATCCCAGCCCCGGAAAGCTTCGTTTTTCAGAAAGGAATCCCCG
>NW_012267345.1:1277328-1286610 GCF_000151885.1 Dipodomys ordii
CGCGTGGGTAGCACCGGTCCGGCCGCGCGCCGGGGTCAGCCTGGGCCCTGCCTGCCCGCCGCCCTCCTCCTCTTCCTCGCTCGTTCTTTCTTCCGTCTTTAGGTATTTCTTCCTCCGGCCAGCCCCCTCGTGCCTGCCGCCTTTCTTTCCTTCCCCGTTGTCCTCCTCCTTCCTCTCCTTCCATTCTTACCTTTCTTCCTCCTCCTCTTCTTCCTCTTCCTCCCCCTCCTCTCCCCCCCTCCTCTCCCCCCTCCTCTCCTCCCTCCTCTCCTTCCTTACATCTGTCCCCGCATGGAGGTTGGAACTCTAGACAAGCACTCTCTCATTAGAGCTGCCCTACCCTGCCCCTCCCAGCCCTTTTAGCTTTCCTTATTTTTCAGTGAGACGCTGTAGTGTTGTTGTTTTACCCTGGGGCCAGCTATTCAAGCAGGCCTCCTTGGGATTTCCTGTGGGAGCCACCCCACCAGACTCCCTTGTGAGTCTTGACAGTCGTGATAACAAGGACAGTGGGAGAGATTTGCTGGCCCTGTGCCCGTGGCTTCACCACGGTCTCACCAACGCACAGAGAAGGCCAGGGCACCGGAACACTTGTGCCTTGCCCAGGATGGCAGAGCTGGAAGTGAGGGCCAGGTTTACCTGGACCCACTTTTAGGCATTTAAGCTGTGTTACTCTTCCCAAGGAGGAGAACCAAGGCCTAAGACATGGGAATTCAAGGAACACGGCCTTTGGCTGGGAGGGGCAGGGACAGCAGGACTGGAGGAAGGCTGCCTCTGGATGTTCTCAGATTCGGTGGCTCATCAGGGCAGGTCTCTGGAGCTAGCTGGTCCTGGATACCTTGGAGTGGGACCTCTTGCTTTCCCACCAGGCCAGGCTAGCAGGTAGGGCCTGGAAAATTCCTTCCAGCTACTTCCTTCCTTCCAGGTGGATCAGAGGGTGTGGTCCCCGAGGCTGTGCTGAGCTAGTCCCAACCCAGCCCCTCGTACCACCCGAGGGGCTGGACCATCCTTGATCTAGGTAACCCTGGCTCTGCGTGCACATCTACTAACCACAAAGTCAGCTTCTGACCTCAGGGTAGAGAGAGAGGGCTCAAGCCCCAGGACCGCAGGGTGGGGGAGCCACGCCTTATGCCTCCAGCTTCCTCCAGACTATATCTAATGGGGTGTGGGCCAGGCTATAAAAAACACTCCTCAGCCAAGCTTTGGCCTGGCTTAGGAAAGTGATTAGGACAATCTCAGATTCAATGCCAGGCTAGATAAAAATTAGTAAAATAGCCGGGCACCAGTGGCTCAGGCTTGTAATCCTAGATACTCAGGAGGCTGAGATCTGAGGATCATGATTCAAAACCTGCCTGGTCAGGAAAGTCCTCTAATCTCCAATTAACCACCAGAAAACTGTTAGTGGTGCTGTGGCTCCAGGGGTAGAGCGCTAACCTTGAGCTGAAGAACTGAGGGACAGCACCCAGGCCCAGAGTTCAAGCCCCACGACTGACCAAAACAATAACACCAACAAATTAGTAAGATACCCCATCTTAATAGGACAAGTGTGGTGCTGTGTCCCCTAATCCAAGTGGCAGGGGAGGCCTAGTTAGGAGATTGGTACTCTAAGTCCTTACCTGGAAAATAAGTAAGATAAAGTACCAGCGATGCAGCCCAAGTGGTAGAGCACCTGCCTGACAAGAACAAGACCCTGAATGCAGACCCCAGTACCACGGAAAAGAAAAGTATCTTCAGTTCCTGAGTCACACGGCCTCCGCCCTCCAGAATGCCCAGGCCATTGCCTTCTGGAAGGGGATTTTTCTCAGGACCTCCCCACCTGCTTTGTCCTGACACCTTTGCCTCTGCTGTTAGGAAGGGGGTCTGAGGCTTGCTGCCTGTAGGGTGGACCTGGTCATGTCCTCGTGTGGGCCCCTGCAGAGGTAGATCAGGGCCGGGGCAGGGCAGCCTGGCTGGGGACGTGTCCCCCTCTGCTCTCCCTGCTGTGTTACAGGCTGCTGATCTCATCTATTGAGGGGTCCGACTTCCCTCACACCCTTCATTTCCCCTGAGCGGCCACGGCATGGCCTCCTTCCCACCAGTATTCCATCAGATTTGAATCTTCGACCACATTTCTGGGGGAGGTTGGATGCCTTTTCAAACCACTTGCCTTTTGTAAAAGCCACTCACGAAGTGGCCCAGAAACCGGGGAGGCAGTGCGGGGTGAGGCCGCCGAGGCTGGCAGCACGCCGCTTTTCCACACCAGATCCCTGAGTGAAGAACTGCGTCTCCCCCACCCTTCCAGCGAGTCTCCATCTGCATCCCTCCCACCCAGCCTGCACCTTGTCTGAGTGAGGTTTTAATCTGGCAAGTTTGGTTTGTGTGTGGGGGGGGTGGGTACCCAGATCACCCCTCTGATCCAAGCCACAGACTTGTGTTGGGATCAGCTCCACTCCTTACCCCTGCATGCTTGGGGCCTCTGCAGTTAGTTCTTGGGGTCTCCCCTCCCCCAGACTCTGGAGGCGGTGGGCCAGCCATGCCAGTTGGGTTTCCTCATCTGGACTGAGCCAGGTAAAGTCCATGGTGTTGTAACAGGGCCACGTCCTGCAGGTGACAAACAGGGTCATAAACACGACTTCCACGTTTACTCACAGGAGCCAGTGGAGCCGCCGGAGCCAGGTGTGAGGGCAAAGTAAGCCGCTTTGCTCCGGCTGCCACTTGACCTGGGAGCCAGCACCGAGACCTGCTGGAAAACCCAGTAATCTTCTGTGCATCCAGCCCCAGCAGCGCCAGGGCCCATCTGTGCAGAGAGAGGTGCATGACACCATAGTATATGTGGGGGAGAGTGAGGCTTAGAGAGACCCAGGGCCTGTCCAGCGTTTGAGCACCTGACTGGCTGAGAGGCAGTCTCTGCCTCCCTCTGCTTCACCAATCTGCCTGAAAGGGCAAAGGAGGAAGAGAAGGAAATGTACATGCCTCCCTCTCCCCCGGGCCCCTAGATGGGAGCAGGGGAAAGGAGGGGGGAGGAGGGGGAACAGGTGGGAAGAGAGGAGAGGAGGTAAGAGCAGATGGAGGAGGGGGGAGAAAGGGGTAGGAGGTGAGAGGGGGTGGGAGTAGGGGAGAGGAGGGGGGAGGAGGGGGAACAGGTGGGAGGAGATGAGAGGAGGGGGGAGCAGGGGAGAGGAGGTGGGAGCAGGGGGGAGGAGGGGGAACAGGTGGGAAGAGAGGAGGTAAGAGCAGATGGAGGGGAGAGCAGGTGGGAGCAGGGGAGAGGAGGTGGGAGCAGGGGAGAGGAGGGGAGGCAGGTGGAGGACTGAGCTGGAGGACAGGTCTTCGTGGTCCCCCACACCCAGGCTCCGCATCCGCCAGCCTCCATGCAAGGCAGCTGGCTTTCTGCACCTCACCCCGTGTGGTCACCACAGTGCCAGCTGGGCCGTGTGAGCTGCCCTGGCATCACACAGGAGTGCAAGTGTCCTAGTCCGGAGCCAGAGGAGATGCTGGTGTGAGGACAGAGGGGGCGGGCACTGGGGCTGAAGGGGCGATGCTGGGGCGCAGGGGGGGCGGGCACTGGGGCTGAAGGGGCGATGCTGGGGCGCAGGCTGCAGCTCTCCTGGTTGTGGCTGCTGCCCCAGGGACAGAACGTGGTTTTACTTCCTCAGTCTTGGCTGGAGCCTGGGTGTGGGGGAAATGAAACCCATGGCCCCGGGCAGTGGGTCGCCGAGTGGACCCAGGAACCCCGCTCGTGGGAATCCAACAAGTCACATGGCGAGCTCCAGGCCTCCACGAGGGTCCCGGAGTCCTGCAGGGACTTTGGCCATCTGGGGAAGAGGGACGCACAGGAGGGTTAAGTATTCCAGCAACTTCCTATGCTCTGCACCTGCTGGGGCCAGCCCAGGTAGGGACTGAGTAAACGGATGACTGTCTGGAGGAAATAGGTTGGCTGAGAGGAATATGCAAACACATAAACCAAGGCCTCACCCTCTAAGGACTAGGTGGTGGGTGGCCCATCCGAAGGCCACTGACCTTAGGGCTCCTATAACAAGTTGGGCGTAGGCTGGGGAATTCCTCCCCAAAACACGCTGGCAGATGGTCTGGGGCTGGGATGGAAAAATCAATGCCTGCCGTTCTCAAGACCAAATGTGTAGGACCTGATGGGAAGTGTGGTCTCAGGAACTTCCTTCCCCCAAACAGAGGACACAGGTAGAATGTGTGTGCACATGCGCACACACCCCCTCCACAGGGTATACGTCCTTAGCTCATCCCAGCTCTAATCGGCTAGGCCTAATCCCTGCGGCCTCTTCCGCCCTGCTGGGCCATCTGGTGGAGCCGGCAGAGAGACTGGGGAGTCTCCACTCTCAGGTAGAGGGTGCCAGTGTCTTCTGGGGTAAGCATGCCTCCTGGGCACCCCCAGGCGGCTCTCCTGGTCTCAGAGGTGCTCTCTGGGTAAAGGCTGTGATGCCAGGGATAACAAAGGGCTCAGGCCTGTGCTCAGGGGTTACACAGGCCGGGCAGCTGGAGGCCTCCACTCTGGGGGTCATGTGGCTAGATGAGGCTACTCATCTCCAGGCTGTGGGAGCCCAGCTTTGGGGGCAGCACACAATGGTCCCACCTTTTGAAATGGCCTGTCCTCATCAGGACTGCCGGCGAGGGGGCTGGTGACAGGCTGGGAGCAGGCTGGCAGAGTGTCTGTCCGTCTGCGTCGCCCACATGTCTACTGAGCTCAGCGCCCAACTTTTTTGCTCAAGGCTGGAACTCTACCACTTGAACTCTACCATGGCTCCAGTTCCAGCTCTTTGGTGGTTATTGAAAATAAGATTCTCATGGAAGCAGTGGCTCACGCCTGTAAGCCTAGCTACTCAAAAGGCTGAGATCTGTGGATCGCAGTTCAAAGCCAGCCCCCACCAGAAAACCGGAAATGGCACTGTGGCTCAAGTAGTAGAGTGCTAGCCTTGAACTGAAGAGCTGAGGGACAGCGCCCAGGCCCAGAGTTTAAACCCCATGACCAGACCGACAACAACAACAAAAAAATCTCATGGATTTTCCTTCTGGAACTGACTTTAAGCTATGATCCCTAAATCTCCTGGATTTTCCTTCTGGAACTGACTTTAAGCTATGATCCCTAAATCTAAGCCTCACAAGTAGCTAGGATTACAGGCGTGAGCCACCAGCCCCCACTTTGTTTGTCGTTGGAGACAGGGCCTTGTCTTGTAGTCCAGTTTGGCCTCCAATTTGCAATCCTCCTGCCTCAGCTTCCAGGTGAAGGACAGCAGGCAGGGCCACCCTGCCGGGCTGGCTTGGCTGCTGGAGCGTGTCCCCAGCTGGCCTGCATGGCCTGGTGGACATCTGGAAAATGGCCTGCTTCCTATTTAAAATAGGATTTTAAATTGCTGACTTAAATGTAAGTGATAAGTCTAATTTTAGCTTGTGCTTCATATACTTGGGTCAGAGCTTTGGGTTCGGGTGAAAGAGCTGTGAACTTGGAGCTGTGAGACGCCAGGATTCTTTGCTTGTGAGTTTTCAAGCAGGAGGTCTTTTTGTTGCTTGCCTCCACCTCTGTTGCCTCCAGGGGGTGGTCCTGGGGCCAGGCCGTGGGGGCCCATGGGCGCCTGGGTCAGAGCTTCTGGTTGATGGCGAAATGGCAGACTGCTCTCTGGTCTCTTGTTGCCTTGAGTCTTCTCCATGCCCCCAGCTCTTTGAGGCTGTTCTTCATGTCAGAACCTGAGTTTTGAGGCCACGATGTGTCATGGCTTTGCTGCATCTGCCCTGACCTGTCTGGGACCTGTGTTTCCCACTTCGGCGTGTCCGGCTGTGGATCAAGCAGGTGTGTTGTGTGTGTTCCCAGGCTCACTGCTGGCCTGCTCTGTGCCTGTGGAGCCTGGCCCCTTGGGTTTCTGTGGGAACTTTGAGGTTATTTCCATACTCTACACGGCGTCCCTCTGCTCAGATCGGCCAGGGGTCACCAGCTGGCAGAGTGGAGTTGGTGCTGTGAATGAAACCTGGACAGGGTCATGGGCCGGAGTGTGACTGTGACCTCTGCGGTTCACAGGTGCCTGTGCTGAGCCCTGCCTCTTCCAGGGCGACACGGGGCCTTGTGTGTTAGGCTCCAGTCCAGTTCTTTCGATCCACATCTCGTTCCTCGCTGCCGCTGGCTGTGGTGTGGGCCCCTTCCTGACCTGTAGCACCCTAGAGCGGCACCTGGTATCAGGTGGCATTCGACGTGCTGTGGCTGTTAGGGCCACATCACCCTCCATCCTCTGCCCCCGCCCCATCTGGGACACCTGAGGAAGCCGAGAGCTGACTGGCCTTCCAGTGAAGTTGTGCTTGTACCAATAAGTCAGCAGTTTGCTGTTACCTAGTGTTGCGATGGTCTGCAAAGGGCCATCGTGGTGCTGGGCCCGCGCCGCCACCCACACCCACCCCCAGCTGGCCTGTAGTCTGTTGGCCCTCCCCAGGGAGGTGGGGGGGTACAGACCCCAAAGGGCTAGCTGGCAGACGCATGTGGCCTCCTGGTGCTGGAGCCTGGAGGCCAGGACCAAGGTGTCCCCAGGGCAGCCCCCTGCTTCTCCTCTCAGCCTGGGGACACCTGTCCTGTCCCCAGTGCATCTGAGCCCACATTTCCCTGCGAGTCAGATGGGACCACGGCCCTCTGATAGCCTCTTTTCATCCTGTGAATGTCTGAGGTGGCTCGGCCTGGGGAACCCGTGCCAGGACCCGCCCTGAGCACACCGAGGCAGCCTGTGTGTTGGGATGGGTTTGCTTCGGGTGGAAATTCCTCTCCCCCTGGGAAGCTAGTTGTCTCACAGGTTCCTAGGAGGCCTCGGGGCCTGGACAGCTCTGGTCCTGGCTGCAGCCCCTCTAAAAAGAGTGTGGGGCAGCACTGGAGGAGAGCGCCCAGCCCGGGGTGCACTGGTCACTCACCCAGCCTGGCTCTGGGTCTGGGGTGCACTGGTCACTCACCCAGCCTGGCTCTGGGGAATGGGCCCCGGGAGGCTGAGCCAGGCCCTAGGGCGGCCCCACCTCCAGCCCAGCGGGACCAGTTGGTTCTTGGAGCTAAGGGAGAATTGTGAAGTGTTCTGGTGCAGAGTCAGGGAGACCTGGGCCAGGGGCCGGGCTCTGTCCCGGCATGGATGGCTCTTGAGAGTTCTGGGAGACTCTTTTCCCCTTCCTCATTTTCCACTTCTTCTAAACCCTGAAACAAAGTGCATTTTCCTATGGGGTAGGAGGCACCGGAAGATCCAGGCTGGGTTGAGGGTCACCTCCCATGGGGACTGTTGGGGTGTTTACCCCACACATACAAAGCAAAGCCATGGGGGACAGTGTGGGTCAGGGTGATAAGGGGCTCTGGGGCCCAGCTCAGTCCTGTGGTGTCTAACTCCACCATGCATGGTGGCCGTCCACCCAATGGCTCTCTCCTTGCCGGGGCCCTGCCCCATGTCTTGGTAACAAGCTCTTCTTCCCACAGTCCTAACAACCACCAGAGTGGAGCCTCTTCTCAGGCCGGGCGATGGGCTGTGTCAGAAGGCCCGGGCCAGGCTTTGGTGTCTTGGGTGGGCTTGGGGATAGGGACAGGGACAGGCTGAGGGTCGCTAACCCGACATTCTTCTCACAGAGTGAAGGGGGCAGCTAACTCCTATTGGGCTCTCCTGCTACGTCTCCCTCCCTGCCGAGCCGTGACGCCCTCCCCACCGCCCCGAGATGCCCCAGCACATGACGGGTGACCAGTGCCTCCTCGCCGTGCCGCGGCTCCTCTTCACGGAACCCTTGGCCACCGAGAATGGCTGCAGCCGCAGCCCGTCCCACAGCAGGGGATCGCCAGCCTCCCTGCGCTCTGCCGACCTCAGTCCCCTGGACTCCTGCAGCCAGCCCCTGTGCCAGCCCCCGGCGGAGAAGCCCAGCAGCCAGGGGGCCGGAGACGTGCGGTACGCGTCCTCAGGGACACAGGGCCTGCTGTGTGGCTGGCGGACCTTCACGCCCCGCTGCCTGCAGGCCTTCAACACGCCCAAGGGCTTCCTGTTCTTCCTGTGCGCCGCCTCCTTCCTGCAAGGGATGACCGTGAACGGCTTCATCAACACGGTGATCACCTCCATCGAGCGCCGCTTCGACCTGCACAGCTACGAGAGCGGGCTGATCGCCAGCTCCTACGACATCGCCGCCTGCCTCTGTCTCACGTTTGTCAGCTACTTTGGGGGCAACGGTCACAAGCCGCGCTGGCTGGGCTGGGGCGTGCTGATCCTGGGTGCCGGCTCGCTGGTGTTCACGCTGCCCCACTTCATGGCCGGCCGCTACGAGGTGACGGTGCATGAGGGCGTGGGGACATGCCAGGCCAACCAGAGCGTGGCGTGCTCCGACCGCACCTCGGGCCTCTCCAG
The DNA here is from genome assembly GCF_000151885.1 of Dipodomys ordii. Lineage (NCBI taxonomy): Eukaryota > Metazoa > Chordata > Mammalia > Rodentia > Heteromyidae > Dipodomys > Dipodomys ordii. The sequence goes on from NW_012267345.1 coordinate 1,285,671, forward strand.
CTACCGGCTGGTCTTCATGCTGGGCCAGTTCCTGCACGGCGTGGGTGCCACGCCCCTCTACACGCTGGGCGTCACCTACCTGGACGAGAACGTCAAGTCCAGCTACTCGCCCATCTATATCGGTGAGTGGGCCAGCACGGGTCCAGCAGGGCGGCTGGCACTGAGCCTGTGCCTGCGGGCATCTGGCGGGGCTCGGCTCTTTGTGGGCTTCTTATTCACGGCCTCACCAGCTGCTCCCTGAGGGGCAGGCCAGCCGTGGTTTCATCTGAGCACCAAAGGACGCCTTTGGTGACATCCCGTCCTGGGTGAAGCCCCACAGGGCCCCACAGTGTGTGGGGGCCGGGGGGGGGGGACTGAAACCAGACCCACTGAGGGCGTGGCCCTGCCACCAGGGCCACACAGACCCTGTGTCCACAGGCAAGGAGGGCCCAGGAGCCAGCACTGAGCCTCCCAGACCTGGGAAGGGTTCTCTATGCTGATGAATGAGGATGGCCGAGCCCTGCTGAGCCCTGCCCCCAACAAGCCCCACATGAGTGGATACAACTAGATGTCAGACCCAGCACAGCTGCGTGCGGTGGACCAGACCTGGAGGGACACCGTGGTTCTCTCGGGAGGGCTCGGGGTGCGACTGACTGCCACGTCTTTGCTTGCCTTCCAGCTATCTTCTACACAGCCGCCATCCTCGGCCCTGCAGCCGGCTACCTGATAGGAGGCGCCATGCTGAACATTTACACAGATATGGGCCCACGGTGAGTGACCTGGCCTGTCCACCTGTCCATGTTGGCGCCTGGGCCCTGCAGTCCCGAGAGGTGGTTTTGCCCGGTGGTGTCCATGGCACGCGGCGCTGCTGGCTGGAGCAGGAGGAATCAGGGCTGGCCGTGGGAGGGGCACCTCAGGTCGGTGGGTGGGAGGCCTTAGGAGCCCAGCGGGGGGGGGGGGG
>NW_012267345.1:1286660-1292901 GCF_000151885.1 Dipodomys ordii
AGCCCAGTGCTCTCCAGCCCTGGCTGCGGGCTTCTGCACACCGCACCTGAGCTGACAGCCCCTTTCCTGCCGCCATGTGGAGATTCTTACCTTTCACTTCCCTGTCTTCTGTTTGTGATGCTCGTTTGGGTAATGCAGGAGAGTGAGGACGCAAGCCAAAGAGGGAGGGCCAGAGACTGACGGTGAGGGTGAGAGGAAGAGGGAGAGGCAGAGAGCACGGGAGGGGCCGGCGGGGAGGGAAGGAGAGTTGGCCCTAGGGGCTGACCGCAGACTGCAGGCTGCGCGGGCGGCGGCAGCCCTTGCCCTGCATGAGGAGGGTCAGCTCCTGTGAACGTTTTCCTGATGGTCATTCTGTGTCTTGGGCACCGCTACACCTTGAGACTCTCTCTGCAGATGGCGCCCCCGTCTCTGCCCTCTCACAAAAGCCACCTCTGGCCCTGGGTTGAGAATGTGGGGTCGAGTGTGCGCATTCTGTGCAGAGCCTGGAGGTAGGTTGGGGCTCGTGTCCCGGGCTGGACGCTTCGCTCGCTCTGCCCTCTGGGGCTCTGGGGCTCTACCCGCGTTCCTCATGGGTTGGGGGGAGGCAGAGCGCATTCCTGGCCCTGAGGGGCGGCTGCAGCCGTTCCCTGCGAGCACAGACCCGAATCTCGTGCTGCTGCCTGGCTGGGCGTCCTGCATTTCCCCCATCCCTTTCTGTTCTGTCTCCTTCCTGCCTGCCGGCATTGGCCCTGTCCTCCTCCTCCTCCTCCTCTTCCTCTCTTCCTCTCCTTGATGACCACCTGGAAGTCACAGCCTGGACGGCCTCTGCCTTCCTGGTGGTTTTTCCCTTCTTCTCTTTCCACTTGGGAGCTCATCCATGTGCAGATGGCAGTCACAAGCCTAATGGTCCCTCTGCGGGGCTCTCAGCCAGGGCCGGCTGAACACTCTGTCCCTGAGCTCCATCGCCCTGGGGACACCGCCTGTCCCCTGGCACTGGTGGGTAGAGGAGCCCCTGCTGCTGCTCCTCGGAGAGCTTCCCTTCCCAGGCCCGGCCCGCCGGAGTCTCTGAGGCCTGAGCCTCAGGCAGCCTCCCTGGGACTGAGTCAGGGACCTTGCTCCAGCCTGCAGGGAGGTGTGGGCTGGCGGCCCCAGGGCCAGAGGCCTCTGCGGACCCTGTGCAGAGGGACCTCGAGGTCTGCACAGAGGAGGAGCAGCTTGGACGCCCCACTTGTATGTGTACTGAAAAGGACCCTGGTGGGCCAAGCAATGACCTCAGGCCGCTGCCTTTCCCAACAGGAAGGAGCTGACCACGGAAAGCCCACTGTGGGTCGGTGCCTGGTGGGTTGGCTTCCTTGGTGCTGGGATGGTGGCTTTCCTCATTGCCATCCCAATCCTCGGCTACCCTCGGCAGCTGCCAGGTAGGCCCCTGCTCCAGCCCGGACGTACCCTCTAGGACACAGGACATGCCCTTTGCCCTGCCCCCTTCCTTCTGGCCACTCCTACCAGTGAGGTAGGGGACAGAGTCTTTGCTACTGGGAGGAAAGACTCTGGAGTGGACAGGGCAGAGGTGACCGTCCCCCTGCCGCTGTCCTCACCCCATGACGCCTGCTGCCCCCCTCCCCAGGCAGCCCTCCCCCCTCCCAAGGGTCCTGTGTGGGCCTCTCCCTCACTGCAGCCGTCCCCCGTGTCCCTCCATCTCGGGCCACAGACCGTGTGTGTATCAGATGCCACATCCAGCCCTGCTGGGAGAGCAGAGGGGCGGGGCTAGTGGGAGGCCGGCCTCACAGGGCCTTGGCCTTCTGGGAACCCGCCCGTTCTCTCCTAGGCTCCCAGCGCTACCTGGTTGTGAGAGCAGCCGAGACGCACCGGCTGAAAGACCACGGCCACAAGTCAGCGAGCAACCCTGCCTTCGGGAAGACTGCCAGAGACCTGCCCCTGTAAGGACACACTGGGCATGGGGCACAGGCCCACCACGGCCTCGTAGACCACAGCCCGGGGACCTCTTCCCTGACCGCTGACCCCTAAACGTGGGGAGAGCAGCAGAGTCCCTCCCCAAGGCTGCAGCCATGGCGGGTTGTTGGCGGGTCTCAGCCGTCCCCAGAGGCTCCTGAGCCTCAAATGAAACTCTTCCTACCAGCAGCAGCGCCTCCCCCCCCCCCGCTCAGGCCAAGGGCGCAGACCCTCCCCAAGGGAGCTGTGGGCTTTGGCAGTCGGCGTCCTGGGTTCCGGAACCCTTTTCAGGCCCTCCTCACGCTGCCATTTGGAGGGCTGTGGTGATGGGTGCCCATCCCTCCTCAGTGCGGGGAGAGGAGCGACCAAGAGCCGCTGGGAGGGGCGGAGTCGCAGTGCTGAGCTTGGGGCTAACAGTTTCACTGAGGGCTTTGCCCTTCCCCTCCCCCAGGGGAGTCAGCCATGCTGGCCGGGACTCCTGTCTGCCAGGCTGGCTGGCCTGGACCCAGAGCTCAGGGTGGCCCAGTACAGCCTGGTGTGGGCCTTGTTTCGGGGAGAGCCCAGGCACCCTCGGCTCGCGTGCACAGAGCACAGTGGATCTCCTAAACTGGCTACTGCTTAGCAAATTCTGGGCCCCGTTTCCACACCCATGCCCATTAAAGCCCCAGACAAGTGGTCTGCAGCTCAGGCGGGAGAGCAGGGCTGTGCAGCCAGGCAGCACAAGCTAAGCAGGTCTGGGCACCAGGGTGGGCACCACCTGGGGAAGGACCCACCCCGTGCCAGCACCCGCTCGTGGTTTCCTCTTCGTTCTCTTCTTTGTTGGGGAGGGAGGGTGACTCAATGGTAGAAAGGCTGCCTTGCCAGGATCAGCCCTGAATTCAAATCCCAGGAGGATAGAAAAAAAAAAAAGCACTGCAACCCAAAGTTAGAGTCCGGCCAGGATCCGCTGGAGCTCTACGAGCACTGTTGGCTTGGTTGGACCGCCCATGACCTCGCCAGGGTGTGAAGGTCAGGCCGCCGGTAGCCATCCTTCCACATAAGCATGGCCCATGCCTGCTGGCTGTGCCCGCTGGCCGGGACCACGCCAGAGCTGCTCGCACTGTGCCTCACGCGCCTCCTTCCTCGTGGGCCTTAGTTTTGTCCTTTGCTCTCAAGATGTAGAGCGTGCCAGTGAGTACCTTGAAAGGCACACAGCTTTCTGCCCGCCGAGGTGATGGGGAGGGGGGAGAGGCCGCTGTCCACCGCCAAGAGGAGGAGTGGCAAGTTTGGCAGAGCCAGGGCCGGGCTTGGAAAGCAGAAACACACACCAGCACCCCTGCCTCTGCTTCCAAGACCTGCCCGCCAGCACCCCTGCCTCTGGACGCACAGAAGAGCCACCTGGTACAGCACCAGGCTTGGGAGAAGCCGATTCAGGCTCCCCTGGATTAGATTTACAACTTGGGGCTTAATCTCCAGACCAGGGCCCTGTCCCTGAGCTCTTTTGCTAAAGGAGAGCACTCTACCACTTTTAGCCACAGTGCCACTTCCAGTTTTCTGATGGTTCATTGGAGATAAAGGTCTCACAGACTTTTCCTACCTGGGCTGGCTTTGAACCACAATCCTCCGATCTCAGACTCCTGAGTAGCTAGGGTTACAGGCCTGAGCCACCAGTGCCTAGCTTGTAAGGTTCTTATCTCCAGTGAACCATCAGAAAACCAGAAGCGGCACTGTGGCTCAAAGTGTAGAGCGCTCGCCTTGCACAGAAAAGCTCAAGGAGGCCAGGCCCTGGTTCAAGCCCCAGGACTCAAAAGGAGAGGCAGTAGCCTTATGAGGTTTGTTGGGGGTTTTTTCCACACTGAGGACCTGCCCAACTCTTTCCACTCTCTATTCCCCCTTTTAGCTCCATCTGGCTCCTCCTGAGGAACCCCACGTTTGTCCTGCTCTGCCTGGCTGGCGCCACGGAGGCCACGCTCATTGCCGGCATGTCCACGTTCGGCCCCAAGTTCCTGGAGGCCCAGTTCAGCCTGAGCGCCTCCCAGGCTGCCACCTTGTTCGGTGAGAAGACTTGAGTCTTGGGGGGCACTGCAGGGAGGACCACAAATGACCAATTTGTCCCGGCCACCTTTCCCACAGTGTTATAGATGGGTTTTGGGGTCTGGCTGTCCCCAGGCGCTGGGCAGCTGGTCTCCCGAGGCTTCCCTGGTTGCCCCTCAGGGTTGGGCGGAGTCCGGCAAAGCCTGGGCTCCCTCCAGCCGTGCCGCTGTCCTTGATCTCTGGACCTCCTCCCCCTGGGCCTTGGGTGGAGGCCCTTGCAGGGCTGTGCTGAGTGCTCAGGGCTGACCACTGCCCGTGGAGGCCACGGGCCTCAGTGACCCCGACACTGACAAGCCCTCCCTCCCCAGGGTACTTAGTGGTGCCGGCCGGAGGCGGCGGCACGCTCCTGGGCGGCTTCCTGGTGAACAGGTTCAAGCTCCGTGGGCCCGGGATCATTCGCTTCTGCCTGCTCTGCACCCTGACCAGCCTGCTTGCCTTCTTCATCTTCCTCACGCACTGCGAGAACGTGCCCATGGCCGGCGTGACGGCCGGCTACAGCGGCAGGTAAGTGCGGCAGGCCCTGTGGGAGTTCTGGTCGCGGTGGCTGCACAGGGGCAGGGAAGACCCCGAGGGGGTCTGCGCACCGCTGACTCCAAGCCCTTCCGAAGCTCCCTGCCCGGCCTGCTCTGCCACGGGAGCCACAGCCCTGCCTGGTCTCAGTCTTCTCTATGAGAGGGAGGCAGAGCCCAGCACATAGGGTCCTAGGCTGAGGTGGACATGACAAGGCGTGTGTGTGTGTGTGTGTGTGTGTGTGTGTGTGTGTGTGTGTGTGTGTGTGTGCGCGCGCGCGCACGCGTGCCTGCGTGTGCGTGTGTGTGCAATGGGATATGCGAGCACCCATGGGGAAGGTCAGATGTGTGCCTGGCCTGGCCCTGGGGACACCTGTGCCCACACTCTGGGGAGCGTGGAGCTGCCTGGAAGCCTTGACTGGCAGCAGGGAGGGCAGAGAGTGGCCTGGGTGTTCCGGTACTGCTGTGGGTGAAGCTGGTCCACGCTGGGTGGGTGCAGGGGGCAGAGTCGGGTAGTAGATGGGACGATGGGTGTGATGGTGGCACAGCATGCTCTGCTTGGAGGAAGGAGGTGTGATAGCCAGTGGCTGCTGGCACGCACACACGCACGCATGTGCGTGCACACACGCACACACACACACATACATACATGCAGGCAGTGGCTGCAGCACACAGGCTGGCCTGTGCTGGGAACGGGGCCGGATTGCAGGTGACAGAAGCTGACGCTCCTGATGGTGCCTTCAGGCAATGCACATGCATTTCCACAGACCCAAAACAGAAACAAACCAAGGGAGAGGGGGGGGGGCACGCGAGCCGCCCTGGCTGCCCTCAGAAGTAGAGCACTGGTGGGCCTCTCGAGTTGTGGGCACAGGCTTGGCGCATCTGCAGACCCCAAACGTCGCTGGGTGGGGATGAGGCCCGGGCCGCCCTGGGTCCCCGGCCCCGGCCTCACGTCCGGCCTCCCGTCCCCCTGCAGCCTGTGGCAGGAGGGCCACCTGAACCTGACGGCCAGATGCAACGTGGCCTGTGGCTGCCAGCCGGAGCACTACGCCCCCGTGTGTGGCTCGGATGGCCTTGCCTACTACTCCCCCTGCCACGCGGGCTGCGCCAGGGCCGACAGCACTGGCCCCGGAGGCCTGAAGGTGAGTGTGGCCCCCGCCCCGGGCCCTGCCCAGCTGGGACCGGGAAGCCGGGCCTTCTGTGTGTGATCAGCGCTGTTGTTGGGCTCCCCAGGTGTACCGAGACTGTAGCTGTGTCCCTTCGAATGTTTCCTCTGGCTTTGGCCATGCCACCACAGGGAAATGCACCTCAGCCTGTCAGAGGAAGCCCCTCTTCCTGGTTCTGGTGTTCGTTGTAATTATCTTTACATTCCTCAGCAGCATTCCTGCACTGACTGCCACGCTACGGTAAGCACTTTCTCCCGCAGCACCGGCAGGTGGCGCTCTGCAGGCCCCGGGCAGCAGAGAACTGACTGGCGTCCGGTGGGGTGCCGGCCACCTGGGGAGGAGGCTTGGCCAAGACGCGGGTGACGGGGTGTCTTGGCGTGCAGCCACACGCCCACCGGTGCCCACGCTGCTGTGTGTTTCCTTGCAGGTGTGTCTGTGATCGGCAGCGGTCCTTTGCCCTGGGGATCCAGTGGGTCGTAGTGAGGACGCTAGGTACTGTGCTGTGGGAGGGAGCGTGTGCACGCCTGTGGCTGTGCGGTGGGAGGGAGCGTGTGCACGCCTGTG
>NW_012267345.1:1293485-1316514 GCF_000151885.1 Dipodomys ordii
GTGGGAGCCGTGTGCACGCCTGTAGCGCCTTCTCTGCTCGAGGAGTCTGAGCTTCCTCCCAGCAGGCTGTGTGCATGCCAGCCCGAGCCTGTGCCCGCGGAGGAGCCCGCCTCCTCGCTGCTCACTGCAAGGGCTCACTGCTCACGCTTTGCCCAGTGCTTGTCTCCCCGTGCTGCAGGCGGTGGCCAGGCCACCTTGCTCAGAGCCCACATGCCCGGGTGCCTCCCGCTGCCAGCCGTGCCTGGCATCTCCTCCCGGTCGCTGAGCCGGCCTCTCTCCACAGGCAGCATCCCCGGGCCCATCGCCTTCGGCTGGGTGATTGACAAGGCCTGTCTGCTGTGGCAGGACCAGTGTGGCCACCAGGGCTCCTGTTTTGTGTACCAGAACGCAGCCATGAGCCGGTACATGCTCACCGCAGGGCTTTCCTACAAGGTGAGGCGCGGCAAGGCCCCCTCCGGCTCCCAGGGCTCCAGGTGCTCTGGGCCCAACCCCAGCACATGAAGGCCTCTTGGCCTGGTCTGCAAAGGGACATTCTCCCCATCCTTGTCCACACGTGACCCAGCCCAAGGAAGCCAAGGGACAACTAGGCCTGAGACGGATGGTGGCTGGGCATTGGGAGCAGCTCCCCCCCCTTCCCCCCGCTGCACTGCCCACCCCTGCGTGACTGCTGGTCCTGGCTGGAAAGCCCTGGAGAGGTCCAGAATGGCTCCAGTGGGGAAGAGCAGCCCCCAGCTGGGCTCCTGAGAATGGTACCATCCTGCGGGTCCGTGTGTGTGTGTGTGTGTGTGTGTGTGTGTGTGTGTGTGTGCGCTTGGGTGATCATTTTAGAAGCAGGTGCACATGGGCTCCCCCTCGATCCCTCAGCCTTGGATCCCTGCACAGCCCGTAGAAACAGCCCTGTGTGCAGCCTCCACCGTAAGCAGAGGTGCCCCAGAAAACACCAGGGCAGACACGGAGACCACTGATGGCCGCTGGCACCCGGAGGGGCGGTGTGGCCCCGGCTGCAGACACGGAGGCTCAAGCAAGGGAGCAGCCCCGATGCCCAGGCTGAGTCCGTGGGCAGCGGGCAGCACACGGTCCCTTCTCGTATCAGGACGGCGGGTTTAGGGCCGGCTTCCATCCAGGGGGACCTTGTCTTCCATGTGGACCTCTATACTAGCTGTTTCCCTTCCCAGGTGCCCAGGCTGGGGCTGGCACCTGGGCTTTCTGCCACCTTGCCGTCTGCCTGTGTTTAGACCTGGCACGGGGGTGTGCAGCCTGCAGGCTGCAGCTCATTCGGTACCTGACGGGGCAGACTGCGTGCCTCTCAGCCTGTGCTGACGACTTGACATGGTGTCCTCCCCTGGCCCCATCCCCACCCCCTGTCATTCAGACAAGGGTGGCTCTCATTTCCTCTTAAAGCACCGTGGGTGCCCGTAAGCCCAGCCCTGTGGGGAGCCCGTGTCTTCACGCCTGTGCGGGTCTGATTCCGGGTGTGGGATGAGGCCTAGCAGCCTTCTGTCCCCCCAGGTGCTCGGCTTCCTCTTCTTCGCCACTGCCTGTTTCTTGTACAAGTCGCCGTCGGGTTCTTCAGACGGCCTGGACAGCACCTCCCTGCCCAGCCAGTCCTCTGCCTCCGATGGCCCCGCAGACCTGCAGCTGCAGAGCCGCGTCTGACCCGGCACACAGCCGCCCTCTGTCTCCCAAGAACAGCCCCGCCCCGCCCATCCTGCCCAGCCCTTCTCGGAAGAGCTGAAGACCCGGAGACAAGCTCATCTTGGATTCTGGGGGCCAGGAGAAGGGATATGGGACACACCAAACACAGCCCCTCCTGGCCCAGGGCTGGCCCCGGGGCTGCTGGATCTGGGCAGCCCACCTGATGTGTTCAGACTTGCCACCTGTCCTCAGCAGGGCTGCAAGAGCAGCTGTATAACTAGATGTCTGTGGACCCACATTTCACATCTCTGTGCTTGTGGGGTTTGTCTCTACCTGGTCACCTGGTGTTTGTCAGGGAAACTCCAGCCAGGGCCGAGTCCTGCACCAAGCAATGAGTGGTCAGTGTGTTCCTATGTGTCTTCCGTTAAAACCACGTATGTAATATATTTTAATATTTAAAGTACACACCTGTGCAGTGTGTGTGTTTCCCTCGGTTGAAGTTGCGATTCCCATGGTTTCCATGGCATTGGGAGTCCCTGGCACTGCCAGCGCCTCTGCTTCTCCCGAGGCCACAGCAGCGGTGGGCCCGACGGGCTGTGCTCCCGGCCGTGGGGACGGGCCTGCATGGCCTGGCTCTGACCCACGTCGGCATGACCTGGACGGCTGGACGGTGGACATGGGACGGGCAGCTACACTGCCATCTGCAGATGAGGCTGTGCACACACGAGCGTGTACATCTGTGCGCACATGTCGGTGTGCCCAGCAGGGTGGAGGGGTGGGTGCACACGAGCGTGTACATCTGTGTGCGCACATCTCATCTCTGTGTGCCCAGCAGGGTGGAGGGGTGGGTGCACACACGAGCGTGTACATCTGTGTGCGCACATCTCATCTCTGTGTGCCCAGCAGGGTGGAGGGGTGGGTGCACACACGAGCGTGTGCATCTGTGTGCGCACATCTCATCTCTGTGCCCAGCAGGGTGGAGGGGTGGGTGCACACACGAGCGTGTACATCTGTGTGCGCACATCTCATCTCTGTGTGCCCAGCAGGGTGGAGGGGTGGTATGGCATGAGTCCTCTGCTCTGACCCATGGGTGTGTGAGTTCCCAACAACAGTGCGTCCCAAAGAGATGCAGCCGGTGAACCCTCGGCACCAGGCTCCATCAGTGAAGGGGAGAGGGAGAGGTGGGAGCGGGAGGGGGAAGCTGCCAGGAAAGGAGCATTTGAGCAGAGGCCTGAGGAAGGGATGAACGTTTCCAATAAAAGACCGCCTAGTACAGGGGTCCTGGGGTGGGAACCACAACAGGTCCAAGCAGCAGATGATGGGCAGACACTGTCTGTCCTTCACCAAGTGTGTTGCCCCTCAGGTCCTACAGGGGCCTGCTGCTGGCTCTCATCACCTCCCTCTTCCCCTCAGATGCCTTCCCTGTGCTGGTAATAGGCAGAGAACCCACACTCCCTCACAGGCAGAGGACTGACACTCCCTAACTTTGACACTCCCTAACAGGCAGAGAACCAACACTCCCTAACTTCAGCACACCTGGAGAAACCAGCCCACCCAGCCAGAGCCACTGCCTCAGGCCAGAAGTTAGAGAGCTGGGATCGGAGGATCTGGGACGTGTTGCCTTGCGGCCAACACCAAGGGCCAGGCTGGCTTCATCGTGCCACTAAGGCTGCAGTATAAAAGATACAAATATACACATGCAAGTTCACACGAAATACAGATAGTAAAGACAAGTGACTCACACTCCTCCAGCAGCAGGGGGCCCCAGATCCGCCTGTGTGTGCCTAGTGGCCCAGGGGGCCCCAGATCCGCCTGTGTGTGCCTAGTGGCCCAGGGGGCCCCAGATCCGCCTGTGTGTGCCTAGTGGCCCAGGGGGCCCCAGATCCGCCTGTGTGTGCCTAGTGGCCCAGGGGGCCCCAGATCCGCCTGTGTGTGCCTAGTGGCCCAGGGGGCCCCAGATCCGCCTGTGTGTGCCTAGTGGCCCAGGGGGCCCCAGATCCGCCTGTGTGTGCCTAGTGGCCCGGCCTCCCCCAGGGCAGATGCCCAGTGTGTGCCTAGTGGCCGGCGGCAGACGCCCTGTGCTCCAGCACAGCCACCACCTCTCCTCCCTCGGTTCTGCTGGGTAGAGCAGGGTCCCCCCCTCCCAAGTCCCCCCCAGGACGCCCCCGCTCAGCCACTGCCCCCCTCCCCTGGCGCAATGGTCCTGCAGTGTGTGCCACATTCCAGGGCAAGAGGAAAAGCCCTAGACCCCTGGCCACCTCCCCGCGGGGCCTCACACTCCACCAACAACCCCTTGCTGTGGTCACCGCATGCTGTGGGGGCAGGGCACACCCAGGCGCTTCCTCACCTCATCCCACTCAGCCCAGCAGGGCCTCCCTGCCCCCACCAATTTCCCTTTACAGCCCTGAGCTGCCTCCAGCCCAGTGAGGCCCTCCAGCCCTGGTTAGCTCCTCCAGCCCTGGTTAGCTCCTCCAGCCCAAGTTAGATCCTCTAACCACAGGACTCGGACTGCCTCTGAGGTTCTGTCAGGGAAAATGATGGATCTCCAAGGAGGTCATGAGGCTCTGCACACACACACACATACACACACACACAGAGTTCCGCAGACACACAGATACCCAGACAGACACATATAGACACACACAGACACAGAGAAAGACAGACATGCACACACAAATGCACACAGATGGGGGCTGGGAAGGTGGCTCAGGGGTAGAGCGCTTGCCTTGAATGCATGAGGCCCTCAGCACCACATAAGCAGAAAAAAAACCCAGAAGTGGCGCTGTGACTCAAGTGGTAGAGCGCTAGCCTTGAGCTGAAGAGCTGAGGGACAGCGCCCAGGCCCAGAGTTCAGGCCCCACGACCGGACCCAAAAAAACAAACAAATACACACAGCTACTCGGACACTCAGACAGCACAGCACAGAGAGACATGCGCCACACAGAAAACACACAGAGCCTCCTCCTCCCTCCGAGGGCCAAGGCCAGCTGTGCGCACCCACCCCAGTCCATGACACCTGTCGCCAGCAACCCACAGCCAGCGGAGAACCAGACCCGTGGGACGAGGAGTGGAGCATCTGCCTTGCCACGTGGCCATGCCCCACTGCTCGCTAGAAAACGCCAGAGCGCTGCTCTGGGGCTTATTTCTAGGCAGCAGTCATGGTTTGGAAGGGCCAGCACCACTCTGCCTTCTCCTGCCTCCTGGTTTCTAAGTCACAGCTGCTCAGCTGGGGAGCCCTCGCGGCCTCCGGGGCCCAAGCTCTGGCAGGAGGCGGCATGCGGGGGGCGGGGGGGGGCAGCACCCTCGGCCTCGCCCGCGGGCAGCTGCTGCGTGTCTCAGTGCTTGGGCCAGGCGCAGGGCCAGCACATATCCTTGTCGGCCCCTTGCCCCCCACCAGGGCCCCAGGGCCCCTTCTCTGCCCAGCTTGCTGGGCTCCTCGAGGTCCACGGCCACTTGCTATGTCTGCACCCCAACGGCCAGGCATGTGCTTCCCAGCGTCCCAGTCCCTTGTGTGTGTTTAGCTGAAAGGCTGACATCCACACGTCCCCTGGGGAGGAGCCAGCCCACCAGCGCCCGTCCGTCCGTCCGTCTGTCGTCTGGTCGGCTGCAGGGAGCGGCAGACCCTGAGGCATGCACTGGAAGCCTCATTGTTTATGTGAAATTCAACTTTAACTGGAGGACCTGTCACTCCAGCTGCCGCCCTGGGGGAGAGGAGGCTCCTCCTGGGACAACTTTCCCCTGAGGCCACCAGGGGGCGGGGAAGTCCACCCTAAAACCAGACCTGGTGACCGACGGGGGATGTATGTGCAGGCTCCTCCTCGGCGCCGCACTCGGGAGTCCAGGCCTCCTCGTCACTGCTCTGGGTTCTGGCTTGCTGGAGGGGCGGGCTTCCGGGATGTCCACGTTCCCCACACAGACCTTGAGGGTCTTGTCCACGGACGGTCACTGTGGGCCATGCCAGTCAGGACAGTCAGACCCCCTCCTCCCCTGCTGGAAAGGCTGCTGCCTGCATGATTGGCCTCCTAGCCTAAAAAACAGGCTGGGAAAATGTTACTAGACGTGAAAATGCCACCACATCACTGGGAACAAAATGAAACATGAAGTGGGGAGGGAGGGCAGGTGCGGGCTGGCGTCCAGTCATCTGCCAGGCGGCATTTGGAAGGCACCTGTGTCCAGCTAGCCAGCAAGTGTGGGGAGGGGAGGGGGCAGCTGTGGGGGGCAGGAGCCAGGAGGGAAGGCACTGGAGGGTTGGGGGGAGGGGAACGAACTTCGTGTGTGTGGCGTGACCCGATGGGCAATTCTGAAGACAGACACGGGGTTGGAGAGGAGCCAGCAGCGGCACCCCACGCTGGGGACCAGAGAAGAGCCTGGCCTCTCGGCGTCAGAAGGCTGGGCCGTGGGGCAGTGGCCGAGGCCAGGCCGTCGCAGCACATGGTGCTCGCCACCAGCAATCAAACTGCAAGCCACTTGCCTAAGGGATGTGCAGCTGCAGGCCGACTGGTCCTGGGCCCCTCCTCCTGGCCTGCTGGGGACCGCCGGCTGTAATGCAGACTTGAAGGGACAGGAGCAGAGCAGGTGGCTCCCGGGGCCAAGCCGAGCGTGGGACAGCAGGCCCAGCTGGCTCAGGGTCCTTGGGACAGCCGAGCACGACTTACAGCTCAGGGGACACCGGTCTCCGCTTTGCCTCAGCCCACCCTGCCCAGGACACAATGATCACCCTGGCCACACTCGGAGCCCCAGGGTTCCCTGCCAGCAGATGCCTGCATGCCGGCCACCGCCGGGGTCTCCTCAGCCACAGTCCAAAGCCTGCCCTCGAGGGCTCCAGATGGGCCTCTGGACCAGGAAGCAGGGATTCCGCCAGGCTACCCCTGCCAGGGGAAAGGCTGCATCCCCGGGGAGGAAGGGTAGATGGGAGCCTCTGGGCTTTCTGGGGGGGGAGGGGGCCTCAAGCCTAGAAGTGTGGCTCCGAGGTAGAGCATCTACCTGCCCAGCCTAGGCAAGGCCTTCAGATTCCATCCCCAACTCTGCAGGGAAAAAGGGGGGACCCCAAGCTGATGTGATGGCTCAGGCCCACCGTCCTAGCCCTGGGGGCTGAGGCTGGAAGATCACATGGCCAAGGACAGCCTGGACTACACGGTGGGACTATGGCAAATCACAGAAACAAGCCAGGAGCCAGTGGCTGGTGCCTGTAATCCTACCCTGAAACCCATAGCTAGAGAGGTCCTGAAAAGCGGCCAGCCCACCCCTGTCTGTTTGCTGAAGTGACCATCTGTCCCCTGGTCCTTCCAGAAACACTCCTAGTCACTGTGCTACACACACACACACACACACACACACACACACACACACACACACCTCCCTGCCCCAGGGCCTTTGCAGACACAGTTTCTGCTTTCCAGGAGTTCTGAGCTGTAATTTGGGCAGGATCGCAGCTCACACCTCACCTCCAGTGTAGGAACTCCTTGGCTGTGTTCTAGCTCTTGGACTTCGCCCACGTGTCCACCACCTCCCGACAATGTGAAGAACACTGAGTCTGCCGGGGGCTGAGTGTGTCAGCGCAAATCTTTGCTTGGTGCACCTCATGCCCGGCATCCTGTTGGTGCGCACTGCATGTTCACTGGATGATGAGGGAGCTCAGGACACAGCTGCTCTGAGGACCCCGCCACCCAGGGCCTCCCACGTCATCCTGCTGTCCGGTTACCGCCACGGGGCCCCTTCTGGTTGATGGTGGAGCCTGACGGTCCTGAAATGGCACCGGCGGTGCAGGCGGGTGAGGCTTCGCGTGCCAGGGTCGCCCGTGGCAGCCCCGCGGGGGAAGAGGGACCGGAGCACCCGTAAATGATAGTTTGCATGCAGATGGATTTTAATCAGCAGCACATTAGATGGGTGCATGTGAAAACAACTTAATGGCTGTTTTATGGATAATCCATTTTATTCTCAGCTGGCTCCCACGGTAATTACATTTTGTTGTGTTTAATTTATAATTTCATCATTTATTCCAAGTTGTGTTGGGCTTGGTCTACAAGTTCTCAGAACTTCTCTGGGGCAGCCGCCTCTGCTCCACCTGTCGCCGGAGGGGAAGAAGCCACAGGCCTCTTGGTTGCCCCGGGGGGCCCTGCGGCCGTGGGGGGACGCCGTGGTTCTGTGACGGGGGAGGGTGGCAGGGCCGCGGAGGTCACAGGGAATCCAACGTCATACCGCGCACGGCGATGCGCGTACTGTGGTCACGCTCTTCCTCAAGAGCGCAGTGGGGCTGCCTGGGCGCCAGGCAGATCCCAGGGGTCCTGGCAGTTTCCCCCTGCCTCAGTCTCCCCACTTCCCAAATGGGATGATACCACAGTGTTTGGCTCGGCTGAGGTTGAACACCAAGGGCTGGTTTGCAGCAGGTGCAGCGTGTCTCTGAGATAACCAGTCTCGGCCGTTCTTGTGTGGTGGAGGAGGAATGGAGCCCAGACAGTGGAGCGGCCTGTGTGGCCACACCCCCGCCAGGCCTGCGGCCACTCAGACTTTCTCAGAGCCTGGGTGCCCACAGGCCGCGCCCCACCCCCAGGCCGGCTTCTACAGGCGGTAGGGGTGGCCAGCCTCCCCTCCCACAGCTGGCGTCTCCTGCCCGAGTTAGATGGGGAGGTGGGTGGACCCCGGAGGGCTCTGACACGCTGGGCAGCCGGGTGGCCGGCACGCGTGGTGCACGCCCCACCACGCAGTCCTCAGACCCAAGCCACTGGCTCCCCTCCCCAGTCATTTATTTCCAGGACAGCAGTTGAGGAGCCTCTGATGAACGCAGCAGCCTGGCCACAGGGCAATTACTGCACCTGGAGGGCGTTAATTAGGAGCCTAATTAGCCCCAGAGCCTCTACGTTCAGCCCCTGCCCTGTCTAGGAAGCACAGACCAGGAATGGGCAGGGCAGGGGGGGTGCCCAGAAGGGAGGGGGGAGGAAGAAGAGGGTGGGAGGGAGGGGGAGAGGGAGGAGAGCTGGGAGGGCCAGGATGCCCATCCAGGGGCCCTCTGCGGCAGCTGGGTCAAGCTCCCTGTAACTGGGGGGGGGGGAAGAGCTGGGGATCCCTATCTGATGGACCCAGCGGGCTGCCGGTTCACAACGTGAGCTGCACGGAGGCCCTGAGCGGTCAGCACGGTCAGCACGGTGGGCACGGTCAGCACGGTGGACACGGTCAGCATGGTGGACACAGTCAGCATGGTGGGCACGGTCAGCACAGGGGACATGGTCAGCACAGGGGACACGGTCAGCACGGTGGACACGGTCAGCACAGGGGACACAGCACGGTGGGCACGGTCAGCACGGTGGACACGGTCAGCACAGGGGACACGGTCAGCACAGGGGACACGGTCAGCACAGGGGACACGGTCAGCACAGGGGACACGGTCAGCATGGTGGGCACGGTCAGCACAGGGGACACGGTCAGCACAGGGGACACGGTCAGCACAGTGGACACGGTCAGCACAGGGGACACGGCCAGCACGGTGGACATGGTCAGCACGGTAGACGTGGTCAGCACAGGGGACACGGTCAGCACGGTGGGCACGGTCAGCACAGGGGACACGGTCAGCACGGTGGACATGGTCAGCACGGTGGACACGGTCAGCACAGGGGACACGGTCAGCACTGTGGGCACGGTCAGCACGGTGGGCACGGTCAGCACGGTCAGCACGGTGGGCACGGTCAGCACGGTCAGCACGGTGGACACGGTCAGCACAGGGGACACGGTCAGCACAGGGGACACGGTCAGCACGGTGGGCACGGTGGGCACGGTCAGTACGGTCAGCACGGTGGGCACAGTCAGCACAGGGGACACGGTCAGCATGGTGGACACGGTCAGCATGGTGGGCACGGTCAGCATGGTGGGCAGGGCATCCAGGGGCTGCCCCAGACCCCTCCAGGAGCCAAAGCACCCTTCTCCCCTTCTTCCTCCCCTCTGTCCTCTCTTCCCTTCCCCTCCTCCCTCCTCCTTCCTGCTCCTCCTCCCTCCCCTCCCCTTCTCTCCCCTTCTGGGCGCAGCTCTGGGGCACATCAGCGAATGCTCCCTCCCCGCCATCCGTGCCCCCCTCCTCGCCCCCCTCCCCCCGCCATCCGTGCCCCCCTCCTCACCCCCCTCCCGTCTCCTGGCTCCCAGGCTGCTGGGAGGGGCGGAGCTGTGGGGAGGGGCCCTCTGGTGGAGGTTTTCTGGGGTTTGGGCCTGGAAGATGCGAGTCGGCTGGGTGAACTTGGCCACACGCTTCAGGGCAGAGCCCTCGCTATGCCCCCAGACTTGCTGGGGGAGATGCGCTGAGTCTCAGTGGGAAGCCCACCCACCCACACACAGGATGACAGGCGACGTCTAAACAGCCATCTGCGGAGATGCTCACAGAGCAGGCATTTAGCTCCACTAATGACACGGTATGACTCAACGTCATGTTCCGAAGCTTCCCGTGACGGAAATGCAGCTCCTTGTGGTGGCAGTGGGAGGCGCAGACGCCCTCCCCCCTTCCCTGCAGGGGCCCCCTCCCCAGCCCCTTCCCTCCAGCCCCCCAGCCCTCCCCAGGCCCCTTTGCTCCCCACACTACTGAGCACTGGGGCTCACCATGGTGGCATGCCTCCGTGGTGCGCCCCTGCACTCACTCAGCCCTACCCCCACTCACCCCTCCTCCCTTCTCCCCTGGACACGCACCCTGCCTGACCTTGTCACTTTGGTGGCTGGAGGGGCTCACGAGGTCCCTCCGCGCTTGGTGCTTCACAGCGGCAGGAGATGCTGGAGAATTCCACCAGAATGGAAGGGAGGCCGCGGTCGCCCGACCCCCTTCCACACTGCCCGGTATCAGGTCAGATTCGCCATTTGTCTCCCTGCAGCGGAGCGGCGAGGAGCTTAGCACTGCTGCATTGCTGCACCCCAGCCAGGGCTCCCCTCCTGTGGGGAGCAGGCAGCGCCCCACTGGCTCCCAGGCCCACACTCACCAGCCAGAGGAGCCAGTGCAGGGCCTCCCCAGGACACGCGTGACCCCGGAGCCTGGCCAGCGCCAGCCTCCGTCTCCACTCGCCAACATGTCCTTCCCACATCGTGGCTGGCTGGTTTGTGCTAGTGCAGGGCTTGAACTCAGGCCTCACAATCTTCTTCCTTCCTTCCTTCCTTCCTTCCTCTCTCTCTCTTTCGTTTTTGTCGGTCGTGGGGCCTGAACTCTGGGCCTGGGCGCTGTCCCTCATCTCTTCAGCTCAAGGCTAGTGCTCTACCCCTTGAGCCACAGCTTTCTCTGTTTATGTGGTGCTGAGGAATCGAACCCAGGGCCTCAGGCATGCAAGGCAAGCGCTCTACCACTGAGCCATCTTTCCAGCCCACCCCCCCCCGCCCAGACCCTTGTTTCTTTTTTGTTTTGTTTTGTTTTGTTTTTTAATGCCAGTACTGGGGCTTGAACTCAGGGCCTGGGCTTCGTCCCTTAGAAGTTTTTTGTTTGTTTTGCTCAAGGCTGGTGCTGAGGGCTGGAGCCACACCCCCAATGTTTTGTTCCAATGTTTTGGTGGTTAATTGAAAATAGGAATCTCAAGGATTTTCCTGCCCAGGCTGGCTTCAAATTATATCCTACATGTACAAACTATGCCCTACCCCTTGCCCTAGCCCCGCCCCCTAGCCCCCAGCAAGCACAAGGGGGGGAGGGGAAGGCCAGGCAACCCAGGCCTTGCAGCCTTTGCTCTCAGAACAGGAAACCCCGGATCCCACAGATGGGTCAGGCAAGACCAACAGATGTCCCTTCCTGCTGGGCGCAGCGTCCAGGCAGAGTGGGGCTGCCAGTTTGTTGTGTTTGCCAACAACGCTGTAACCAGCCTCCCTCCGGAGGCCAGGCTTGTTAAACAGAAGTGGCATTTGGAAAAGATTGTGGAGCCAGACTGAGATCTGAGGGCTGAGAAGGAAGTCAACAGTGACATTAATCATCCTAGGATGTCCAGCAGCCCTGGGCTTGGTGAAAGGAAAATAGAACAGCGCATCGCGAGCGGTGTCGCTGCTGTCTGAGTGTGGCCCGCCAGACGGGAGGTGGAGGTGGACGGGGGGCCTGGGTTCCGGTCTCTGTGGCGGTGGTGATGGATGAGCCCCCGCCCCGTCCCTGGGTCTGCGCTTCAGAGCGGAGATGTGATTTCTGCAAGGTATGGCCGTCTGCTTTTGTTGTCACTGCTCCTTTCCACAAGAACACGTTTTCCAAGTGCGCTGTGCGGTTCCCTTTTCCCGCACAGGGATATTCTTAAGAACCAGCTTGCAGAACGGAGCGGGCATGCTTAGAGGCGCCCTGCCCACGCTGCTCCCCAAGCCTGGGGCAGGGCAGGGACCCTGGCAGGGGTCTGATGCCCAGCGGACCTGGGGATGATGTTGGAAGAGGCTCCAGCTCGCGGTGAGGTCAGTTTCCGAGGCTGAGTCTGCAGGAAGGCTGGCTGTCCCGCACACCCTGCTTTGTGGACGGCTGAGCTGCCAGGATGGGGATGTGTGTCAGGACCCCCATGAAGAATCCTCAGCAGCTCTGCCGGAGACCCCTCTGAGCCCAGCCCAGAGGACTCTGGCCTCCACCCCAACAGATCTGAGCCTCCAGAAGTGTGTGAACTGAGGCTGCCCTGGCGGAGACCCCAACGCTTGGCTCTCCAGATGTTCCATCCATTCAGCAAGGCTGCCGCATCCTCACCATCGGCTCCCAGGGGATGCCCCGGCAGCCTGTGCGCAAATGGATCACCAAGAGGAGCACCCAGCAAGGAACGGGGAGGAGGGACTGGCAGACTGTGGCGGCCAATGTCCCACCGCTGCCTGGCCACAGCGGGTCTGGGGCGCAGACCCCAGCCCAGTGTGTCCGTCTCCAGCCCAGCAGCTGAGGTTTTGAGCCATCCCACAGCAGCCCATGGCAGGCTCTGCTGGCCTGCGAGTGAGACCCCCAGGTGGGCAGGTGGCTCCATGGACAGTCCTGTGAGCCCCTAGCACTGTGCTGGCCAGGCCCCCAGCGCTACCCCCCCATCCACAGCCCCCAGCACTACCCCCCATCCACAGCCCCCAGTGCAACCCCCCCATCCACAGCCCCATGAACAGCAGGTGTTCCTGAGGGGATGGGCCTCCGGGTAGGGTGGGCTGGGAGGACAGAAGAGACGCCTTCCAGCACGGCACCCCGACCCCAATGCGTGGGCCACCCAGCCCCTGGATGTGCGGCACCCCCCAACACCAGATGCGTGGGGTCTCCCTGTACATCTGCACCAATTCTGCAGCTGGCCCAGGCCATAGCCTCCACTCCAGCCCATCTCTGACGCCACCCACTGGAGTGATGCAGACTCTCAGACTCGGGGCCCACACATGCTCCCCACTTTAGATGTCCATCTCCTGACTCCCCACCCCTCATCTGATGTGCTCGCACGGCTCACCGGACTTGGAGAGGGCTCACGTTTCCCAAGTTACTGGAAGGACTTCTAGAAGGATCCAGACGGGCTGAGGTATGGTGGGGGGGGGGTGCCAAGGGCGGAGTGCTGTGTGGGAGGAGTGGGTACAGCAACTGCATCTGGTGGTCCACACCTCTGGGGTCTGGAGTGCCAAGCAGCCTCTCCTGCTCAGCCAGGAGGTGGGAAGCTGGGGGAGCAGGGCGGAGCCAGAGGGCGGGCGGCAATGCTCAGCCTCTGAGTCCCAGCCTCGCCAGCTCAGCCCCCGCGGCGGGCGGGGATGCGGGCCCAGGGTAAGAAAGACCAACCAGGGCCAAAGGGCCAGTGGCAGAGCTCAGTCTGTCTAGAAAGCACAGGAGGAGGTCGACTCCTGGCTCAGCACCTGCACTTTATTTTTAGGGAAATTTTTACGCTCAATTATCTGTGTTAACAGAACTCACCCTCTGTAAAGTGAATGAGCTAAAATTCGGCACATCCGCCCCTAGGACAGGCCTGAGACCAGGCTGAGCCGGGCCCGCCCCGGCAGCGGGCGGCTGGCTGTGGGCCAGGCCACCTTGGACCAATCTCAAAGCAGGCTGGGGCCCTCTCCTGTTGCTGCCTGAGGAGAGACAGAGGTGGCGAGGGTGGTTGGCGTCAGGAAGCAACTAGATTCAGGAGGAAATCAGGGCTGACAGCACAAACGTGACTGTTACAGCCGCTCCCCAATGGCCCTCGCACCCCACCAGGGATAGACACAGATACAGAGCCATCGGTGAGCGGGACATGGGCTTTCACAAGATACCAAAGCAACTTCCAGCCCAGAGCTGTGGCAAGCAACTTTTGTCAGTGCAAGCCACCTAGCCTCTGCGCTGCGTTCACACAGCTCCGACAGGTGCCGCTCAGCAGGCAGCTTCGGCCTTGGGGTTGCTGCCACCACAAGCAGGGGCCACCGGTGGAGCACCTGTGGGGGGAGGGGGGATGTCGGGGGGCACCCCTTCTGGAGGTAACACACTCAGCTGAGAGCAGGGTTCAGGGATGGGGGGTGGCGTTGGACCCCCGCTGGGCTGTCTGGTAGTGGCCAGGAGCCGGCTGTCTCTGCAGCTGTGGTGAAGGGGTGAGCCACCGCCCAGGGACCCATTCACGCTGCTCAGGTGTTGCAGGAGCCGTTAAGAGCCTTGGGCTTTGCGATTCAAGCCAGAAGGACAAAGGAAGAAGCTTTTAGGATTTTATTTTTGGAACTCACACATAGCTGCTACTGAAAAGGCCTTCCTCTTTACATATTTCCAAGCAGGATAGAAGTTGCAGGTAAAGAAGTGTGCATGTTCGTGCAAACGCTGTCCTCAGAGAAGTCTGGAGGATAAAGAAGCCGGACCAGGAGCGCCAGGGTGGTAGGGGGGAGGGCGGGGAGGAGGGGAGGGCAGGGGGGAGGGCCGGCGGGAGGATGGGGGAGGGGTCCCACATTCTGGGTTTTTCTCTCTCAGCGCAGGGCCTCAGCTTGGCCGCCTGGCAGAGCATGTGGTCCACAGAGGCCAAGCCATGCATTCCCGCTCTGGGGACAGCAGGGAGGCTGCCATGGCCCTCCTGGCTGCCAGCCCGCGGGGCTTCTGGGTGTCGGGAAGTTCTCTGCGGGCTGGTGCACTGCTGAGGGTACCCACCCCGGCAAGCGCAGACACAGCCCAGCTCCTCTGCCAATGGCACAGATGGATCCCCCCACGTGCTGGAGGCACAAACCCCCAAAAGATGTTCCCCAAACCCTAACTTCTGTTCCCTGGAGCTTGGTGATGAGGGCCTCCTCCCAGCATGCCCTGGGGCAGACGGAGGGCATGGGCGGGCTTCCTGCTCCCTGCCCGGGACCTCAGTGTCACATGAACGTGCTATTCTAGTCAGCGTCTGGAGGCGGCACTGGACTCTAAGCGGGCAGTGGCTGTCATGGAATGGGGTGGCCTCCACTTCCGGTCCCTCTGGGAGTGGTCCCCAGGAAGCTGGCCGGTTCCCTTCCTGGCTCAGCCCCGGGGAGGGGCTGAACCTCACTTCCACTCCCCACCCCTTCCCCAGGGGGGCCGTTCTCCGCCTCCTGCAGGTGTCCAGCAGCTGCGGCCACCTGGCCTCCCTCCTCTCTCCCTGTCCCTGGATGCCCTGGCCTTCCTGGCCTGAAAAGCCAGAACTGATCCTGGGGATTCCTCCTGGGAAATGGAGCAAGGCCAGGGTGGGCCAGGAGAGGGGCTGGGCAGAGGCTGAGCCCGCCTGGCTTGGAGGCCGTCTGAGGCCAGGTGCCCAGCCCAAAGCGCCTCCTGCCTGGCCGGTCCCCCGTTCACTCCATCCACTCAGGCTCCTCCTCGGGGCTCTGACACTGGGCAGAACCCCCTGTGTCCAGCCCGCGGCAGACCCTCCCCTTCCCTGGAGACTGGCGGGGCTGTGGGAAGAGGCTGGTTTCAGGAGAAGGGCCCCGGAGCCCAGCCTGGCCCCGCACCGCCTGCAGCCAGTGGACACCGTCCCCACGGGAACCCCCATTGTGTGTGTCCCCACGGGCCCATGAGGACACGCATGAGCCATGATGGAGGACACACAGGATACCCAGGGTCCCTCCCTGCCCCTCCAAGGTCTTAGAAGGAACTGCGTGGAGGCCGCGGCTGAGGCTGGTGACGGCCAGTGTAGCCTTCGGAGCTGTGCACTCAAGAGCAGGTGCATAAGTGGAGGCCCCAGGACTGGGGGTCAGCTCAGAGGCCAGCTCCCCAGCACAGCTCGCTTATGTCTCCTGACCCCTCCCACACCCCCCACCAGCCTCACAAAGGGGGGCACCTGCTGCGAGGCCCACGGCTGGGGCCACACCCCTCTTCTATGGCCCGAGCTGTCTGCTCCCTGACCTGCATTTGTGGGGGCCCCAGAGGGTCTGTTCTGTGGCCTTTCCCTCTCCTGAGGCTCCAGCCACAGTGCACACTGGCTGGTCTGTTCTGTGGCCTTTCCCTCTCTCGGGTCTGCGGTAGATGTGAGTGCTGCGGGCAGCCATCATGTTGTCAGCATTTCGCATCATTAGCCATTTTACAGATGAGGAGACTGAGGCTCAGAGGCACTTGAGGCCGCCTTCTTGCTTTAGGGGTGATAAAAAGCCAAGACTCAAAGCTATTGCGTCAGCCCTCAGATCCCGAGCCTTCTGCCGAGAGTGCTTCTCCCCACGCCGGCTCAGTGCTCTCTGCAAGGTAGGTTCCTAGCCCTGGGGAGGAGGGGGCCTGCGGCAGGGCACGGGAGGCCGGGCAGAGGCCAGGGCAGGTTGCTTCTGCCAATACACACCAGGAGCCCCAAGCCAGGAACTGTGCCCGCAAGCCATGAACGGCTGAGTCCTGCTGGACACAGCAAGGCTAGGGGTAGGACCAGGAGAAGCAAAACCATCGCAGAGGGACTGGGGCCGTCAGACACGTGCTCTGTCCACCAGCCTACAGAGTTGCCTGGAGGAAAGTGACTCTCAAAGGTGACTTCCCTGTGCAGGCCCTGAGTGAAGTGCTCACCCAGCGCCACCTCTGACCTTGTGTGTGTGTGTGTGTGCAGGGGTGTATGTATGTGTGTGTGCAAGGATGTGTGTGTGCAGGGGTATGTGTGTGTGTGTGTGTGTGTGTGTGTGCAGGTGTGGTAAATGTTAGGTGCAACGCTTGGAGGAGAAACATGAGTTGTTTTTTTGTCAGTCGTGGGGCTTGAACACTGGGCCTGGATACTGTCACTCAGCTCTTCAGCTCAAGTCTAGTGCTCTACCACTTGAGCCAAAGCGCCACTTCTGGTTTTCTGATGGTTAATTGGAGGTAAGAGTCTCATGGTCCAGGCTCTGGTGCCTCACAACTGTCATCCTAGCTACTCAGGAGGCTGAGATCTGAGGATCATGGTTCAAAGCCAGCCCAGGCAGGCAAGTCCATGAGACTCTTGTCTCTAATAAGCCACTAGAAAACTGGAAGTGGCACTGTGGCTCAAGCAGTAGAGCACTCACCTTGAGCTGAAGAGCTGAGGGACAGTGCCCAGGCCCAGAGTTCAAGCCCCTAACTGACAGAGAGACAGAGAGAGACAGAGAGAGAGTCTCACGGACTTTCCTCCTGACTTTGAACTGTGATCCTCAGATCTCAGCCTCCTGAGTAGCTAGGATGACAGGCGAGAGCCACCGGTGCCCAGCAGAAACATGCATTTTTAGAGGGCCGGTTTGGGGGCAGGCAGGGTGGGCTGAGCTGCCTTGAGGTCTGAACCAGCAGGTCTGGGCATTTTAGGGCAAGCAGGGAAAGAAGCCCTGGGCATTGGGCCTGGGAGGTGGGGGAGAAAGGCCCTAGAAGGAAAATGAGTGGGGTGGCCGGGGAGAGAGGGGCAGGAGAAGCAGCAACCGCGGGACTGGGGCCCGCCGGGGAGGGGGGGCAGTGCCCTCGGGACTGGGGCCCAATGAGGGGGGCAGCGTCCGCAGGACTGGGGCCCAACGAGGGGGGGCAGCGTCCGCAGGACTGGGGCCCGCCGAGGGGGGGCAGCGTCCTCGGGACTGGGGCCCGCCGAGGGGGGGCAGCGTCCGCAGGACTGGGGCCCACCGAGGCGGGACAGCCTCTGTGGGACTGGGGCCTGCCAGAGGTGGGGCAGCGTCCGTGGGACTGGGGCCCGCTGGGGGGGGACTGGGGCCTGCCGAGGGGGGGCAGCGTCCGCGGGACTGGGGCCCGCCGAGGGGGGGCAGCGTCCGCAGGACTGGGGCCCACCGAGGCGGGACAGCCTCTGTGGGACTGGGGCCTGCCAGAGGTGGGGCAGCGTCCGTGGGACTGGGGCCCGCTGGGGGGGGACTGGGGCCTGCCGAGGGGGGGCAGCGTCCGCGGGACTGAGGCCCGCTGGGGGGTGGGGGGGCAGCGTCCGTGGGACTGCCGGGGGGGTGGGGGGCAGCGTCTGCGAGACTGGGGCCTGCCGGGGGGGGGCGGTCACCAGCACCTGGGGCCCCGCATCATCTCCTCATGACGGGACTTGCACTGGCAAACCCCTGCTTGGGACTGGGAGCGCCCTGGGTCCAGAGTCTCCAGGCTTTCCGTTTAAAGCTAGGAGCACCCCATTTCCTTGGGGCCCTCTTACCGTGACCTGCCACCTGCCCACTCGAAGAGGGCCAGCGGAGACACGGGGCGGGGGGGGGGAGCGCGTCTGCTTTCCCCGGTGTCTGCGGAGCTGGCCAGGACCCACACCCTCCGCCTGACCACTTTCCACGCCGGCAGGGTCCCCGGAACAGATGGGCAGGGATGGGGGGAGTCCTGGGGTTCTCTGTGTGCTTGGCCTGCACCGCTGACCCGTGAGGGTGAAGCTAGTGCCCCTGAGCAGCACCCCCTGTGCAGTACGAAGTACAACCCCCTCCCCGTCCAACCTTCCTCCCTCCTGGGCTGGCAGCTTGTCTACCTTATCAGAGCCACGGAGAGGACGTGGTGGAGCTTGGACTCAAAGCACCCTCCAGCCCGGCCTCAGTCCCCAGCAGACCCCTGCACCCTGAGGCCCGGTGAGGCCTGTCCGCTTGCGGCCGCAGGGCACCGGTGGCAGCTACCCCCTCCCCCCCTGGTCTCCCAGACCCAGCTCTCAGGTGCCCGCAGAGCCGGCCAAGGGCCGAGGGGCAGGCTGGGATAAAAGGGCCATGTGGTTCTTGCAGAGGCCTCACGCACGGCCTAGAGCTTGAACTTGGGCTCTGCCAGCAGCCTGGAGCAAGCCGTGCGCACAGCCGGGGGGGGGGGCTCCCACATGCACACGTGTTGTTCTATTTTTAAGCTTCCTCCTTGGAAGGCAGAGGGTCCTGAGCATGTGTAATCTCCACGCTGTGTGATGGAGATCTTCAGCTCACTGTACAGTCTGCAGACTGCGTGTCCTCGGCTCAAGTGCAGTTACACACAGCCACTCCGTGTGGGACAGCACATCATCACTGCAATACATACAGGCAGGCGTGGCCATGCACGCCTGTGACTGCAGCACTCTGGAGGCTGAAGCAGGAGGATCTCAAATACAAGGTCAGACTCAGCATCTTAGTCAGATCCTGGCTCAAAAATTAACAGTGTAACAAAATGAACATCAGGAAGCTGGAATGAGATTGTGGGGGGAGGAGGGGTGTTGAGCAGATGAGGAAGGACACAGGGGACCAACACAGCTAGAAGATTCAACACACAGGAAGTGAAGCAAGCCTGAGGGTGGGAACAGACAGGACAGGAGAACTAAAGACAGGGGTGAGTGATCAGGAAGTGCCCACAGTCCACACGTTAACTTCTAACCCCGCGTGTTGAAAGACCCCCAGACTCCTGGGATACTTTCGTCAACGGGAGGGCGCCCCAGAAAACTCAGACTCCAGGCCGGGAGATTCAATAAGCAAGAGGAGTTTATCTGACGTTTGCGCAAACGGACTCTCTGTCCTGAGCAGACAGGGAGCCCCGAGCAGTGGCTACAAGCCTTTTTAAAGGCAAAAACCACAAGATTAACGCATAACACCAAAGCATCCCATGATTGGTCCATTTAAAAGTCACCATATACACCAACAATCACTTTGCCACGCGGGAAATTTTGTAACACTCTTTGTAAAATGACTGGCCCCTGGTTGGTTTAAGGGGGGTTTACATGGTTACAGGCCCATGGTTGGTTGACACTTGGCTCAGCTTGTGGTCTTGCCAGGTGGTCGTTGTCAAGGTTTGTCCCAGGGATTGCTTAATTAATCTGGAACTGAAGAAAATGTACTATCTATAACCGCTGTCCTTGTCCTGGGTGGGCTGATATCCGGACATCTGGGCCAGCCAATATCCTTGAGTCACTGCCCAATTTTATTTCCCGGGGAAAAGGGGGTCTGAGTGCAAGCATATTTACAGAAGCAAAATCAGCAGTTAGCAAGTTAGTAATGGTAATGGTAAAGTGAGGTTTTTAATTTTTAACCCTTCAGTGTAACTGTTTGAAGTTCAGGAAAAAGAAAGGACTCAGGATATAGCTCAGTGGCACAGCACTTGGTACGTGCTTATGTACCACAGCCTGTAAGCAAGCAAATAAGTAAGTAGATACTTGCCATTTAAAATAAGTAAGTAGATACTTGCTGTTTTAAACCACCAAATTTGGGGGCACTTTGTTATATAGCAATAACCCATATAGATATTATTGTGAACTTATTTATTTTGTTGCTGGTCCTGAGGCTCGAACTTTGGGTCTGAACACTGTCTGTGAGCTTCTTTTTGATAGAGCTAGGATGCTATCACTTGAACCATGGCTTCACTTCCATCTTTTTTTCTGTGATTAATTGGAGAGAACTTTCCTGCCGGGGCTGACTTCAAACCATGACCCTCAGATCTCAGCTTCTTGGGTAGCTAGGATTGCAGCTTTTTTTCATTTTTTAAATGTGGTAAGACTTCTTCTTGTGCAGTAGCAGTCTGGGACCAGAGGAAAGAGGGTAAGTTAGCAGATCAAACAAGGACCCCATCCTTCAGTGTCTCCATCAGGGAATCTTTTGCTGACGGCTCTTTGATTTTCACCGCGGCACGGAATTCTGCCGCAGCCTGTGTGGTGGGCCTGACCTACAGAACAGAGGCGGGAATCACAGAAGCCAGTCACTCCTCACACGGGCTGTGACCAAGAAACAGCCCCGTCAATGGCTCTGGCTCTCACTGCACACGGGGCAAAGACGTGGTCCCCACGGTGCTGCAGCCAGCCGGAGCCGCTCACAGTAAACACACCGCCCCAGGGCTCTGCCCACGTAAGCTGAGCCAGGATTCCCGATGCCAGCGCCACTGTGGAGGGCGGTGGTCACCAGCAAACACTGCGGTACCTGGACTTGGCTTTCCTAGGAGCAGTTCCCTAGCCTTCCTTCCTTCCTCCCTCCCTCCCCCCTCTCTCCAAAGAAGCAACTGTTGAGCTGAGCCCAGTGCTTCACGCCTTCCCCTAGTTGCTTGGGAAGCTGAGAACATAGCAATTTAAAGCCAGCCTGGCCAGAAAAGTGAGAGACCCCTTTTCAAATCATAACCAAGGGCAGTGGCTCACACCCGTCATCCCACACTGTGTGAAGGCTCGATCGGAGCCAGCTTGAAAAGCCGGAGAGACTTCATTTCCATGGTAGGAGATTGGACACTGTGGTACACAGCCAGGAGCACCAAGAGGATGGAAAGCTTACAATAAGTAGAGAGGTTTGAACCTCAGGTGTGCACCAGGCAGGAAGCAAGACCCTATCCTACAAATCAGCGAAAACCAGGGCTGGA
Source organism: Dipodomys ordii (assembly GCF_000151885.1). Classification (NCBI taxonomy): domain Eukaryota; kingdom Metazoa; phylum Chordata; class Mammalia; order Rodentia; family Heteromyidae; genus Dipodomys; species Dipodomys ordii. Next base: position 1,314,685 of record NW_012267345.1, read on the forward strand.
GGTGTGGTTTAGTGGCACTGTGCTAGCCTAGCAAGTGGGAGGAACCAAAGGAGAAAGAGGAGAAGGGGAAGAGGAAGAGGAAGGAGGAGGAGAAGGAGGAGAGGAAGAAGAGGAGGAGGAGAAGGAGGAAGAGAAGAAGGAAGAGGAAGGGAGAGGAGGAGGAGAAGGAGGAGAGGAAGAAAAGGAGAATGAGGAGGAGGAGGAGGGGCAGCAGCAGCAGCTGTTGTTTAGGGACTGGAGTCTCGTGGGGTATATAGAGAGAAGAACCAAACCACTTCAAATGAAAGATCCAAGTCTCTCTGGCTCGGAGTGGGACGCGGTCTGTCACAGCCCAGAGGTCTCCGGGGCCCTCAGCAAGGGCTGTGCCCCTTTGTGCAGACCAGGCACTTCGTGGCATTTTCCTGAAAGGTTTTAAGTGAGTTCCTTGTCATAATATTTGTGCTAAGTTGCCATTTATTGTTTTTTTTAAGCTCCTAGGTTAGCTGAGTGAGAAAGAAAGCTTTGGAAAGAAGGCTAGCTAGCTTAGTCAAAAGGTCAGAGGCTGGAAAACCAAACAATGGCTCACACAGCCAGCAAGCGCAATTTCTGCTGCCCGCCTGAGGTGCGAGGCCGGCTCTGATCGACAACGAGACAGACCCTAGTGGACACTGGCTACGGCCTCCTGTGTGGGGGGTGCTGATGGAGGTGTGCAGGTGGCGCCTGGACGCCATGAGCGTGACAGGGCCTGGTAAGCTGCAGACAGGCAAAGCCCCCACCTGCCGGCCGGCCTGGCAGGCTGACTCCTCCCGAGTGCGAATCCAGCGTGACCGGGGAGTTTTCGAGCTGAGCTGGGTCGGGCTGTGAGTGCTGCTTTCCGCCCTGCAGAGTCAGAGCACAATCCATCCCAGCACCCTCGCTCCAGGGCCAGCTGTTCTACAAACCTCCCAGCAGAGGCTCAACGACATTACGTCCAACTCTTCAGGTCCCACCTGCCCGCCTGTGGGCCTGCTGAGCTGCCTCCTAGCAAAGGGACCATTGTGTTTCCTTTGAAGATCGACCGTTGAAGCATTGATTTGTATGAGCTGAGACTCTCAAAGGAGAGCATCCGGCTTGGGTGTCAGGCTTGGGTGGAGCAGGAGAACCGGACCAGGCAAGAGCAGTCTAGGCATGGACCGCCTTGGCCATCAGCTTCTCAGCCTGCGCGCTTCTCCTCCATGGCAGGTCTGGGCCAAAGTTCCTGCCTCCACTTCCCTTCCTCCACGGCATGTGAAGTCTTGTCTTTGCTGACCCCAGCACAGCCCCTGCGCCTGGCAGGGACTGTGGCTGAGGCTGCAATGCCTGGGCTGGAACCTCCGACACCCCAGGATCCAGTGTGAGTTGTTGGGAAGAGGAGAGGAGCAGGGGAAAGGGCAGGGAGGGCTCCGCGAGGGGGGGGGAATGATGGGGGGCATCCTGCGCCAAGCTGGAAACGGGCAGCAAACCTGGTTACCCTTGGCAGGACTCTCACCAGGGCAGGACATGGAGGAGCACAAAGATCCTCCGCTGACGGCTCCAGTGAGGGGCAGCGGGAGCGCGCCCTGGCCATTCACACTCAGGACATCACACGGGTGTGCGCCCAGGGCTCCAGGAGCGGCGCCCCCGGCCCTCCTGCTCGGCCTCCCCTCCTACCGGAGCCCCCTGGGTGCTTGGGGATCGGTCCCCACGCCCCGCACCCCGGGGCCACGCCGCCAGCTGCGCGGAGGCCCTGCGGCCTGTGGGCCCCCTCCGCCCCCGGTGATGGCAACTGGGGCTCAGCTCGGGAGAAGTTGGGAGGGGGAGCTGCCCAGCGCCCCGCGCTCCCCGGCCCGCACC
>NW_012267345.1:1317049-1319987 GCF_000151885.1 Dipodomys ordii
GGCGTCGCGCCCTTCCCGCAGCCCCAGCCCGGGCTGGAGGCCGCTGTCTCGGCCCCCGGCTTCGGGGGCGTGGGCAATGGCTCGGGCAACGCGTCCCAGCCGGCCCTGGCCGCGCCCAGCAGCGACCTGGACGTGAACACCGACATCTATTCCAAGGCGTTGGTGACCGCCGTGTACCTGGCCCTTTTCGTGGTGGGCACGGTGGGCAACTCGGTGACGGCGTTCACGCTGGCGCGGAAGAAGTCGCTGCAGAGCCTGCAGAGCACCGTGCACTACCACCTGGGCAGCCTGGCGCTGTCCGACCTGCTCACCCTGCTGCTGGCCATGCCCGTGGAGCTGTACAACTTCATCTGGGTGCACCACCCCTGGGCGTTCGGCGGCGCCGTCTGCCGGGGCTACTACTTCCTGCGGGACGCCTGCACCTACGCCACGGCCCTCAACGTGGCCAGCCTGAGCGTGGAGCGCTACCTGGCCATCTGCCACCCCTTCAAGGCCAAGACCCTCATGTCCCGCAGCCGCACCAAGAAGTTCATTGGCGCCATCTGGCTGGCGTCGGGGCTGCTGGCGCTGCCCATGCTCTTCACCATGGGCCAGCAGAACCGCAGCGCCGACGGGCAGCACCCGGGAGGTCTGGTGTGCACCACCATTGTGGACGCCGCCACGGTCAAGGTCGTAATCCAGGTGAGAGTCCCTTCCCCGCGGAGCCTGGAGCTCCAGGCGCCTCTGCTCAGGGGGTGCGAGCACCTTCCTCCCCCAGACCCCGAAGGACTTTGCAGTGGGGTGTGTCGGAGCCTGGGAGCCCAGGGGCTCCCGGGTGGGTCTCTGGTTTTCCTCCAACAGGCTGTGTTCAGCCTGACTGTGCTCTTAAGGGAATCTTTCTAGCAGCTTCTCAGGCAGCCTTGTGACCTCCCCCCACCCCCACCCCGGGTGGGCCGCAGCTCTGCCCTCTGCCGCGGGAGCCCTGGCCGCCCCTCCATGCGCGCTGCCCTTCCCTGACTGGAAGTGGGGCTGAGCCGAAGTGAGGAGGTCTTGGGCTGGTGAAGTGCCGTTTTCTCATCTGTGAAGTGTGATGAACATGGCTTTGGCCGGGAAGGGAGAACAGGGGCTTGTGGGCAGTGTTCGAGAGCTGGGGAGTGTGCAGACGCTGCCGGGGCTCTCCTTGTTGGTGTGTGTGCTCCTGGGGTCCCTCACCGCTCATGTGAGTGTGCAGACGCCGCCGGGGCTCTCCTTGTTGGTGTGTGTGCTCCTGGGGTCCCTCACCGCTCATGTGAGTGTGCAGACGCGGCCAGGCTCTCCTTGTTGGTGTGTGTGCTCCTGGGGTCCCTCACCGCTCATGTGAGTGTGCAGACGCAGCCGGGGCTCTCCTTGTTGGTGTGTGTGCTCCTGCGGTCCCTCACCGCTCATGTGAGTGTGCAGACGCGGCCGGGGCTCTCCTTGTTGGTGTGTGTGCTCCTGCGGTCCCTCACCGCTCGTGTGAGTGTGCAGACGCGGCCGGGGCTCTCACTCTTGTGCCTGTGTGGGAGAGGCGCTGGGAAGCTCTGCGGTATCTGGACAGGGAGGGGACCCCAGGGCCTTAGAGCCTGAGCCATGAGGTCCTGGCAGGAGCTTTTAGCGAGTCTGCGATCGGGCCGGGCTCAGCCCCAGAGGGAGCTTATCACGCATGGGCCCACAGAAAAAGTTGGGGCAGAAATGACACTTGGAGCCAGATGTGATGGTACACGCCTATAATCCTAGCACTGGGGAGGCTGAGGCAGGAGAAGAATGAGCTTGAGGCCAACTTGGGCTGCATAGTGAAACCCTAACTCAAGAAAACCAAGAGAAGAAGAGGGAAAGGAAGGAAGGAGGGAGGGAGAGAAGGAAGGGAGAAGGTAGGAAGGAGGGAAGAGGAGGGAGGGAAGGAGGAAGGGGAGGAGAAGGAGGGAAAGGAAGGAAACAATACTGTGGATAGCATCTTGGACGTGGAGCTGAGTAGCCGTGGAGGTTGGTGTCTCTCCCACCCCGGGGTTGGTAAAGAAGGCAGAGAATGAACGCTTCTGGGCAGGGTCTCTGGGCGGGGCTACGGCTTCTGCCTGTCCCCATCGGCTGCCCCTCTCCCGGAGCGTCCTCCACAGGCTCCCAGCAGAATTCTGTGGTCACCTCAGAAGGTGCCAGTTCTACCAGACCAGGTAGGGGCTGTTCTTGGTCAATCAGACTCCCCAACAGCCCCTTCTGAGGTGCGCCGGGCCCCAGCAGTCTGTGCATAGACCTCTGCTACAGGGGTCCGTGCGGAGCGCCCTCTGGGGAGGGCGGGTGGCACCGCACCTCTCCTGAGCCGTCTCCCTCCACACAGAAGCAGACGGCCCCGCCACGCACGGTGAACACACGGGGAAATCACCAGTGCGGTGTCCTTTGAGGCCTCATTTTTCTTTCCTCAAGCTTCTGTCTTTGATCAGCTTTGCGGGGCTAGAGCCTCCTCTTCCCCTCCCCCCCACCTAGGAGACATGGGGGCATCTGCCAGTGCCCCTGTCCCGGAAGGCCACCAGGCAGGTTGGTGGGCCAGTGCCCCCGGAGCGCCTCACGCAGACCCCACCCTCTGGCCGTCTGGAGCCGTCTGGACGTTTGCTTCCAAAATCAACTGCAGAAGAAGGGGAGGGAGGACAGCTGCCCCTGGGCCCCGAAAGTGTCCCCTCCCTCCTTACTCCCCTGCTGGCTCTGTGGGCTGAGACCTTGGTGATCACGTCGCCTCCCAAAGTACCGTTTGCCTCACTGTGGACCACCGGGTAGCCTGTTTGGCTGCGTCCTGGTGGTTTGTCCACTCCAGGATGCCCGCTGAGCACGGGCACTGATAGACCATCCTGAGGTGAACGTGCTGCTGGCCGAGGGTCCCGGCAGCCCCCGCTGGCCTCCTGTGCACCGGGAGAGCAGGATCCCCGGCTGCCCCCGCTGACCTCCTGCGTGC
>NW_012267345.1:1320801-1339090 GCF_000151885.1 Dipodomys ordii
TCCTGCACACCTGGAGAGCGGGGTCCCCGGCTGCCCCCGCTGACTTCCTGCACACCTGGAGAGCGGGGTCGCCGCGGCCCCCGCTGGCCTCCTGCATTCCGGGAGAACGGGGTCCCCGTGGCCCCCACTGGCCTCCTGCGTGCTGGGAGGGCAGTTCTTGGGGTGACTGATGATGAGCACAGCTTCCAGAGCAGGCAGCTGTGACCTGGCTGCGCAGGGTGGGTGCGCTGTGGGACACGCCCTCTCGCTGCCCAGCGCCCGCGAGTGGGAAGCAGCGTGGCCTGGAGCTGGGCAGGGTGCGCACGTCGCTGCGAGCAGCACCGGTGAGCAGGGCCGTGAACAGCGCCGGTGAACAGGGCTGGTGAACAAGGCTGGCGAACAGGGCCGGTGAGCAGGGTGGGTGAACAGCGCTGGTGAACAGCACTGGTGAACAGGGCTGGTGAACAGCGCCGGTGAACAGGGCCGGTGAACAGGGCTGGTGAGCAGGGCTGGTGAACAGGGCTGGTGATCAGAGCGGGTGAACAGGGCGGGTGAACAGCGCCGGTGAACAGGGCCGGTGAACAGTCCCTGCTCTCAGGCTCTGACCCGACGGAGCCCGATGGCCTCTTCCAGGGGCTGGATGTTTGGAAATGCTGAATGGCGGCCAGTAAAGTGCCCTCTTCCTAAAGCCGGGTTTCTCTGTCTGTCCTGAACATTCTCCACCACGCCAACTGCCCTCCACACAGAGAGACTTCAGCACGGCCACTTGCAAACAATGGCTGAGGAAGGGGCTGAGCGTCATGGTGACATTTCTGAGTGAGTTAGAACGGTCACTGCAGAAGACAGCCGGGTAGAGAGTGTGGCTGCGGGAGGGGACAGACACACGGACACACGGACAGGCACACAGGCACAGACACACGGTTACACGGATGGGCACACAGACACAGACACATAGACACACAGACGGGCACACAGACACAGACACACGGACAGGCACACAGACACAGACACACGGACGGGCACACAGGCACAGACACACGGACGGGCACACAGACACATGGACACAAATAGGTATAGGCACATTGACACACACACGCACACACACACACGCACACGCAGAGACACATGTGCACCCAGAGAAGCATACACAGAAGCCCTTGTTCACATAGACACATTCAGACACAGATGTGTGTACAACAGTGATATACACGCGTGTGTGTGCACACACCTGTGATAGACACTTGCACATGCACGCAGACACTTGCACATGTACACACATGTTGACACACACGCGTTGCACAGGTGCACACACATGTTGACACCCACGCGTTGCACAGGTGCACACACGTGTTGACACCCACGCGTTGCACACACTGGGTGCCTGAGCGCAGTCTCACGTGGCCTCCTGTCCTTGAGGGAGGCTTGGGGTCAGTCTCCTCACTCATCCTTTTCCTCAAGATCACAGAGGGCTCGTGGCTGCAGGGCTGCAGGGCTGTGGGACATGGGGTGCAGGTGTCTGTAGTGGGCTGGTGAGAAGACCAGAGCCCCGCCCCCGAGGCCACGTCTCTAGCCAGACACTGAGAGCCGAGAGCCCCTCACACAGTCAGCACCACGGTGCGGTGTGCACAGCTGCAACCCACCTGAGACTCGCACCCAGGGCTGCGGGCACCAGAGCTGTGAGCACCAGAGCTGCGGGCACCAGGGCTGCGGGCACCAGGGCTGCGGGCACCAGAGCTGCGGGCACCAGAGCTGAGGGCACCAGGGCTGTGGGCACCAGGGCTGAGGGCACCAGGGCTGCGGGCACCAGAGCTGCGGGCACCAGGGCTGCGGGCACCAGGGCTGCGGGCACCAGAGCTGCGGGCACCAGGGCTGTGGGCACCAGGGCTGAGGGCACCAGGGCTGCGGGCACCAGGGCTGTGCGCACCAGGGCTGCGGGCACCAGGGCTGTGAGGCACCAGGGCTGCGGGCACCAGAGCTGCAGGCCCCAGAGCTGTGGGGCACCAGGGCTGCAGGCACCAGGGCTGCGGGCACCAGGGCTGTGGGCACCAGGGCTGCGGGCCCCAGAGCTGTGGGCACCAGGACTGTGAGCATCAGGGCTTCCTCCTTGCAGGACTGGTGGACTGATTTTAGTCGATCCACAGAGTGCTTTCCCCCAGACCCCGCTTGCTCTGTTGGTAATGTGGAGGACTGGAGCAGCACCCCGCCGCTCTGGACACCGGGAGGGGTGACATCCTTGCCAGGCTCAGGAGGCAGGAGCTGGAGGCTGCGGGCTCTCTCAGCGGGGAGGGTCTGCTCTCGCATTTGTGTCCGATCCAGGCAGAGGCCCCTCTGGCTGGCCTGGAGCTGACTTGCGTGGCAGCTGGGTGCAGGTTCCCCTGTAGGGGCGGTGGTGCCCCAGCCACTGCCCAGCGTCCAGGGAGACCGATGGAAGGTGACTTGGTCTCCAGCAGACACGGGCAGATCACTAGGAGCAGGACCTTGGACCCACCCCCAAACATCAGAGAGAAGTGTGGCCAAATGGAAGGCGAGCGCTGGTAATGGCGCGGGGCAAAGTGCTCGTGGGCGACCAACCCGGTGGAGCAGAACCAGCCGGTCCAGGGAAGGACAGAGGTCTTTGCACGGCCCTTCCAACTTCTGCGCTTTAGAACTCTCACTTAGAAAGCTGAAAAACAAATAGGGCACAGTGGCTCACACCTATATTCCTAATGACTCAGGAGGCCGCGATCAGGAAGATCAAGGCTTGAGGCCAGCACCAGCAAAGATTGGCAAGACGGTGGTTCGAGACCAGCCCTGACAAAAAGGCTTTTCTGGTGCTTTATTGGAGATAAGAGCTTCACGGGCTTTCCTGCCAGAGCTGGCTTTGAACTGTGATCCTCAGATCTCAGCTTCCTGAGTAGCTAGGATTACAGACGTGAGCCACTGGTGCTGTTATCCCATAGGCTTTTTTTTGGGGGGTCCAGTTGTGGGGTCTGAACTCTGGGCCTGGGCACTGTCCCTCAGCTCTTCAGCTCAAGGCTAGCGCTCTACCACTTGAGCCACAGCGCCACTTCCGGCTTTTTTCTTTTTGTTTATGTGGTGCTGAGGAATCGAACCCAAGGCCTCATGCATGCAAGGCAAGCGCTCTACCACTGAGCCACTTTCCCAGCCCTCCCATAGGCTTTTAATAGCCTAAGATGCTGGGCAGGGTGGTATATACCTGTATCTCAGCATCCAGAGGTAGAGGCTGAGAACATGTGAGTTTAAAGCCAGCCTGGGGCAATACAGACCCTGCTCAGAAAGAAAAACAAAAGCTGTATATTGAGGATACTGACTTTGGCTTGTGAAACCTGGCAGGCTTTGGCCAGCATTTGGGCATCATGAATCACGTCTGTCAGGCAGGTTTCCGGAAGAAGACCAAGTGCAGGGCAGAGGTCCTGTGCCATCCTGTGGCTGCTGAGCTGGTCAGGGCTGACCCAGCCCGCGTGCGTCCTCAAGGAGAACAGAGCCAGAGGGTTGGGGCCACCGTCACTGCTATGGGGCGAGGCCGAGGTGCTGCGGCTCCCGGGCTTGTCCTGCCCCCGGCTGGCTTTCTGAGGGTGTTTCTCTTCAAGAAGGCAGTGTGTCCAGAGGCCTGGTTCTTGGGGAGGGGAGGGACAGTGAGGGACGTCTCCCTTCTCCTCTCCAGAACGCCACCTGCAGCTCCCAGTGGACGGGCAGAGGAGCTTGCTCCATGGCCAGCTCTGTCCTGAGCCCGGAGTCCAGCAAGTGCGTCCAGCTCGTGAGCCAAGGTTGGGAGTTCGAGGCTGCCCATGCCATGCTCCCAGCCACAGAAAGCCAGTCTTCATGGGTCATCTGGTTGATTGTGTTTAAGAGGAAAACAATTCTTGACCTTTTGTTTTTATTGCAATAAAGTATATCAGACTACTTTTTTTTTTGCCGTTTGTTAGGCACAGTTCAGGGCATGGTACAGCCTTATCATCATCCGTCCATGAGGTCTCCATCTCCCCGGAGTGACTCAATCCTCAGCACTGGCCCCGCCGAGCCTCCCCCCACCCCCAGGGCTGGATCTGGCGATTCTCGTTCACGTGCAATCACATCCTGTCTTCGGGCTTCACAAAGGAATATTTCAGTCTGAGTTCAGGAAGTGCTCAGGCAAAGGTTGACATTCTAGAAAAGACAGAGCCACAGGGACAGGAGGCAGATGGGGACTGAGGGCCCCGAGCCGTGGGGGTGGAAATGCTGCACCGCTCAGCCCTTACCCAGGCCTTTGCCGCGTGCTGAGGTTTGAGCGTGGCCCCGCCAGGCTCCCAGCCTGCGGGCTGCACGGTGGAGAGCACTGCTGTTCCGTCTGGTGCCTTTTGCTTCCATTTTCTGTTTCCAACGGTCCCTGCTTCGCACAGGTAAACGCCGTCTGTGTATTTGACCTTGCCTCTTGCCACCATGGCCAGTGCACACGAATGCTCAAAGACATGGAGATGCTCTGGCAGTTTCCAGGCTGGGTCATCACCCCATCCTTTCCAGAGCGCACGCGCACCTCTGCTCCTGCGCTCCTCCGTGGCCTGGCTGTGGCCGCAGATGCCGGCCTTCACCTCCCTGAGCTTCGTTCCCCCAATGTGCAGATGACACCCCAAAATTTCCAGCAGATGTTCTTTATCAAAACAAGAAAGCTCCATTCTGCTCCTAGTTGGATGAGGGTCTTTGTTTCATTTTTTTTTATCATAAGTGGACGTTGCATTTTGTGTGATGGTTTCTGTGTCCATTAGCATGATCGCGTGGGTTCTCTCATATGTCAGTTGATGCGGTGAATTATATAGTGAATTATATATGGTGTGAAAATACATATTAAATAAATGTCACCACCTCAGCCACTTTAAGCACCATTAGCAGCCATCGCCCGCCGGAAGTCCTCCGCATCCCCAGTGCAGACTCTCCAGCCATCCTCTCCAACTCCTGGTCCAGTGTGTCCCTGCCCGGCAGCTCGCTGCTGTCCTTCGCTTCGGGAATCCAGCTGCACCCCGCGCCTTGCACAGGCGGACGGAAGTGTGGCACCCGCTTGCATTCCTGGAATAAACGTTGCTGCTCATGCTGCAGCCGGGTTTGAGCTGCTGGTTTTCGTGAAGGATTTGCTCTGGCTTTCCTCCTTGTCTGACGGCGGAAGCTTAGTTATCGATTTCAGAGCTTCCTTTCCCTCTTTCCTTCCCTTCTTCCTTTCACTTCTGGTGGTCATGGAGTTTGGAACCCCAGGTCTTGCTCTTGCTAAGCAGGTACTCCACCAGTTTGGCCCTGCCCCGGCCCTTTCCCTCTCATTGTTTTTCAAGTAGGGTCTTGCTTTTATGTCTAGGTTGGCCAGCTTGACCATTCTCTTATTTATACTATACCCAGAGCTGGGATGACAGACATGTGCCATGATACTCAGCATTCTATTGGTTTCTCACGACTGTTTTACCCTTGCTGATCTCCAACTACAATCTCCATCTCTGCCCCTCAGGTAGCCAGGACTATAGGAATATGCCACAACACTCAGTCTGAGATCTTTCTTCTTTCCTATCATGAATAATTAATGCTAAGTATCACTTTAATGGCATCTCAAAATTTTTGACCACCAGAAAACGAAGTGGCGCTGTGGCTCAAGTGGTAGAGCGCTTGCCTTGAGCTGAAGAGCTGAGGGACAGCGCCCAGGCCCAGAGTTCAAGCCCCACGACCGACTCCTTTTTAAACTTTTGGATCATTTAGAAATATGTTTTTTAATGTCTACTTTTGGAGATTTTTCCAAATATCCTTTTGCTATCTGTTTATTCTATTATGCTCCGAGAACATGCTTCTCCGTGCAGGTTCTGTGTGCTAGTGGTTGTTTGGGGGCGAGGGCTGCAGCCCATCGGCCACTGTTGAGTGAACACAAGGAGAGTGTGCTTACTCCATAAAGGTCCGTTTGCCCAACAGTGCTGATGTATTTCTAACATTTTTATTGTTGTTGGGTTTTTTACATTGTTTTTCTTCTCTCATAAAAGCTCTTATCTTTTCCTTCATTTCAAGGTTCTCCACAGTTCAGGGGACACAGTCATAATGCCTGTGTTTTTGCTTGAAAGTCCCACTGCATAGCCTAGGCTGGCTTTGAACGTGCAACTCTCTTACCTCCCAGTGCTGGGGCGACAGGCATGCGCCACTAGTCCTAGCTGTCTGCCTGCTCTGTTGTCCTGGGTCACTCCTTTCTCTGGAAGGATGATGTGTAATGATTGTCTTTTCCTTTTGAGTGAATCTTGTTTTCCTGGTTCTTTGAATGGTGAGTAACTTTGGATTGCTTCCTGAGCATTTTCCATTTTGTTGTGGTATTTCAGGGTATGTTAAAATTCTTTGGAGAATGTTGGTGTTTTTCTTGTAGCAGGCAGTCTGCCCAGTGAGAGCTGCCACTTCTGATTTACCATCTGTTGGTGGCGGTTCCAACGTCAGTGCTGTTTTTAAGTCCTTGCCGGGCTGGGCGGCCCTCCTCCAGGCCCACTCCATTCAGTCTTCATCTTGGATCTTGGTGAAGGCTCCGTTTCCAGATCCTTCACTACAACCCCCTAGAAGAGGTCCAGACACCAGCCCTGAGGTCCTAGAGGGAGGGGCTGTGTGCAGACAGAGTCAAGCCCTTTGCACGCTCTCCTCTCTGAGTTCTGCCAGGGAAGCCCAAGTTCCTGTTTTACATCCTGGGAAGTCCTTGGGTGGAGCACTGTGCACTTGGATGGAGCACTCTGCACTTGGATGGGGCATTGTAAACTTGGATGGGGCACTGTGCACTTGGATAGGGCACTGTGCACTTGGATGGGGCCCTGTGCACTAGGATGGGGCACTGTGCACTAGGATCGCACACTCTGCACTTGGATGTGGCACTGTGCACTTGGATGTGGCACTGTGCACTTGGATGTGGCACTGTGCACTTGGATGGGGCACTGTGCACTTGGATGTGGCACTGTGCACTTGGATGGGGCACTCTGCACTTGGATGGGGCACTCTGCACTTGGATGGGGCACTGTGCACTAGGATCGCACACTCTGCACTTGGATGTGGCACTGTGCACTAGGATGGGGCACTGTGCACTAGGATGGGGCACTGTGCACTTGGATGGGGCACTGTGCACTTGGATGGGGCACTGTGCACTAGGATGGGCCACTGTGCACTTGGATGGGGCACTGTGCACTTGGTTGGGAAACTGTGCACTTGGATGGGGCACTGTGCACTTGGATGGGCCACTGTGCACTTGGATGGGGCATTGTGCACTTGGATGGGGCGTTATGCACTTGGATGGAGCACTGTGCACTTGGATGGGGCACTGTGCACTTGGATGGGGCATTGTGCACTTGGATTGGCCACTGTGCACTTGGATGGGGCATTGTGCACTTGGATGGGGCATTGTGCACTTGGATGGGGCGTTATGCACTTGGATGGAGCACTGTGCACTTGGATGGGGCATTGTGCACTTGGATGGGACGTTCTGCACTTGAGCCACATGGCTCTGGGGCTCCCAGCACATCCTCAGGTGTTGGGACCTCATGAGGCTGGTGCTACCCTGCCTCCTCTACCCATCGTGCGCCCAGGGGCCATTGCGTCCACCCAAGGTCTGCACCATGTCCACTCGGGGTCTGCCCATCACTCACCCAGGGTCCACTCTACCTGGGGGCCCATCCTACGTTCACCTAGCGTCCACCCAACACTTACTCTGGGTCTGCACCATGTCTTCCCGGAATCTGCCCATCGTTCACCTGGGGTCCACCCTGTACCCACCCAGGGTCCACTCTACCTGGGGGCCTTCCCTGTGTCCACCCAAGGTCTACTGTGTGTGCACTTGGGGTCTGCTCTGCCCAGTTGCTTTCTTTCCTCCAGACAGGGCCCATTTTCCTGTTTGCATATCTGGAAATTTTAATTTTCGCCAGACATTGCACTGGACTCTGCTGGCTTCCTGTGGAGAGCACTGCTTTCTGTGTCTGCGGGCGCTCGGCTGCGGGCTGGCCGTCCTGAGCTTGTTTCAGGCCGCGCTGAGATGTGCTGAGGAAGGCCCTGAGCTCCTTTCTGTGGTTTTGGGGGTAAGGACTGCTTCAGGCTTACGAGGGTATAACGTGTGCACGTGCACTACCACCAGATCCTGGGCACGGTCCCTTTACTCTTTTGCTCAATGCTGGTGTTCTACCACTTGAGCCACAGTTCCACTTCTGCCTTTTTGCTGGCTAACTTATCTCCATATAAGAGTCTCATTTCCTGCCTGGGTTGACTTGACTGCGAACCTCAGCCTCTTGAATAGCTGGGATTCTGACGTAAGCCACCAGCTCCTGGTTTGGGACACGGTTTTTACTGACTCCTGAGGTGTAGTTAGCCGGAGTCTGTTGAAGGCTTGTGCGTTCAGAGCCCCCTCTCTTCCAACTCTAGCAAATATCAGCTGGCCTACAATAAACCTTTTCTAGTCTCCTGCCAGCCCAGGCCAGCGGAGCCCAGGGCACCCCAGGGGCACCGGGGAAGCCGCTCGCAGGGCTGCCTCCCAGCCCCGTTAGCTTGGGTAGCAGAGTTCTGTCCAGACCTGAGCATCTTACACCTCTGGGAGGAAAATACCACAAAGGCCAGGACAGGTGGTCTCCAGGCTCCCAGGAGCACAGGCACAGGCTGGCCCGTGTCTGAACACAGCGTCGAAGGCCTGCACCATTTTCTGGCTGTTTCTGGCAGGAGAGCTAGTCCAGGACCCCAAATGAAAGTCCTCTGTAGACTCTCAGCGCTGCCTACTCTCAGACACATCAGAGGCAGCGGAAGATAAAAGACTGGCTCCGAAGTGTTATTAAAACAACGTCTCCAAAGCACGGTTACAGAGAAACACAATCACCCCAGAAACACAGTCAGAGCGGCCACCGTGTTTGAGTAAATCTTATATTAAGGTTTGTTTAAAAAAAAAACAACACTAAAGAGCAGCATTGTTTGGATTTAAACATTTTTAGCCCGTTGTCTGTGAAAAGGTGAGTTTATTGTAAATTTCAGTAACTCTGCTTTGACATATTTAAAGGTTAGGAGCAGGCTGGAGAGCTCTGTGCTGGGACCGCTCCTGTTTAAAACGACGCCACCGCCGCCCCGGAGGCTCTGCCAGCCCCGCGGCCGGCCGTGGAACCTCCCGGGCTGGAAATGATGACGTCGTAAGTGCTAGAGACAGCGGTGGGAGGCTGTCACCTGCACAAAGTCCCCATGTGTGAGGACCAGGAAGCCCCAGTGCCCCAGGACAGGGGCGGGGGCCCGGCGCTGAGCGAGTCTGGGCTGGGGGGGGCAGAAGGGGGGCACAGCGCCCGCCAGGCCTGGGCGCTGGTCATTGTAAGGGTGTCTGCCTCCGGCTGTGCACGCCAGCATGCGGCTGTCCAGGGTCAGTGTCGATTGCCTGGAGAGGAAGGTGGAGCCCTCACAGCTGGGCTCACCCCCACAGCTGGGCTCACCCCCCACGCCTCCCCATCCCTGGCAGCCCCGAGGGGAAGATGGGGCAGCGGGCACCCTGAGCCTTTAGAGTCAGGGACTCTTCAGGCCTGGGAAGTGCCTGGTCTCTACTGTGTGGCCGAGCCAGACACCGCACCGTCAGCACCGTCCACTGATACGGCAGGACCGTATCAGTTGCTCTCGCGCCATCTTCAGGGGTTAGCCATGCACCCTGCAAGGTCTCCAGAAGTGGGAGGGGCGCTCCCAAGAGAGCCAGCCAAGGCCCAGAAAGTTAGAGGCAAACATCAGCCAGACACGGAGACGCAGACGCGGGAGTGGCGGTCTGGGGTTAGGACGGCCCCGTGGGAGGGAATGTTTCTGGAACAGCACGGCGCCCCGCAGGCCCCACGCTGTCAGCGCTCTGCAGACTGGAAGCCGGTAATTGCAAGGCTCTTAGGCAGGTTAACGCCTGCTAAACTTCCTGCAATTAATTTTCCTGACAGCTTGTTTAAAAGAAGCTCGTCTAGAGGATTAAAAAATACCTGTGTCGTGTCAGATGCATGAAGCGAGCGCAGAGCCTCCCGTGAACACCAACAGGGGCGGATATTTGTGTGTTGTAAAATCTCAAGCCACAAGCACCTTTTGGGCTGTTCCGAAGAGCCCTCGGGCTCTGGGTCTGGAGAGCATGGCGGGGTGGGGGGTGGGGGGCGGTGTCAGCTTATCTGACGAGGTCCCTGTGGTGAGGGACCGCTCCCACAGTGATCATTCAAACCTCACAGTTCGGGAGGCCGGGGACCCCGGCCAGGCTGCCGGCGCTGGCCTCCACCTCCATCCTTCCGGCATCTTCTCTGTGCGTCCATGGAATCCCGGCCCACCTTGGCCAAGCCAGGACACTGCCACTCAGATCCTCACACCCAGTTCCGCCGTGCGCGCAGGCCCAGGGCCACACATGGACTTTGGGACCCCCAGCTTCTGCCCCATGTCATCATTCCAGAGAGGAGACGAGGTGGGACCAGGGCCACGCCGAGCCCGAGCCGTGGACCGGCCCTCCCCTGAGCACATGACGGGGCTCGCAGGGCCCTGGGTAACTATGGGCGGGACTGGATAGAGCCCGCAGAGTTGTAGCCCCTAATACAGCTGCCTGGAGCAGCAGTTGGCCATCACCAAGACCGCCAGGCGGCGCAGGGGACGGGAGGACAGGACGTGAGCCCTCTCGGGAAGTCCCAGCTCCTGTGTGACCTCTGACCTCTCTGTCCCACCACAAGTCCTGAGACTCTAGCACTGCTGTCTGTGGGCCTGGTCACTGCCCACCCACCGGTGAGACGCGAGGAGGTCCTGGCGATTCTCCTCCTGCCAGTGCCACCGCCCTGCGTCTGCCTCCAGCCCCGCCGCTGTCTGTGCCCCTCCCCCTTAGATGGGGGATTCCCTCTAGGCCGGCTGCCCATGCCGGTCAGTGGCCCTGCAGCCCATAGGCCTTCCAGCAGCGGCTGACAGTGCTGGGTGCTTTCCACGGGTCCTGCCCACGGGGCCGCAGAGCCTCGCCTGGTCAGTCAGTCAGCCCACAGGGCCGCAGAGCCTTGCTGAGGTCAGGCGGTCAGCCCATAGGGCCACAGAGCCTCGCCCTGGTCAGGCGGTCAGCCCCAGAAAGGCGGTGTCAGAGAGCCCCGGCTCTCCCGCGCCTCCTTAGCGGCTCCCGGAGCAGCCCTGCCGTGGTCTCGGTCAGCAAAGGCCCTGCCCCAGGCACCATGAAGCCCAGCAGCCCTGGGCGTCGTGGGATTGGTTCCCATACTGGACTTCACCTTGGGACCAGGGGAGCCAGAGGGAGCAAGGGGGGTCGAGTCCAGGCTGTGGTCAGGTCCCCGTGGGTACTCTCAGGGCCAGCTGAAGTGCCAGGCCCCAGGAGGATGTGGCTGGGCAGCTGGCCATGGCTAGGACCCCGGCATCTACCTTGTGCCCCAATCCCTGCCCTGTCCACCTCCCAGATCTCACTGGGCCCCCAAATGACCCCTGCCCTGCCCTGGGGTCAGGGGTCAGGGGGCAATCCCTGACCATGGCCATCTGGTCCGGGACCTGCCAAACCCCAGCCAGGCGTGGACCCCTGCAGCAGGGTGAGCAGCTGTGATGGACACAGAACCAATTTCAAGCCTTTCCTCGGGCCTGCCGGGTTGATGGCTTTCTTCTCTGACCTCTAACAAATTCACAAAACAACGGGGGGCACCCCCCCCGCCAGCCCCCTGAGGTTCTCAGCTCAGAGTCGTCCCCTGAGCCACCTTGTAGAAGTCACGGTGAAAACGCAAGCGCAGGAGCTGAGGAGCTGGCCCTCCCTCCCCGGCTCGGCGGCCAGGAGTGGCAGGCTGGCCCCGGCGGTCCAGGGAGCTGTCACGTTGACTGGCAGTGAGTGAATCCGGGTCACCCCTGCCTTGGGGAATGGCCACGGTGGGGAGCAGAGCTCCGCGGGGCAGATGAACGTGAGGGGCCTCGCTCTACCTCTGTGGCCAGCGTGCCTGCAGCTCAGACAGCCCCTGCGGCGCCGAGCAAACCCCGGAGTTGGTTTTGTTGCTGTATTTTTTTTAACCTCTTGGCTGTTTGGAGGTCAAGCAGACGCGTTCCGCGTTCTGTGGCAGCAGCAGCAGCCGGCGTCCACGGCAGCGCTCAGCACCCTGCTGTCATCACGAGCCGGCCCAGCCTCTCTCAGATGCGTCCAGGCCCCGCTGCCCTCACCCCGCGTCCAGATGCTGCACATTATCTCTGGGACTGTTCGGACACCGTCCATCCCTTAGAGTCCCAACCAGGAAGCCAGGTTCCAGGAAGTAAGTGGTCTAAGTGCGGGAACCCACAAGAAGTAGACGCTGGGGACCAACAGAGCTTCCTCCCCAGAGACAGGGTCCGTCCACCAGGTAGGCCCGCAGCCAGCCCACACTCCACACACGCAGCTCTGACAAGTGTCCGCCTCAGGCTGGCTGGGACCCCCCCACACACCCCAGCGTCACAGTGGCCCGGGACGGCTGCGTGTGGGGGTCTTCGGGGAGACGCGGGGTGCTCACACCTTGCAGAACCAACACGCCACTGCAGGCCCAGGTGTCCAGCCCGGCACCCACAGGGAGGTCGGGGCTGCGCACGGCGGGCACCCCAGCGGCCGGCTCCCTGGGAACCTGTGGCCCGCGCTCTGCTGGGCGGAGCAGGTGACTCTGGCGCCCAGTGCTGTAGGGCTCAGTGTCCCTCTGTCGGATGAACAAGGGCTGACCTGGCACGCACGGGAGCGGTCCGCATCCTGAGGATCCTGACTGCTCCGTGCCTAAAATCAGCAGCGGACGCTTCCCCTCTCCCCGCTCACCAGAGCTGCTTCAGTACCACTTTGGACTGGTGTCTGTATCACTCCGAGTGACTGGTTTGGGGCAGTTCCCAGCGGGGCTGGGTGCATGTCTGCAAAGGCCAGCCTTGCCCAGCAGAGGCTCGCTGTGCGGGAGTCTCACTCAGAATGGGAACAGAGGAAAGATGATCTGCGCACGCGAGACGGGTGAGGAGGGGGCGCCTTCATCAAGCAGATTGCTGGGAAGTTGCTTTGACCCTTGGTGAAAAGGAGGCAGGCCACCAGGATAACCTGATCAGGATCCTGGCCGGAGGTGCAGCAGGTGCCACGGGGCTCTGCCCAGAGCCAGCCGTCCCGGGTCCTCTCTCAGGACAGCCTGAGAGAGCTGTGGGTGGCTTTTATTCTGGAGGAGCCTAGGAATGCCGGTGAAGAGGAGGTCTCTGCTAGCTCCCATTACGCTGGGCACAGGAGGAAGAAGGGAGTGTCCAGCCCTCCGTCCAGCCCCCGCTGGGGCTGGCACCGCAGCGACTCGGCCGTGAGATGCCACTTGATATCACACACGGGGGACTTCAAGTGCGACCCTCACCCACGTGCCACTCGAGCCTACCTCCATTTTGTGTTTACGTCTGTGATCCACTTTGAGGATTTTTAAAAAATATAAGGCCCATCTTTTCACATATAGTTATCTAGTTATTCCACACCATTTGTTAAAAAAGACCCTTTCTGGGGAGACCATTTTTTCTCCTTTGTCAAAGATCGGTTGGCCATACTTGTATGGCTCCATTTCTAGTTTCTCTAGTCTACCCCCACTGTTCATTTAGCTTTTTTTCTTTTCAGATGTTCTCTCGTTTAGTACGGGGTTGGCTACATGTTCGTCATAGGTATCCTTTAGTAAGTTGAGGTATGTGCCTTCTGTTCCTAGTTCCTTCGGAGCTTGTATTATGAAAGGATGTTGAATATTTTTAATGGCCTCTTCAGTATCTTTTTGAAGATCATGCATCTTTGCACTGGATTCTGTCTGTGTGCTATATTATGTTATATTATTGACTTGTATATGTTGAACCATCTTCGTATTCCTGGGATGAATCTGACTTGATTATGGTACATGATCTTTGTAATGTGTTCTTGAATTTGAGAACTTTTGCATTTATATTCATCAAGGAAATTGATCTATAATTTTCTTCTCTGCGTGTTCTTACTGAGTTTGGGTATCAAGGTGAAACTGGTCTCATAGAATGAATTTGGTAGTGTTTGTTCCCTTTCTAATTTATGGAGTAGTTTGAGAAGCTTTAAGCTCTAGAAGAACTCAGCAGTGAATCCATTTAGTCCTGCATTCTTCTTTATTGGGAGAGTCTATTACTGCTTCAATCTCATTACTTGTTATAAATCTGTTTAAGAGGATTGCATCCTATTGACTCAATTTTGATACGTCAAATGCACATAGAAATGTATCCATTTCTTCTAGACATCCGGCTTGGTAGAATATAAGATGTTCCCTGTGCTTCGTTCTTCTCTTTAGATTTTTTTTTTTTATCATGGGGCCTGAACTCTGGGCCTGGGCACTGTCCCTCAGCTCTTCAGCTCAAGGCAAGTGCTCTACCACTTGAGTCACAGCACCACTTCCGATTTTCTGGTTGTTAATTGGAGATAAGAGTCTCATGGACTTTCTAGCCCAGACTGGCTCTGAACCTTGATCCTCAGATCTCAGCCCCCTGAGTCGCTGGGATGACAGCCGGGAGCCACCGGCGCCCGGCTTCTTGAGCATTCTTATCATTTATCATTCGCTCCTGAAGTGTTTGGTAGAGCTCACCAGTGAGTCTTCTGGTCTGATGCTTTCTGTTTTGGAAGAGGAACAATTATTGATTCCGTTTTCTTAATGAAGTAACGGTCTATACAGATTGTCCATTTCTCCTCTGGAAGTTGTGGTAGATTGTGTGTTTTGAGGAACTGGGCCATTTCACACAACTATCATATCTGAGTGTGCAGGTGTCCACAGATTCCTTCGTTCTTTCCCTGTCTATGGAATCCATAGTGAGGGCCCCTCTTCCACTTCTGATTTAGGTACTTCGCGTTCCTTTCTTCTTTGTTACCTAGGCTAGAGGTGTGTTTCTGTTACTAATCTTTGGTGGGGGGGGGGGTGAAAACAGCTTCTCGTTGTATTGATCTCTGCCTGCTGGATTCCTGTGTTCAGTTTCGATTTAGCAAGCTCTCCCGGTGGCCGTCCACCAGGCCAGCCGGGAACGGGGAGATGGTTGATCTATTTCTGCTGTTGTGTGGTCCTGAGCACTGCTGCTTACCCCTGACAGTCGCCCCGGAGGCTGAGCTGGGTAGAGAAGCTGCAGCCGAGAGTCTCCGCTGGAGCTGGTGCCCTGGGAGTTTGTGTGGGAGGCTAGCATGTGCTAGGCAAGCCGTTCAGCCTGGACATCAGCCACCTGATGGCTAGTCAGTTGGCCTCAGTGGCCTCCCAGGATGATCTCGGGGGTTGGGTGAGTTGGCGCGCGTGGCATCATTTGGGCTCCATGTCCACATTTCTAAATAAAGTTCACACGCTCTTTGCTGATGTGTCAGGCTGCAGTTTAAGAAACTTTGCCTTGGGCCCACCAATGCCCTTGCTTCTCACTTTACAGTGAAATACGTGTAACTCAGTGGCTGAAGTGTTGAACCCATGCATGCAGCAGGAAGGGAGAAGCGGGCTGTGGCCCAGCCACACATGGCCAAAAGCCATCTGTTTCTCCCTGCCTGGACGCCAGCGCCCCTGCAGCCCCAAGCCTGCGCCAGTGGGGCCCTGAGGGGCAGGCAGCCTGCCCTGCCCTTGGGGCCTGGGACCATGTGGGGAAAGGATCTAAAGCTCCCAGAGAACTGATGAGGGACGTGTGCGCTTACTCTACGTGGGGTCTCTTGGCCAGCCCGGGTCTCATTCCGGAGCCAGAGCCCAGCTGTGGCAGAAGGAAAGAGCGGGAGGAGCAGCCTCGGGGGGGGAGGGGCAGCGCCCAGAGCAGCACTGTCTCAGCACAGCGAGCAGCTCCCCTCTCCCCTTCCCAGGTTTTCTCTGTTCCTTGCCGTCTGTCCAGGACCACGGGGTCACCCAGAGCGCGCGGGGTGGGTCCAGGCCGGAGCGTGGAGGGCAGTGAGCCGCTCTCAGACTGCTGGGGCACCACCACAGGCGCGGGCGGGGGAGGGGGCTGGTCTCACCACGGCGGCCCCGAGGGGCAGAGAGAACCGCCCTGCTGCACACGCATAGTCCTGAAACCACAGGATGTGCCGGCAGATGTTGAGGTTCCAATGTCCTGAGCGCCAGTGGCATCCTGAGCTGATCTGTCAGAGGAAATACATCTTCATTACAGCCACAGCAGAGGGCAGCAGCGCCCGGCCGGGCTCAGCCTGCCAGCGGCCCTCCCCACCCCAGCTCTGCGAGGGCGAGCCGCCGCGCTGCTGGCCCCGGCTAAAGCAATGCACCCTCCTCCGCTCCTCTTCCCTGCCTCACCAGCTTCTCCGTAAGAAGGTTCCCCCAAGAGGTGGCTTCTCCATGCACACAAGAACCCGCCTTCCCTCCATGAATTCCAGCCCACTATTATTCCATGTCAGAGAAAAGTTCCCGTGGGTTCGCTGTGATGGAGGCCGTCGGGGCTCTGGGCTGAAGCTCAGGTGGGCCTTGAGGGTGGGGCTCCGGGGAGAGGAAGAGGAGAGGTAAAGAGTAGTGGGAGAGGGTCACCCCTCACCCCCCCAACTCTTGATTGGGGCTTCAGCTGGTGAGAGACAGAAGGCTTTGAGCTGAATGCACATTCAGGGGTGAGTCATTGGGGTGACAAGTGCGTAATTCATGTGAATCTCAATGGCCTGTATCTTACAGCTCACCTCATTGAAGACCGAGAGCCTGGCCCCAGCCCCAAGGCTGGGGGTGCCACTGACCACCCCTCTGTAGGCATGAAGGGCTGAGGCCGGGTGGAGAAGCCACCTGCACAGATGCACAGTTGGAGCGCCGGGAGGCGCGGGCGTCTGATGGGTCCCCAGGCCCTGGGCCTCTCCGTTCTCAGGCACGGTTGCTCCCACACTCCACCGTGAGCCGGCCTACACAGGTCCACACACAAGGCTTGCAGGGGGTGACACAGGAGAGGAGGATGTGGGGGGCCAGTGGGGACGGTGGGGCCAGCGGGGACGGTGGGGGACCAGTGGGGACAGTGGGGGCCAGCGGGGACGGTGGGGGCCAGCGGGGACGGTGGGGTCCAGTGGGGACAGTGGGGGCCAGCGGGGACGGTGGGGGCCAGAGTAAAGCCTGATGCATCTCTGGAGCATGTCCACACCTGCACCCCAGTGAGAGCCTGCTGCCGCTGGCAGGCCCCTCCCGCGGGGGCTGGTGGTGGGCAGAAAAGAGACTCTGGGCTCTGCTCTGGGCCCCGCAGCCCACCCCGCCTGGCCCAGGCCCTTTCTATCTCAGGGGCTTCCTTGGCCTGGGGAGTTCTGTTTGGGGGTGACTCCCGCCAACCAGGCCTGGCAGGATGTCACGCTGCCCAGGCGGTGCCGTGGCGCTGTGGGTGAACTCCACAGATCAAGGCTGATGTGTCTTGGTGGCCCAGGTGACACAAGCAAGGTGAGCACGAAGGACGTGTGCGGTCTGTGTTTACAGAGGGAACCTGCGATCGCTCGCTGGGGTGCTGGCGACGTGGTGTTTACAGAGGGAACCTGCGATGGCTCGCTGAGGTGTCCCTGCGATGGCTCGCTGAGGTGTCCCTGCGATCGCTCGCTGGGGTGCTGGCGACGTGGTGTTTACAGAGGGAACCTGCGATGGCTCGCTGAGGTGTCCCTGCGATGGCTCGCTGAGGTGCTGGCGACGTGGTGTTTACAGAGGGAACCTGCGATCGCTCGCTGAGGTGCTGGCGACCCGATGTCCCCGTGCATCAGGCTCGATGCAATACGTCATTGCAGTTATCTCACTGATTTCTTTCTACGTGTACAGTGTGAGTCTCCTAACATTTCGCAGTTTGTTCTGGCCTACAGCCTGTGTCTTTCCTGCCCCTGCTGCAGCCTGCCTGTGCTGGGAACTCCACAGAGCCTGCCGGCCCCTCCAGGCCCCACGGCCCTGGGGGACAGGCCTCCCTGGCTCTGGGATCCTGGGCCCTGTCCTCGCTGCCCTGGGGTGGGGGTGGCAGCATTGGAGAGCAAACAGTCCCGCACTCAGGCCCGGTGTTGGGGAGGCTGGGGAGAGCCCTGGCTTCTCCGGCAGGGGTGGGTGCTTCGCTCCCTTGTGCAGGTGGTCGGGTGGCCCCCCGGCCTGCGTGCTGCACAGAACCAGCGCCGGCAGCAGCACCGACACCCGAGAGACGGAGGGTCAGCCCGTCCCCAAAGGCTCCAAGCGGCCGTTCACAGCACGCAGATCCTCACTGCAGGGGAGGGGGGACAAGGGAGGCCAGCAGGGGGGATGAATGCCTCATTTGCTTTCCTCAAAGCCTGGCAGCATTTACGGGAGGTTGTGCATCTCTGAAACAAAGAGCCCAACGTACAGCCTGAAACGCTCAGTCGAACAAATGAACCAATTATGTCTTTGTGACAAACTCGTTATTAGGGGGAGATGAGATTCCTTTTGCGGGTGGGGGTGGGTGCAGAGCA
>NW_012267345.1:1339690-1342992 GCF_000151885.1 Dipodomys ordii
GGGGAAGGCTCTGGAAGCCTGCACAGAGCCAGGCACAGAGGCTCTACCTGTAATCCTAGCTACTCAGAAGACTGAGACCTCTAGCATCACATTTTGACACCAAGCCAGGCAGAAAAGTCCTGGAGACTCCATCTCCAATTAACCAGGCATGGCTCCCAAAGTAGAGTGCCACCATGAGCAAACAAGCTGATCAAGAGCACTAGGCCGGAGTTCACACCCTAGTACTGAGACAACAGAAGAGGAGGAGGAGGAAGAGAAGGAAAAGGAGGAGGAGGAAGAAGAGGAGGAGGAAGAAGCCAAAGAGAAGGAGGATAGGAAGAAGAGGAAAAATTGAAAAAGAGAAAACATGGCTGAGAATGGGGAGACAGACTTGCTCTTCAGGCTCAGCTCAGGCCTGCACCCAGTGTGCATCCAGACAGGGTCTCCTGGATGACTCCTCTCGGTCACCAAAGATGAGGGCTGGAAGACAGCGGGGAGGAGAATGACCCTCAGCCACTGGGGACAAAGACTCACCCCAAGACCCTGTCCCAAGACAAGACTATGGGACACACCTGTGCTCACATGCACACCAGACACCCATGCACTGGCTTACCCAGAGACACAAGTACACATGCACACCCTCAGAGACACACATGCATGCATCCACATGCTCATCAGCCACATGTTTACAGACGTGCTTACAAATATGCACACACACTCATGAACACTTGGCATAGACACACCTGTCCACACCTATGCACCCCCCCCCAGACACACTCATGCCAAATGAAGGCAGAGGCCGCTGCGTGGCACTGGCTGGCTGTGGTGTGGAGGTGGAGACTCCGCCAGCGCTCCAGCCCTGTGAGCGCACCCCAGACCTCTCTGTGTCTGACGTCTGCTGCGTGTAGACAGCGGCAGACCCTGCGCTTCTCTTGCAAAGGGCCTCAGTTCTTCGCAGCGTCGGCCTGGAGGCCGGGCGCCCTGATGACACGCTTGCTGTGGGAAGCACGCTTGAGCAAGGCCAGGCCCAACGTGCCAGAGGCCGCACAGACACCGCACTGCCATCTCTAAAACCGGCCGACCCTGGGCGATTGAGAGCAGGGTCCCCTGCCCCTGCCACACCCCACCTGCCCTTCCAGAGTTTTATTTGAGCAAGGGCCGGCCTCTGCAGGGAAAACACCGGAGGGGGTGCAGACACATGAGAATGTGCTCCGAGCCAGGGCAGCAGCCCGTGAGCCTCTTCTGTATAACAAAATGGCTTCACTCAGTGCCTACAGCTTTGCTCTCGGTCCTCTCAGTAGCAGCTGCACCACGCGGCCAGTCCCCTCCTAACTCAGTACTCCGTGTCAGTCGTCCAAGATGATTGTCTCCATTCTGGCCTGGAGGTGCTCAGGACCCTGGGTGGCCCTTGGGTTTCACGTGAGGTTGTGCCGTGTGTGTGTGAGCCCATGCACACGTGTATGCAGCTTCAAGGACACAGCACAGAGGTGGTGTGAGCCAGTAAGCATGCCACCAGCAGCAGCACGGGCTCCCGTGAGCACCAGCTGGGGACAGGGGAGGTATTGTGGGGAAAGGGCCACTCAACCCACTCCCTCCCAGCCCCAGGGTGACCTTGAGCCTGACTTTCAGTTGCAGAAATCCACCCTCAGCCCAGCATCACTCTCCCCTGTAGCTGCCACGGTCCAGGAGAAATTGTAGACCAAGGTTTGAGTGACTTCAAGTGGCCATTTCAAAGCCATCAGAGGAGACTGCTCACTGCTCAGGCAACGGGATTGGCAGGGCTGGGCCCCACTCCCCCCCCCCAAGAGCCTGGCCAGTGCTGCCTGTCCACGCTGTGTCTGGGATCAAGCTTCGAGGCTGCAATTACCATGCAGGTCAGTGGTGGAGACGCAAGCCAGCCACCTGGAGAGCCAGCGGCTGACCCATGTTTCCAGGCAACTCAGCCTGCCCTGTGGCTACAGCACTCATTGTCCAGCCAGGGCGGGCAGGGAGCTCCCTCCTCCCCTAGAAGAAGGTCTGGACGTCATGGTTTATTCTGAACGCTACCGAAGTGGGGCAGATCTCAGTCCATGTCCCCCTTGGACATGCTTGACCGGGCTCCTAGAAGGGTGACTGACCGCCTCAACATCCAAGGGAAGTTAGGCCTCTGGGTTCTTGCAGAAACCGGGATTGGAGGAAGTCTGGCCTACATCTCAGGCCTGGGTCCTGATAGAAAAGAAGTCTGGCGGGACGTTTCCCCTTGGAGAGAATGCAGCTGGTCAGATGGAAGACACCAGGAGGAGCCACTGGCCCAGGGGACCACAGGCAGGGGAGACGTACATGGGCCAGACTCCTCAGGTGCGGCTATGTGCACAACCGCAGGGGTGCTGCCCTGAGAGTTCGGGGCCGGGTCAGAGGTGCCGCCCTGAGAGCTATGGGGCCGGGTCAGGGGTGCCGCCCTGAGAGCTACGGGGCTGGGTCAGGGGTGCCGCCCTGAGAGCTACGGGGCTGGGTCAGGGGTGCTGTCCACAGAGCCTGGGTCAGGAGTGCCGCCCTGAGAGTTCGGGGCCGGGTCAGGGGTGCTGTCCACAGGGCCACAGGCAGGCAGAGGCAGAGGGGCTGGGCTAATGCACAAGACAAACCCCTCTCCTGGCTCCACCAAAGTTCTTACTCAGGGTAGTTTTGAACCACCCTGGATGAGAAGAAGGAAAGGAGGGGAAGGAAGCGGCTCCTGTAACCCCGGCTCCGTGGGAGTGGCTGGTGAACCTGGTCCACCACGTGCTGCCAGCCATGGCCCATTGGACACCAGAGTGGGAGGAGAAAGGCTGTGTTCCCACTCCCTCCAGGGAATCCTACTTAACACGCTCAACACAATCTGGCTCTTCCTGTTTATTGTTCCTGATCCTTCCCACAGGATGCAGACCCTGGGCCCTTCATACAGATAGAGCACGGACCATCCATCTTCCAACAGGACACAGACCCTGGGCCCTCCACACAGAACACGGTCCATCCATCTTCCACACGGGAGGCAGACTGTCATCTTCCACACAGGACACAGACCATGATCCACACGGGACGCAGACCCTGGGCCCTTCACACAGACCACGGACCATCCATCTTCCACACGGGAGGCAGACTGTCATCTTCCACACAGGACACAGACCATGATCATTCCACACGGGATGCAGACCATGATCCACACGGGACGCAGACCCTGGGCCCTCCACACAGAACACAGACCCTGGGCCCTCCACACAGAACACAGACCCTGGGCCCTCCACACAGAACACAGACCCTGGGCCCTCCACACAGACCACAGACCCTGGGCCCTCCACACAGACCAC
>NW_012267345.1:1343312-1343865 GCF_000151885.1 Dipodomys ordii
CAGACCATGATCCACACAGGACGCAGACCCTGGGCCCTCCACACAGACCACGGTCCATCCATCTTCCACACGGGAGGCAGACTGTCATCTTCCACACAGGACACAGACCATGATCATTCCACACTGGACGCAGACCATGATCCACACGGGACGCAGACCCTGGGCCCTCCACACAGACCACGGTCCATCCATCTTCCACACGGGACGCAGACCCTGATCATTCCACACAGAACACATCCCTCTTCCACAGGGGACACAGACCATAGTCATTCCACACAGGATGCAGGCCGTGATCATTGTTGATCACCTTAGTCCCAGTTTCTCCTGGACAGATAGTGCTGTGTGTGTGCTGTGTGCTGTGTGTGTGCTGTGTGTGTGCTGTGTGCTGTGTGTGTGCTGTGTGCTGTGTGTGTGCTGTGTGCTGTGTGTGTGCTGTGTGCTGTGTGTGTGCTGTGAGCTGTGTGTGTGCTGTGTGCTGTGTGTGTGCTGTGTGCTGTGTGTGTGCTGTGTGCTGTGTGTGTGCTGTGTGCTGTGTGTGTGCTGTGTGTGTGTG
>NW_012267345.1:1344441-1354361 GCF_000151885.1 Dipodomys ordii
TGTGTGTGTGCTGTGTGCTGTGTGTGTGCTGTGTGCTGTGTGTGTGCTGTGTGTGTGCTGTGTGCTGTGTGTGTGTGCTGTGTGCTGTGTGTGTGCTGGGGTTCCCACAGGGGCAGCAGATGCCCCTGAGTCAGCTCTGGGCCCCACCTACAGCTGTAAATAAAGCTTTATTGGCAGGCAGCCCACCTGCTCACTTGCACATTGTTTATGGCTAGGTTCAGGCTACAATGACCTGGCTGAGCCATTGTGACAAGGATCATCTGTCCAGAAAGCCAAAGTCCTCTGCTCTCTGGTCCTTTACAGAAAACATCTGTGGGCGGCTGTCCTAGAACAGCAGTGGTGTCTGACTGCTTCCCACTGTCGGTTTGATGGCTGTGTGGACGGTCTTGGCACACCTCACAAAGCTTAGCTTTGTCAGCCCAGTGGCAGGAACAGGACCACCATGGGGCCTCTCTTGACCACTCAGCACTCAAACCAGCCCTGAGCCTGCCCCGCAGCAGACCAGCCTTTGTGGATCTACCACCATGGCAGACCCACGGCAAGGCCAGAGAGCCATGCGCCCTGCCCAGAGCTGGCTCTCCTCTGCTCAGCGCCAGGCCCGGCCTGGTCCTTCCCTGCCTTCCCTCTGTGTTCAGAGCCACAGGTCTGTGTTAGCACCCTTGTCAGAAAGCAACCCCATCACCCGCCCTGTGATCAGGCCCCCTCGGCCTCCTGCCCGCCTGCGGCCTGGCCCACCTCCGCTCTTCCCTTCTCATGCTCATGTTTGCCTGCCCAGCTCCCTCTCACTGCTGTGGGCAGGGCACCTCGTACACAGCAGGTGCTTCCTAAATGTCTGTGGGAACGAGAAAGTGAGCTTGTGCACACAGTGCTGCAAGGATGCCAGAGGGCAGAGGAGGCTGGGAGGGGCTGGAGCCCATGGGAGGCTGGGAGGGGCTGGAGTCCACGGGAGGCTGGGAGGGGCTGGAGTAGATGGGAGGCTGGGAGGGGCTGGGTGGAATAGACAGGAGGCAGATTCAGTCAGTGAGTTCTGGAACGTTCTGGGGAGTGCCTGCTCCGAGCTCCGGCCAGCGCTCACAGCTGGACCTGCCTCCCAGCTGGGCCCAGCAATCAGCAATCATCGCCCGTCCTCAGGGGAGGTCTGGGAGGCGCAGACTTGCGTCCTGGGATTGGCTCTGCCCCCTGCTCTCCCGCTGGAGGAAAGGATGAGCTGATGAGCAGCTGGAGGCTCCAGAAAGCAGACTCGGCAGGTCTGAAAGCCCGGGTCTGTAGCAGAGGCCTCTCGGCGTCCTACTGCCAGCACTCCATGCAAACACCCTGCCAGGTGACGGGTGGCAGCCCCAGGCATCAGCCTCCCTCTGCCCCGCCGACGGTGACGTTGGAGCCAGAGTGACCACATTACCCCAGGCTCATGCTGGGCCTCAAGGCTTGGTAGCCGAAGAGGGTCAGGGTCAGAGCCAGAGAGCAGCCTGCCTCCCTCCGTCACAGGGAGAAAGGAAGCCCAGCCAGCAAAGAGGGGGAAGGTACTGGGGCAAAGTGCAAACCCTGGGTGGCCTTCTCTTCTCTCCCCTATCGAGGAGAAGTAGTGGGAGCAAGCCCCCGCCCCAGCCACCATCCCCTCCCCGCGCACGTGGAGGGGTGAGTTCCCACGCTGTGCCAGCAGCCTGCTCGCTGCTGGCTGCTGGCTGCTGCGGAGAAAGCTGTGAAGGAAAAACAGAAGTGGGAGGGGAACAGGGTGGGGGCTTGTGGGGCGAAGCAGGGAAGAAAGTGTGGCCTGGGCAGAGAGAAGCACTCTGAGCCCCTGGGGGGGCTCAGGCTCCAGATGAGCCCTGGGGCTCGGCCTGGGGCCGAGCATGGCTAGCAGAGCACTTCTAACCCCTTCCTGAGCAGGAGGGGGTGCCTGCAAGCCTGTAGTCTGGCAGCCCTGAGGTGGCCGAGCTGAAGCATGAAGCGTCACCTACCTGGGGGGGCTGGGGCCTGGTGGGTTGGCAAGACAAGAGCCTAGTTTGATCTGAGTTGGGTTGAGGCCCTGTCTGTGCTGGAGGCTGGGGGAGGCGCCCCTCACTCTGCCTCCCCTGGAGGCTGGGGGAGGCACCCCTCACTCCGCCTCCCCTGGTCCTCTTCCGGTGGGTAACAACGCTCAGCTGTGTGTCTGGTGTAATCAGATTTGCTAAGCAGGCCTGCGCCATAATTCTGTGGAAGCGCCTGACACACAGGGCAGTGCCCAATGTCCCCGGGGAAGCAGAGTGGCCAACTTTGCCAGTGGTTGGTAATTAGCCACCGGGAGGAACAGGATATTTGCTAAATGGCCCACACAATTCAAGGCAAAACAGCCCTGGAAATTGTGGGGCTGGAGTTTCCGCTGCGGCCACAGAGCTGGGCTGTGGCTGGGCACAGGGCAGGGACTAAGTGTATATTCTGAGCTGCACGGCGGAGCCCTGCCCCAGCCCTACCCTGCCCAGCCTTGCAGCCCAGCCCTCTGCCCAGCTTTTCAGAGCCTCGCCTCCTTGGTCCCAGCTGAGGGCTTTGCGCAAACCCTGGGCGTCCACAGCAGCGTCCGTAGGCCCCAGGCTCCCTGGCACAGAGCAGGCTGTCCCCCGGACTCAGCTTCTGGCCAGGGCACAGGCTAAGGCTGGAAGCCTGCTGTGCTGAGTGACTTGGCCTCGTGTTTAATCCTTTGAAGTCAAATTACTGCTCAGTTTTAGAAAATGCAAATGAAGGGCTTATTAGCAAATCTTATTGAAGTGGCTCAAGCTTCAGAGGCCAGCACACAGCAGCAGACATGCGCAAAATTGGGGCTGTTAGGCAAAGGGCATTCTCCTGCAGAGCCAGAGGTAGAGCGGGGCCTTGAACTCATCGCAGCCGCACAGTGTGGGCGGTGGCTTCCTGTGGAGCAGACTGGGTGTTGGCCAGCAGCAGGGCCCCTCCTGCCCCCCCACTGCTGGGCACTCGGGGAACGCGAGGGCAGAGCCACGGCCCCAGCTCCTGGCTCTGAGCCGCTGCTGGCCTGGACGAGGATTTCAAAGCCCTGCCAGCTGCAGCTTCACAGACATCCCGCAGACAGGAACATTCTAGTGGGCTTTTTTGGCCAGCAGATATTTGAAGCCATGGCAGGCAGACCTTTGTCCCAGAGGGCTGGCTCCCAGATGCGCATGGCTTTGGTCCATCTGTGAAAGACCGTTGCTCCGAGTCAGTATCCACCCACTCCCGGCTGACAAGGCCCTCACCGCTCCTGCAGGGAGGGTGGGGTGGGGGGCAGCCCTGAGAGCTTCAGCATGGAGCAGGTGGACAGTCCAGGGCTTTCAGGAAGGTGACCCCAATCCGATTCAGGCCTCTGAGCTGAGTTGTTGGCTTCCCAGCAATGGGACTGGTACCAGTCTGTGTGGCACAGCGTGGCACAGACAGGCTGTGGCCCTGAGGGCTTTCTGTTCCTCGGGGCTCAAGCTCAGTGGCCTCTGTGGTCAGCTCTCCAGGCCAGGGCTGCGGCCAGGTGGAAGGACGTTGCCACCGCTTGTCTCCGCCTGTCTGCCTCACTCAGAGGAACGGCCAGGCCCAGCCGTCCCTGGTAAAGTCCCTGCCCCAGTAGGCACATACCTTGCCCAGACTCCTGCCTCAGCTCTGGGCTCAGCTGGTTAGCAGCCCATGGGCGTGTCTGGGTGCTGTCCGTGGTGCTGACTTCCTGAGCTCTCTGGGGCTCTGAAGCCTCTTGTCAGTGACCCCAGACACTGTGGTCCAGCTGCTCCCAGAAATCCCAAACCAGAGGAGAAGGTCAGGGACCAGGTGGTAGGTGACAGGTACATGAGGAACATGGGCAGAGGCTGCTGAGCAGGGTCAGCCTAGGAGAGGCCCAAGGACTCATGGCCCAGGGCATCTCTCTGGGATGGAGTCACTGCCTGGTCTGGCTCGTGGTCTGTGCTTGGCGGGTGCTTATGTGTTCATTTGTCGGCTTGTAGACAGTTACTCCGTGCACCAGCCACTGCTCAGGCTGGGGCTCTGAGTCTGGATTCACAAATGGCCCTTGTTTCTCCCCCCACAAAAGGAGGGAAATAATAGTTTCTGCCTCCCAGATTTCACATGCTCGACCACCAAGGTTGGAAGAGGGGACACTCCTGCCATGTGGGCCCCAGCCAGTCCCGTGGGCATCATGGGGGTCCCCACTGTGGCGGGTTTTCTCACCTCGCCCTTAGGAAGTTCTGGGATTTGCAAACCTCCCAATAGAGTCTGGACACCCACCCCCACCCTCCACTACCACCTCCCACGGGCCGGTTGCCGGCAGGAGTCAGGGTTGTCTATCTAAACACATCAGGATTCGTTAGGTAGAAAAAGGCCCAGGGCAAAACAAGTGACACCGTGCAGAGCAAGGGAAGACGGTGGCAAGAGACAGCATCTGGCGGGCTCGGGGCTCCGGTCCCTCCTCAGCCTGGGTCAGACCACCTCCTGCAGCGGGCAGGCTCGGGGCTCTGGTCCCTCCTCAGCCTGGGTCAGACCACCTCCTGCAGCAGGCGGGCTCGGGGCTCCGGTCCCTCCTCAGCCTGGGTCAGAGCACCTCCTGCAGTGGGCAGGCCAGCACCGCAGCGGGTGGGCTCAGGGCTCCGATCCCTCCTCAGCCTGGGTCAGAGCACCTCCTGCAGCGGGCAGGCCAGCACCGCAGCGGGCGGGCTCGGGGCTCCGGTCCCTCCTCAGCCTGGGTCAGCACACCTCCTGCAGCGGGCAGGCCAGCACCGCAGCGGGCGGGCTCGGGGCTCCGGTCCCTCCTCAGCCTGGGTCAGCACACCTCCTGCAGTGGGCAGGCTCGGGGCTCCGATCCCTCCTCAGCCTGGGTCAGACCACCTCCTGCAGCAGGCGGGCTCGGGGCTCCGGTCCCTCCTCAGCCTGGGTCAGCACACCTCCTGCAGTGGGCAGGCCAGCACCGCAGCGGGCGGGCCTGCGCCTGCTGACATCCTCCCCTCCTGCCCTGTCCTAGCAAGATGGGGCCCAGCAAGCTCACACCCGCTGCACAGAAGCACAGGCCCTTTGTGGTTATCTTACCCTTTCCCTCTGCCTCTCTCCTCCCCACAAAAGAACAAATGCAAGCAGGGCAGAGGCCCAGACCCAACCCAGCCCTTGCCTTGCCGCTGGTGACCACCTTGGGTTCTGTTGGTTTACACATGCTCAGTCTCAGGGCTCAGCACCGTGGGGTCCTCGTGCAGAAGTGAGAAAGCAGAGTCTGCTCAGGAAAAAGGGCTGGAGTTCTGTTTAGGACCAGCCCGACGTCACAGCTGCCCAAGAGCAGGCCGGGGCTCCATCTCCCTGAGGTTCGCGTCCCCACCACAGCTCACAGACCCCTGCTCCCAGGTGCCCGGCCACCGCCCAGAGGCCGCTGCTGCTCAGGACTGTCCAGTACCAGCTGGGAGGTGTGGCTGGCAGCTGGGGGCGCGGGGAGCTGAGATGTCCTCGGGGTTTCTGGGTCCAGGCGTGGATGCCCTGGCCACGGCCTTACGCTTGGTACACCCCACCAACCCGGCTTTCTAGAGCACTCATTCACTGGCCAACACCCAGCCAGCACTGCAGCGCCCTGGCCGCAAACAGGCACAGGAGAGACGGGTCACTGCAAGCCAAGGCCTCACCAGATGCCAACACCGATCCAGCCAGGTGACCTCCAGCGTTGCCCTGGGCTTAAATTCCTGCTGAGGCTGGGATTTGTCTTGGATGTCTCAACGTTCACTGGTTGATACATTGATACGTCACATTTATAAAACCCAGGGTTAAAATTTGTAAGCATCTAAATAGATACAGAAAACGCATCTGTCAAAATTCACCATCCTGCAACTGTAACCCCACCGTACATAACAAATTAAAACTTAAAAAGAAATTCATCATCCTTCATGATAAGAGTCAAACTGAGAACTCAGTAAACTGCACCCCCCACAGTAAAGAGGGACACACCCCACCCCCAGCGTCACAGGAGCTTTTCTCCGGGATCAGGACTGGAGACCACTCTCCCCGCTGATCCAGCACAGCTAAGCAGCACTGTGTCAGGAGAAAGCGATAAAGAAGTGAAATTGTCTGTTTGCTGACAACATGATGTTATTATAGAAAACCCTCAAGACGGTGCCGAAAAGCCATTAGAACTAATGAGCAAATTAAGCATGGCTACGGGACATAGAGAAGCAAAATATGCCACATGTCATACGCTACAGCATCACAAAAATGGATTGTGTCTATACACTAGCAATAAACTAGGAAAGAAACCAAAAGCAACTCTATTTACAATAGCAACAAGAAATTAAATTCTCCGGAATAAATTTAACCAAGGGGTTGAAAAATCTGTAAAATTATAAAACACTGATGAACAAAAATGAAAGGAAATACGGAATGAAAGACACAGCTGCAGGGCATTCCCTCCCAAAATCCAGTCACGGTTTGCATAGCCGTGAGAAGACCATCCTGCGACCCCCAAATATGCAAATTATTTTTTTTTGTCAGTTGTGAGGCTTGAACTCTGGGCTTGGCGCTGTCCTTGCACTCTTCAGCTCAAGGTGAGTGCTCTACCGCTTGAGCCACAGCACCAGTTCTGGTTTTCTAGTGGTTTATTGGAGATAAGAGTCTCACGAACTTTCCTGCCCGGTCTGGCTTTGAACCGTGACCCTCAGATCTCAGCCTCCTAAGTAGCTAGGATGACAGGCGTGAGCCACCAGCGCCCGGCTACGCAAAGTATTCTTGTGTGCGTGTGTGTGTGTGTGCATGCACTGTGTCTTGTGTCATGTGTGTGCATGCATGGGTCTGCACGCATGCATGTATGTTTTGTGTACATGCACATGTGTGTGTGTGTTTGCACATGCTGTTATGTTATGGTCTTGTGCATCTTTTTAATGTTGCTTGATGGAACCCCGATGTCAACAATCCAGCTGGGTGTGGTAGCTCACCGCTGGAATGCCAGATTCACCGCAAGACGGTTGGTGGGAGGGCCACTATCCCAGGCGGTCCCTGGGCAAAAATGCAAGATTCTTTCCAAACAATAGCTTAGGCAAGAATGGCTGTAGCTCAAATGGTGAGCAGCTGCCTAGCAAGTACAGGGCCTTGAGTTCAAACCCCAGAACAACCAAAAAAAATCCACATTTCTTAACTTTACCATTAATCTTATCAGCATGTTCCAAAATTCTAACTTTCACCTGAGAACTTGGGTTTTACTAGCCCGTGGTATCTTTCTTTCCTTTTCCTTCCTCCCTCCTACCCTCCCCCGCTTCTCTGTCTTTTTGGAGACGTGGCTAACCTTGTGGCCCAGGGCCCTTCCTGTGTCTGCCCTTCTACGGTGCGTGGTCTCACTGTGGGAGCAGAGCAGCATGGTGGCCGCCAGGGCAGGGATGGGCAGCGATCAATGCTGATTAGACAACAGGAGCTCTCGGTTCTGCCCGGTGGCCAGGCTCTGGAGATCTCACAGCCTGTGTCATCGATGGCCACCCCATTCTGTGCACATTTGGGACAAGAGTAGATCTGAGGTGTTCTAACCCAAAAGGACCGTGTGAAGCGTGGGGTTTGTTCCTTAGCTTGACGCTTGTCATCATTCATAGCAGACATGCTCAGAACCCCGCATTGCCAGGTGCAGAGATGGGAGGTATGAATCCCAGCACGGCCTCTCCTGGTGCCGTCAGGTGTAGCCTGTTGGATACGCTCCTCATCTGCTGGGGGTCACACCCTCCACGGGACCATGCCGGCCGGGGCTGCAGGCAGGGCCTCTCCCCTGCGGGGTAGGAAGCATGGAGGGGTTGGGAGCTGGGGAGGCCTGGGCCCCACCCTGGGCCCCGTCGGGAGCTGTTTTTGCTGCCTGTGCTGGGTGAGGTGCGTGCTGTGTTCAGTGTTTTGACATTTAAAACCCGTGTTGGGCACACTCCCGCTGTTCAGCTCTTCCCCGGCTGCAGTGACTCCGGCATTGCGTTGTCTCCTGAGCCAGACCCGGCGCGCGTGAGCGGGCAGAGGACCCCTCACCCGGCAGAAGGTGGATTGCAATGGCGGGGGGCCACAGGCTCCAGACCCCCACTCTGGGGAAAAGACCCCCTCCACCCCTGGGGCCGCCGGAGCTCCGCCCTCGGGGCTCTTCATCCTGTCTTTGTGAAGCTGAGACTTGAGGGTGAACTCAGGCCTCCTCCTCAGAGTCCTGCTGAGTGGGGTCCGGAGCTGCCCGAGGCCGGGGCCGGGGCTGGGGGCTTCAGGGTAACTGGGCTGGCTCCCAGACCCAAGGGGCAAGAAGGATCGCCAAGTGATCGAACACCTGCTTAGTAACCGTGAGGCTAAACTCAAACCCCAGTACCACAAAAAGATAAAGATTTCAGGTCCGGCCACTCTGGAGGCCACTCTCAGACTCAGTTTCCCCAGATGCAGAATGGATGTGGAAGTTGGAAGTGGTGGTGGGAGGGGCTGGCTCATGTGATTCTCCAAGGACATGAACTCTCCGTCTGCAAGGGGGAGCCATAGCTTCAGCCTCCTTGGAGTGGCCTTGAACTTGGGGCTGGGGAGGTGGACATACCTGTCTGCCCCTGGGAACTCAGCCCAAAGCTTCAGGCCGCTGGGACCCCTGGGGTTTGTGCAACTCTGGGAGCCGGCGGGAGCTTGCCAGCGTAACAGAGGTCCCCCTCCTCTGGGTGTGGGTGGATGGGGCGCCACGGGGCTGGTCTGCAGCACAACCTGGACGGGGCACTGGACAGGGCAGGTCCTCCCGGCCTCCGTGCCGCAGGCCCTGGGCCTGGCCATGACGACCAGCTGGGTGGGCGTGTGCCTCAGCGCCCCCCATGGCTGCTGTTGCCTCCTGCAGGTCAACACCTTCACATCCTTCCTGTTCCCCATGGTGGTCATCTCCGTCCTCAACACTGTCATCGCCAACAAGCTGACCGTCATGGTGCGCCAGGCGGCCGAGCAGGGCCGAGCGTGTGCCGCAGGGGCCCAGCCCAGCACCTTCAGCATGAGCATGGAGCCCGGCAGGATCCAGGCCCTGAGGCACGGCGTCCGGGTCTTGAGTACGTAACCCTGGGGTCAGAGGTCAGCAAGGGTGGCCAGTGCTGCTGGAGCAAGGCACTGGAGTGCCGGGGACCCCGAGGCCCCGCTCCGCTCCCCTCTCCCCACGTCCCTCGGTCACCAGGTCACTCCACGGGATGCTGGGCACCAGGGTCAGCAGAGGGGATCAGTGGAGGGGTCAGCGGAGGGGTCAGGCCTGGCACAGGCAGCCGAGCACTGCTGAGAAGCTCACACCGCACGGTAGTGTTCAGAGGCAAATGCAAGGGAGGAGAAGGTGAAGTGGAGCCGCTGGACGGGCGGCTGGGGGCGGCTCAGAGTGGATGTCCACTCCTCAGGACCAGGAGCTGGTCTTGGCAACAGAACCCCAGGCAGGAGGCATCTGTGCAAATTCCCTGCAGTCAGAGGTCAGAGGAAGTCCCTGGAAGTCCAGAGGCCTCTCCTGGCTCTGTGCAGTGACTTGGTGAGCGCGCCAAGATCACAGCCAGGGCTCCTCTTCCTGACGCTGCTGTGGTCCATGCTGCCTGGCCTCCGTCGGATGCATCCCACACCCCTGGGCTCTGGGGCTCTCTATTTAAAGGGACCCCTAAAACTTGGGGAATTTTTAAATTATGCTTTTAAAATACATAGCATAAGCCGGGTACTGGTGGCTCACGCCTGTCATCCTAGCTACTCAGGAGGCTGAGAGTTGAGGATCACAATTCAAAGCCAGCCCAGGCAGGCAAGTCTGTGGGACTCTTATCTCCAATGAACCACCAACAAACCAGAAGTGGCACCGTGGCTCACTTGAGCTGAAGAGCTCAGGGACAGTGCCCAGGCCAAGTTCAAGCCCCATGACCACCCCCCCCAAAAAAAGCATAAAATGGACCATCTCCAGATCTCTTCTGCTTCCCCAGCTAAAATTCTGTCCCTGCAAAACACCAGCTCCACAGCCCCCC
>NW_012267345.1:1361406-1367761 GCF_000151885.1 Dipodomys ordii
CTCTCTCTCCTCTGTCTCTCTCTCCCTCTCTCTCTCCTCTCTCTCTCTCTCCTCTCTCTCTCTCTTTCTCTCTCCCTCCCTCCCTCTCTCTCTCTCTCTCTCTCTCTCTCTCTCTCTCAGGGGCCGTGGTCATTGCCTTTGTGGTCTGCTGGTTGCCCTACCACGTGCGGCGCCTCATGTTCTGTTACGTCTCCGATGAGCAGTGGACCCCGTGAGTACTGGGATGCTGGGGACCCCGTGCAGGCAGGGGTGAGGGGTGCTGAGCCCCCGGCCTGGGTGAGGCCGCTGGACAGAGAAGACGGTGGAGGGACCGGCGGGTCCAACCTTTGCAGGAACAGGTCTGGCCAGCCAGGGAGCAGAGCTGGGCTTGTCACCAGACGCCCCGTGGAGAAGCACCCCAGGCAGCCACCGGGACCCCAGCACCCTGCAGTCCCCCAGGCCCCACGGCCGAGCTCTGAGCACCTCTCTTCCTCTCCCTCAGCTTCCTCTACGACTTCTACCATTACTTCTACATGCTGACCAACGCGCTTTTCTACGTCAGCTCCACCATCAACCCCATCCTGTACAACCTCGTCTCCGCCAACTTCCGCCAGGTCTTCTTGTCCACACTGACCTGCCTCTGCCCCGTGTGGCGACGCAGGAGGAAGAGGCCGGCGCTCTCCAGGAAGCCCAACAGCGTGTCCAGCAACCACGCCTTCTCCAGCAGTGCCACCCGGGAGACGCTGTACTAGGCCGGGCAGCCGCCCCATGCCTGCCACGTGTGGTGGGGCACTTGGTCCTTGGCCGCGCAAACCAGGCCTATGGCCGCTCACCCATTTCCTTTCCATTTCCCTCCTCCCCATCTCCTCCCCTCCTTCCTCCCTCACCACCCCCACTTTAAAGCCAGAGCAGAGATGCTCCTCTCACTGATCAAAAGCTAATTGCGCAAAGGCCATTTCCTTTGTTCGCAGACTAATGGATTTTGGAGAAAGGGAAGGAGGGTGGCTTGGGGCTGGGCCCACGGGCAGCTGATGGACTCACAGACCCCAGGCAGGGCCACCAGTGTCTAAAGAGCAGGCCCTGGGCCTGGGCCAGGCTCCCCTCCCTCCCTCGCCCCCGGTCCAGCTCAAAGCTCAGTCCAGCCCCAGGATCAGTGGGCTTCGCAGCTCTGGGCCTCACAGCCAGATCCTCCTGACAGCGCCTTCACTCCTGGAGCCCGGGGCTGAGGGTGAGGACATCCGCCTCCCTGCCTTCCCCTGGGCAGTCAGGGGCCACGGAGGG
The DNA here is from genome assembly GCF_000151885.1 of Dipodomys ordii. Taxonomy (NCBI): domain Eukaryota; kingdom Metazoa; phylum Chordata; class Mammalia; order Rodentia; family Heteromyidae; genus Dipodomys; species Dipodomys ordii. The sequence continues at coordinate 1,362,667 of NW_012267345.1, forward strand.
GACCCAGGCTTCCACATTCCCACAAAGTCAAAGGAGTCAGGGCTGGCACAGCCCAGGGAGGAGAGCCTGTCCCTCTCCAGCCTGTCCTCACCGGGCCACGCTGGGGAGAACCAGCAGGGATGCTGTCGGTTGGTGTTTGATCGCGGCCTCTCGGATGAGTACAGAGATGGCAGACCTGTGGCATTTGGCTTTCCCTCCCAGCCGCAGCCCGCGGGGCACCACTGGGTCTTTCACAGCTGTGTGGGCTGAGGTTTGAGGGCCTCGAGGGTGAGGATCTTGAAAATGGATGTGGGCCAGGCAAGGACCTACGTGCCAGGAAGAGAAGGGGCCAAGCACCCTCCCCCCCACACCCCACTCCCACCCCATGGGCCAGCAGCCCTCAGCTGAGATGAATACTTCTTGGTCACTGGCCACCAAGCAGTGGCCTGCCCCAGACTCCAGGCCGCTAGAACAGCAGACACCCAGAAGAGCAGGCCCCCCTGACCCCCCAGAGCCGGCCCCACGCAGGACAGAAGAGCAGGCACACTTGGTTTTCCACTCAGGACAAGATGGCCAGGTCCCTGCCAAGAAGGCTGCCCCGCGCGGGGAGACGGGACCTGGACCGAGCAGCAGGAGCCGCAGGACCAGGAGGCAGAGCTTGGCTTTTTGCCAAGCTCACATTCCCAGGAGGGAACTCAGGGGAACTGACAGCCAGTCTGCAGGGCCGATGTCCTCGGGACACAGGGCCTCTGCGCAGGGCCCGCACTGCCTTGGACTATGGAAGGATGAGTGAAAGACTCAGTGTTCCTGGCAGCTAGACCTGCCACTCGATGAGCCGGCATGCTAGTGAACCCCACAAAACCCCTGCCAGCTAACCTGGTTTTCCTGGTCACCACGGGCGGGGTCTGGACATACCAGGCCCGTTCACTGACCCCAGCCTGAAGAGAGCCTTTTCCACCCGGAGCTCCCCATGGGGGTCAGCTCGGGACAGGGGAGCCCTGTCCAGTCCAGTGGGGCCTGAACTAGTGAGGTGCCACTCTCAGCAGGCACAAGCTGCGAACAGGCCCATCGATGGATGAGGTCTTGGACTTGGGCAGCACAGCCATCGGCTGTGAGGTTCTCAGAGTTTGGGGCACACCACAATTTCTCGAGCCTCGGTTTCCCCTCCGAATACAACATGGTGGCCTGGGGATGTGGCTCAGGTGGTTGGAGTGCAGCGGCCTCTGAGTTCACCCCCAGCTCCCCTACCACAAAAAAGACCAGACGACAAAACAGCCGCTTTATTAGACCCAGCATGGCCACCCCACCGTCTCGTCTGAGGCCTCGGCCCGCAGCAGCAGAGCAGACCCTGAGACAGGCCAAGCCGGGACCGCTGGCACCAGGAGCCTGAGCCAAGCCGCGCCCGAGGCCTGCGGCTCGGCCGTCCTCACACTCCTGTGCGTGCGCTTGATGTCCACGGAGATGCTCTTCCTCTCTTCCTCCAGGGTGAGGACACACTCGTGACACTGACGTGGTAACCCCTTGGCCCTTGTCACCGTGGAGCTGAGTCTGCAGCTGCCACAAGCACATCCAGCCACCGAGTCTAGAGCACCGGGAGCCCGGTGGTGACAGGAAAACCCAGAACCCCATTGTGTGGCCCCCCGTCTCCCTCCAAATACTCACCGGAATAGAACAGCCCCTCCCCCTCCCCTCTCAATAAAGGAGATTGCAAACCTCAACGTGGACCCTTCGGTCCAGGGCCGTGTGCATCCATCCACCTGCCGCGCACACGCACTGGGCATTCATCTTGAACCAAGGAGCCCTTCTACCCTGGCCAAGGGGTTGGGAATGAGTGCAACCACTATGGAAAGCGAGGTGGAGGGTCCTCAAAAACCCTAGAAATAGAGCTACCCTCCCACCCAGTGGTTCCGCTCCTGAGCAGAGTGGGGACAGCAGCCAGCCCTGACAGCCAGCACCCCCCCCAAGCAGAACTGGAGCCCTGAGCCCCGCCCCACCTCACAGCTCTTCTGAGCTCCACCCTCGTTCCAAGACCTGGGCAGGGGGAGCCGGCTGGCGCATCCATCACCATCGCTAGGCAACAGGGTATGAGAGAATCGTACATACGAGTGTGTACGTTCTAAAAATGCATTAAAGGAAGGAGCAGCCAGAGCTGTGTAATCCAGGCTCCCCCCTCCCCTCCTCCCCCATGTGGTCCAGGCTCCCCTCTCTCCTCCTCCCTAACAGCTCCCTGCAATTATGATTTGAATTTCAGTTTTTATCAGAACTCCATGGAAACCATGTCCAGGCTGAATTTATGAAAGGAATGACGCCAACAGAGAGAGACTAGGGTGAGGGAAGGCTGGAGACGGCGTCAAAGAGGAAGAGAGGCAGACAGACAGACAAAGGCTGTCCAGCGCCAGCCTCACCGCCAGGGGCATGCCCAGCCATGCACCTGCACATACCCATTCACACGCACACTTCAGCAATGCACCCACACTACCCATTCACACGCACACTTCCACACCTGCACATACCCAGTCACACACACACTTCAGCAATGCACCCATACTACCCATTCACACGCACACTTCCACACCTGCACATACCCATTCACACACACACTTCCACACCTGCACATACCCATTCACACACACACTTCAGCAATGCACCCACACTACCCATTCACACGCACACTTCAGCAATGTACCCACACATACCCATTCATACGCACACTTCAGCAATGCACCCACACATACCCATTCACACGCACACTTCCACACCTGCATGTACCCATTCACACGCACACTTCCACACCTGCACGTAGCCATTCACACGCACACTTCCACACCCACACATACCCATTCACACGCACACTTCTGCATTTGCATGCACCCATTCACACGCACACTTCTGCATTTGCATGCACATGCAGGCACCTGCACACGCACCGTGCTCCACACGTACACAGACGCGGCCTGTGGAATGGGAGTGCACACGCCATTCGTGCTGGCATGCGCACACACCAGCAGCACGTGCGCTCCTAAGGAGCGCAGGCACACAGTCCTCAGGCATGAGAACACGCACTGACACCACACACACGCGTGCAGACCACGCCTCGCCCTCCCCCAGGGGCTCCTGCCTCACCATTAAGGCCTCGTCTTCGTCTGGGACTCGTCTGTTCTCATCCTGTGAGTCAGGAACCTCTCGCGCTGTGAAGCAGAACCACTGGGAGCCAGGAAGGCCCTGGTCAGTCCCCAAAGCAACCATTTCCTGGAGCCTGGGGCAGGCCCAGACTGCTGTCCCCACCTCAAGACCAGCCCCTGTCTGCTGAGGGCGGGCAGCGGCGGGTCCTGGCTGAGGAGGGCAGGAAGCCCCAAAGGGCCACACAGGCTCCAGGGCCACCCTGAGCTTCACCCGCTGACCCAGGAGCCGACGAGGAGCCAGCTCCCCCTTCCTGAGCTCAGTCACCAGTGCTCGTGCCCCTGGCCAGCTGTCCCTCCTTGAGTAGCCTCTGTCCTCTGTCTCTGCCCCTTCCATACCCCCTACCCCACTCTGCTTCCTGGAGTCACTTCAGGAACGAATGAGTGGCTCACACTCAAGCCTGCTTCCGGGTCAGTGGCCTGGCAAACAAGACCAAGACTCCCCATGCCATCGCAGGCCAGGCAGCAAAGGGCCCTGGAAGCTGGGCCAGGCCCCAGGGCCCAGCCTTGGTTCTGGTGTGGAGACCGGAGGGTGAGAAGGAAGAGGGAGGGAGGGAGGGAGGGAGAGAAGGAGGGAAAGGAGGGAAGGGAAGGAGAGGGGAAAGTGCCAGGAAGAAGAGGCACAGCAGAGGCCTCCTGGGGAATGGGTCTGTGCCCAGGCCGGGGGCGGAGGGGGGGGAATGGTCCTGGCAAAGGCAAAGCTGCCGTCACCCAGGGCTCCCTGCCTCCACCGGGCAGTGGAGGATGGGTGGAAAGGGCCCCCCACTCCCTCCCCGCTGGAGGGGCCCTGCCTCCTCTTATGAACATGGTACAGTTGGGGAAACTGAGGCCTAGAAAAGAGGAGTGACTGCTGTAGGGTCCCAGAGATGCCAGTGCGGGGCTGGAACCAAACCCAGGCCCTGCCTCCGCCCGGGCGCGGCCGGCTTGTGCGTGTGCGGGGCGCAGGCAGGCAGAGGCTCCCGGTCACTGCACAGCACAGTTCTGAGGCCTCCGAGTTCCCACCCAGACACTGCAGGACCCTGCTTCCCACACCTGCCTTCCAAGGGTGGGGGCCTGGGAGCCGCTCCTGCCCTGGGCCCCCACCAGCCACAGCTGCGGTCCCACAGAGTCCTGCAGGCCAGGGACGAGGTCCACCACACACACGCACGCACGCACACACACACACATGCACTCACACGCACACACACATGCACACATACACACACATGCACATACACATGCACACACACGTACACCCGCACGCACACACACACATGCACTCACACGCACGCACATACACATGCACACATACACACACATGCACTCACATGCACGCACACACACACATACATGCACACACACATGCACGCACTCACATGCACGCACGCGCACACACGCATGCACACATGCACACACACGTACACACGCACACGCACACACATGCACTCACACACGCACACTCACACACACATGCACTCACACACATGTGCACACCTACACGCACGCACACATGCACACACACACGCACGCATGCACACACACATACACATGCACTCACGCACGCACACACATGCACACACACGCACACACATACGTATGCACACACATACACACACACATACGCACGCACACACGTGCACGCACACACGCACACATACACACGTGCGCACACACGCACACACATGCACACACACACACACGGCCCCTGGGTGAAGTGTTGCTCTCCTCAAAACCACGCAGCTGGTGGTCAGGGCTCTGTGCCCACAGGAAAGCCATCAAATGCCACACTCTCAGGAGACGATGCCTCGGGGCCAAAAGCAAAGAAAAAGGTTCTGTGCTCAGCTTGGGGGTGGAATCAGGGTGTCCCTCAGCACCCGCCCTCTGCTCTGAGCTCCAGAGCAGCCCTGGAGTCGGGCTTGGAGAGGAGGAGCAGGCCAGGCCCTCACACATCTCAGACG
>NW_012267345.1:1367811-1370816 GCF_000151885.1 Dipodomys ordii
GAGAGAGAGAGAGAGAGAGAGAGAGCTAGCTCACTGATCCTGAGGCTTGAACTCAGGGCCTAGGCACTGTCCCTAAGCGTGTGTGCTCCAGGCGAGCGCTCTACCGCTTGCGCCACAGCTCCATTTTGGTTTTCTGGTGGTTTATTGGAGATAAGGGTCTCGCTGACTTTGCTGCCCAGGCTGGCTTTGAACCGTGACTCTCAGATTTCAGCCTCCTGAGTCGCTGGGATGACAGGCATGGCTCCCTGGCAGGCAACTTCACATCACTTTTTGAGTTTTTTTGTGTCTTTCACTAGCGTCAGTTAGCTGTATGGGTGGCTCTGTCGGAGGTACCATGCTGAGATTCACCGCCCTCCTTTTCCCTCGCTCCCCCCCCCCGTCCGAGCCAGCCCCAGCCAGCACAGTTCCACCTGCACTGAGCTTTGTGTAAAGCATTGTCACTGGGCTCACCCTCCTTCCCTCCCTCCACGTCCCTCTTCCCACACTCCTGCCCTGTCCTAGACGGCGCCTGCTCTCCATTCCTGCCATCCACGTTCTTCAGCGCGTGCTCATTGGTCCGTTTTCACGGTGGTGCTGCACACGTTTTCACCATACTGACCCCTGTGTCGCGCTCGCCTCGCCGCCCCCAACAGCAGCTTTCGGGGCTTCGTTTTGTCATCTTCATTGACAGTGTGTTGCTCACCCTCTAGTGCTCCCTCCCCTTCCCCGCCACCCCCTCAAGTGGTCTCTTATCACAAACATTCTGTATGCGCGCATGCGTGCGCGTGTGTACGTATACACGCACGATCTTGTACATGCTTGCTTATCTTTTAGGTCTAGCGGCCACCTGTGAGAAGATGCATATGACCTTTGTCCTCTGAACCTGAACTAGTTTCGTTCCCGTGGTTTCCAGTTCTGTCCACTTCTCTGGGAACTACATGGTGTCATTCCTCCACGGGGCTGAAGAGAGCGCCCCTGTGTTTAGCGACGACCTTCGCTTCTTCACTGGCCAGTTGCAGGGCCATCTAGAGCTTGGCGATCGTGAAGAGTCAGGGGGCGCCTCTCTACCCAGGCTCCGTTCCTTCAGTACCTGTTGGATCCATCATGTGGTGGCCTGTTTTTAGCTTTTCTGAGGAGTTTCCTCCCTGTTCACGCTAGTTTGCGTTCCCGCCTCCAGTGCATGAGGCCCTTCCCTGTGCACTCCAGCACTTCGTGTCTGTGTTGATGGCCATTCTGCTCAGTGAGAGGTACCTCACAGCTGTTTTGGCTTCTATCTCCCTTATGGCCAGGATGATGAGCACTTCTTGATGTAGTTCTTTGTGGATTTCTTCATTGGTACTTCAAGAATTGTCTGTTTCATTCGCTCATCCACTTGCTAATTGGATTGTTGGTTCTCCGGGAGCTCAGTTTTTGAGTCCCCTGTATATTCTGGTTATGAATCCCTGGCCAGCTGTGCTGTCGGCAAAGATTTTTCTCTCATTCTGTAGGCTGTCTCTTCAATCTAGTGACTGTTTTCTTTGCTGCGCAGGAGCTTCTTGGTTTGATGCAATCCCATTTGTCAATCCTTGCTCTTATTTTCTGAGCCATTAGAGTTCCTGCCTGTGCAATATGTTCTAGTGTTTTCTCTGCTCTTTCCCACGGTGATTTTTAAGTTTCAGGTCTTACATTAAATCCTCAATCCACTTTGAATTGGTATTGACACAGGATGAGAGGCAAAGGCATGGGTTCATATCCTGTTTTCCCAGCACCATTTATTGAAACTATCTTGTCAAAAATCCTTTGTCAACCCGGCACGGGTGGCTCATGCCTGTCAACCCAGCTACTCAGGAGGCTGAGATCTGAGGATCGCGGTTTGAAGCCAGCCCAGGCAGGAAGGTCCGTGAGACTCTTACTCCTATCAACCACTGGAAAACTGACTCAAAGTGGTAGAGCACCAGCCTTGAGCAAAAGAGCTCAGGGTCAGTGCCCAGGCCCTGAGTTCAAGCCCCATGACCAACAAAAACAAAGCAGAAATCCTTTGTCAAACATCAGATGGCTGTCTCAGCACAGTGTCTTGATGATCACCATATCATGGCTGGCAAGGTTTCTCCCCCTTTCTGTGGGCTGCTCTTCCACTCCGATGATTGCTCCAGAAGTTTCTTTTGTTTTCATGTTGTCCCATTTGTTTACTTTTTCCTCCTGTGATCCATGCTTTGCAGCCATGCTCACGACATCGCTACCCACACAGCGTTCGGAAGTCCTTGCACTGTTGCTGCTGTGTGGAGCCGCTCTGAGGACCTGAGTTTTAGGACAAATGTTTTTCTTTCTGCAGCAAACATCGCTGCCAACAAATGGATATCGACAGGGTCGCACTGGGCATATGGACAGCCCTATCCATTCACTTATGGATAAATTTGAGGACAGCTTTGTCCATACATTCAATGCAATAATCTCTCTCTTTTTTTTTTTTGGTCGGTCATGGTCTTGAACTCTTGGCCTGGGCGCTGTCCCTCAGCTCTTCAGCTCAAGGCTAGCGGCTCTACCACTTGAGCCACAGTGCCACTTCTGGTGGTTTATTGGAGATAAGAGTTTCATGGCTTTTCCTGCCTGGGCTGACTTTGAAGCGCACTCCTCAGATCTCAGCCTCCTGAGTAATTAGGATTACAGGTGTGAGCCACCGGCCCCTGGCTTGCAATAATATCTTAATAGCATTTCTTCCCATCTACAAAGTCAAGGTGTCCCCATGAGATCATCTCTCTCTCTTTCTCTCCCTCTCTCTCTCTCTTTCTCTCCGTCTCTCTCTCTCTTTCTCTCCCTCTCTCTCTCCTCTCTCTCTCTTTTTCTCTCCCTCTCTCTCTCTTTCCTCTCTCTCTCCTCTCTCTCTTTCCCTCTCTCTCCTCTCTCTCTCTCTCCCTCTCCTCTCTCTCCTCTCTCTCCTCTCTCTCTCCCTCTCTCTCTCTTTCTCTCCCTCTCCCCTCTCTCTCTTTCTCTCTCCTCTCTCTCCTCTCTCTCTCCTCTCTCCTCTCTCTCTCCTCTCTCTCTCCTCT
>NW_012267345.1:1372022-1385090 GCF_000151885.1 Dipodomys ordii
GGGAGGGGAGAGAGCAGCGTGAGGGCAAGACAGAGCAGTGCCCTGCGCCACAGGAGGCTGACAGGGAGGGAGGGACGGCAACAGCTCCCCAGATCCCCAGGAAACCAGCCCCGTCACCTATTGCTAGGACTTGTGTCCTCTTCCAACAGGCGGCGGCAGGACGGTGCCCAGCCCGGTGCCCTTCGTCCCTGCACCCAGGAACCAGGTCAAGGTTTGCTCCTGATGGTGCTGTCCAGGTGAAGGCGCCCGCCCCAGGCTCTGCCCCAGGGGCTGCAGCCCACTCCTGCAGCCCCAGCCACCCCCAGGCCAGGCCACACTCGCCCTGAGACAAGGCTGGGCAAGGCAGGTGCCTCCTGGGCTCCTTCCCGCTGCTTGTCACCCATCGCCGGCCTCCCAGCCTCCGGCCACCCTCTCTGATCTCCTCAGCTCCAAGGGACCCTGTGAGCCAGGTACCCTTAATTATGGGGCTATAATAAATGATAGCCCAGTGGTTATGATGAAGCAGTCCCCATGCACTTTGGGGACAGGCCTAGGGCTGAGCAGGCTCCCAGCCACGCTGACAGCTCAGTCTCCCTCTCTCCTGGGCTGCAAGGCATTATTATCAGGTCTGTTATCTCTCCATCCTTTTGACAGAAGGCTTGGAGATCAGATGAAATGAGAGGAGCACTGGGTGCCCGGCATGGGCACTGTGGCCCAACAGAACCCCACCAAAGACAGCAGAGCCGCCAGCCGGCAGAGGCCCGCAGCGAGGCCCAGGACGGGCGTGGTGCAGACCCGACCCGCACGGCGGCCTTGTGGTCGCGCTGTGTGACCACGCTGACGAGATGCAGTCTGGCCTGGCCTCGGTGAATGCGGCGTGGCTTCCCACCGAACCCGGGGCTCCTGGGCTGCAAACCCAAGCCAGAGAGAAGTGTCTTTGAGGCAGGCATGGCCAGATACCTGTAATCCCGCCCTCCAGACTCGAGGGGGATTGGGAGCTCAGGCCTGGGCGCTGTCCCTGGGCTCTTCAGCTCAAGGCGAGCGCTCTACCACTTGAGCCACAGCGCCACTTCCGGTTTTCTGGTGGTTTATTGTGATAAGACTCTCACAGACTTTCCTGCCCGGGCTGGCTTTGAACCACGATCCTCAGATCTCAGCCTCCTAAGTCACTAGGATGACAGGCGTGAGCCACGGACTCGGCAAGCCTGGCTATTTTTATTTTTGGTATGTTTCGTCTTGCTGAAGATAAGGACCTTGCTGTGTTACCCAGGCAGGTCTCAAACTCTTAGCTCAAGTGATCCTCTGGCCTCAGCCTGCAGTCCTGAGGCTACAGGCGTGCACAACCACGTCTGGCTCTTTATGTTAACCTCCCTGTGACTATCGGATCCATGGCCTACAGAGGAAGGTGATGCTCTTTAGCTCTGCCTTGGGCTACCTGTGGGTGGAGGCCACCTGGCAGCTGCCCCTCTTCAGTGTCACAGCTCTCCCCTGTCCCCTCGGGGTGAAACCCATCACCAGCCCGAGACCGCTACTGGCGCCGGAACCTTCCTTCCACGTGAGGGCCGCAGACCGGGGACCTGACCCGCGTTCACACCTGGAGAAACAGATTTTTCAATGACATATTTAATTTAGGCAGATTACTGTAACTTCGATGTAGACTCATATCAAAAAGCACTGCATTTCCTTCTGCTAAATCTTTGAAATCTGGCCATCTTTTACGCTCAGTGCCTCTTGATTTAGACACTAAATTTACATTGGAAATATTTATCTGTATTTAGATCTTGTAAACTGCACAATTCAGAAAATAAGTTCACGTATGTTGTTCCAAACACAGTAATTACTGAAGTTTCCTCGTCACTACGTCGAGTATCAAGTTTTGTTATGGTTGTGTTTTTTGAAGTTTAAATTATTAAATAAAAGAAAAGTTGTTCCTTCCTTGCCCAACCCGTACTCCAAGAGCACAGCAGCCACTCAGGGCTGGTAGACGGGTGGAAAACGGGGAGTCAAGGTCCTGGGGCACATGTGCAGTCTCTCTCCTTCTGCAGCATCTCTGATGTCAGACACCCAGGGCCTGCTGCTCCTTGCCAGATCTCACCTGGAGTCCCTGCAGGTGCTGTGTGGGGGGAGGGAGTCCCTGCAGGTGCTGGGGGGGGGGGGGAGTCCCTGCAGGTGCTGGGGGGGAGGGGCACCATCACACACCTGGAGTCCCTGCTGGTGCTGTGGGGGGGAGTCCCTGCAGGTGATCTGGGGGAGGAGTCCCTGCAGGTGCTGGGGGGGGGGAGTCCCTGCAGGTGCTGGGGGGGAGTCCCTGCAGGTGCTGCAGGGGGCGGGGGGAGTCCCTGCATTGCTCTGGGGAGGAGGAGGGGCATCACACTGGCACTGATGCCTTCTGGAGCACACAGCAGTGATGCTGTGCGTTGGGAGAGGCTGAGGCTGAGGAATTCTCTTCCGCACTCGGGACCACAGAGGCCAGACAGGTGAGGGGCTGCTGAAGCTCTCGGCTCAGTAGCAGCTGGCAGGACATGAGCCCAGGAGCCTCTCCCTTGGCAGCATGGGGACAGTGTCCGGGACGCATGGTGCCAGGAGGTGGGCAGCCAGCGGGCCAAGGCAGAGCAAGCAGGCCACCAGGAGAGCAGGCGCTGCCGGACCAAGAGCTGCTCTGGAAGAATTGGACCCCACAGGCCGCCCTGGGGGCAGAGAGCCAGCAAAGGAGCCTCCCTCCCAGAGAGGCCCGGAGCTGCCCACCGTCCAGCCAGGCCCACTGGCCCGCCGTCAGGGCCCTCGGGACTCCGCTGCGCCCAGGGCTGGGACGCGAGGGGTGACAGGCTTGTTGGGAACAGAACTCCAGGAGAAAGTGACAGGACGTGGGGTGAAGGAGGAGCAGCCAGGTAAGTCCAGGAAGCTCCCCGCCATGATACCCGCGGCCCCACCATGTGACCGCTCGAGGCTGCCAGGACAGAGCCACTGAGGCTGCGCAGCCCTCAGCAGCCCAGGAGTCAGGCGGGCTGTGGGGGAACGTGGAAGCTGCCTCCCGGGGCTTGGCATCCAGCAGCACTGACCTTTGGGGGCTGGGGGGCGGGAGGGGCAGGACAGGAGGGTAAGGTGAGGCTGAGGCTCAGCCTGTCGCCTCCTCAGGCTCGGGTCCCCTCTACAGAGCAGCACCTGGCCGCCTCACCCCGGGGTGCTGGGAAGGCTGTGGAATGGCAGAATGGAGTGGAGGAGTGTGAGCCAGAGCAGGATCCGTGTCCCTGGCCGAGGCTGTACACCCTTCAAGGAGAAGATGCTGGGGACCCCAGCACTGACCCCCCCAGGCACAGCAGGGCCTGGAGCCCAGGACAGGGTCCCCTGAGCCCCACAGAGATAGGACCACCCAAAACCACCTGCAAACCACAGCCAGAACAGACAGGGCAAGCGCTCTCAGACTCCACGCCACACGGTGCCCGACAGACCGGTACTGAAGTGCCACAGGCCTGCTCTGCCTCATCCCGAGCACCTCTAGACTGCGCAGGTCAGAGCGGCTCCCGCCCCACTTGCCAGCCAGAGCTCTCCTCCCTCCCTCCTTCCAGAAGAGTGATGGCACCCAACATCTCAGCAGCTCCAAGGAGCCCTAGAACTGCACCCCAAAGCACCCACCCAGAGGAGGTGAGCCTCCCTGCATACAGTCGCATGTGGTTGCCAGGGAGGCCGGGAGGGGCAGTAAGGAGGAGGCCGGGAGGAGGAGGCTGGGAGAAGGCTGGAAGGAGGAGGCCAGGAGGAGGAGGCTGGGAGGAGGCTGGAAGGAGGAGGCCAGGAGGAGGAGGCCTGGAGGAGGAGGCCGGGAGGAGGAGGCTGGGAGGAGGAGGCCAGGAGGAGGCTGGAAGGAGGAGGCTGGAGGAACAGTGAGGAGGAGCAGGCGGAGAGGAGGAGGTAGGGAGGAGCAGTGAAGAGGAGGAGCCAGGGAGGAGGCCAGGAAGAGGAGGCTTGGAGGAAGAGGCTTCAGGGAAATGGGGGCCCAGACCAGCTCAGTCACACTCAGGTCTGCTGCCCGAGCATAGAGCAGAGGGCCAGTTTTGGGGGATGGGCAGTGGGGGCACCAGATGCAATGCCCTCAGCCACACTGAGGGGCAGGGAGGGCAGGGCAGGGCCACAGGAGGGGAACAGCTTCAGAATCACCCCTGGTCCCAGCCCAGCCCAGTGCCCAAGGGGGGGAGGCAGAGCCCCAGGCCTTCCCTTCCCCTTCCCTGTCCCAGCCCAGGTGAACCAAGGGAGAGGTCAGGAAAGGGGGGTTCTTATCTCTAGGTCTTGAGGTACGCAGCCAAGGGACTGATGCCAGGAGTCACAGCTCCTGGCAGCCACATTGTGCCCACACTAAGCCTAGGCTTCAAGCTCGTGGCTGGGACCCTAACACCCACTGAAGCTGTCGGGGCGGCAGCTGGCAGCACTGGCTCTGTTGTCCACGTCGGCCATTTCTCTTGAATCCAAATTGCCGTTAATCACGGCCTCCTCTGTGCGACAGTCCGGCTCCACCACACAGCCGGCTCATCCGTCTGCGTTACAGTTCAGTTTCCAGCAGAGCAGACACCCACCTCTGCCCCCAGCCAGTGCAGAGCCAATACCCCACCTCTGCCCCCAGCCAGTGCAGAGCCAATACCCCACCTCTGGCCCAAGGCCCAGACTCCAGGTGGATAGTTTGGACCACAGTCTAACTGGCAGTGTGATCCAAAAGACCCCGGCCTGACTGGAGACACGGACAGGGCCTGCCAGGACTGACTCTGGCACACCCACAGATCCCAGGCTTGATTACAGTCCTCGGGGGCTTCTGCACCGTTTTCGTAGTCTGCTCTGCCAGGCACTTCTGTTTACCATTCAGTGCCCCTGGACATGCCCAGACCAAAGGGCAAAGGCTGCAGGCGCCAGGGTACGGCGGGGGGCACGGGGTACAGGGAGCCCGCGTCCGGGTACGGCGGGGGGCACGGGGTACGGGGAGCCCGCGTCCGGGTACGGCGGGGGGCACGGGGTACGGGGAGCCCGCGTCCGGGTACGGCGGGGGGCACGGGGTATGGGGAGCCCGCGTCCGGGTACGGCGGGGGGCACGGGGTACGGGGAGCCTGCGTCGGTGCATGCCGGTGCGTCCGGTGCAAGTTGGGAGGCAGTCTGTGGACCCGCATTTCACCGTGGCTCTGGGCCTGCGGGGACTGGACTGGAGCACTTGGCTTCCCGGCGGCCTGAGGAGTGGCTCCCTGCCCATGGGTTAAGGAGGGGAGGCCCCATCCCCGGGCATTCTGCCCCAGGGCCCTGCATAGTACCGCAGGGAGAAGAGTCAGCCCGAGACGCGCATGTGGCAGAGGCTCCAAATCTAGCGTCCACCCCTGAAACCCCTGACCTTGGCAGGGCAGCCCCTACCACCTCTGACCCCCGCATCACAGCGCTAGCCCCTGACCCCGCATCACAGCGCTAGCCCCTGACCCCGCATCACAGCCCCTGACCCCGGGCAGGGCAGCACGGTCCTGGCCCCCTCTGGCCTCCGCTAACCCCTGGGCAGGGCAGCACAGTTCTGGCCCCCTCTGACCTCCGCTGACCCCCAGGCAGGGCAGCATGGTCCCCGGCCTCTCTGGCCTCCGCTGACCCCGGGCAGGGCAGCACCGTCCCCGGCCCCCTCTGGCCTCCACATCACAGTGTTGCAACATCTTCAGCAGGGGGCTTGGCCCTGCCAGATCCTGTCCAGGGCTGGGTGTGCCTGGCAACCAGACGCCAGACCTGGGCACTTCCTGTCTCCTCCCTGGAGCCCCTCCGGTCCTGGCCCCGCCCGGTGATCCTCCATCCCCAGGACCTGCAGGACTCCTCCCTGCTCCCCTGAGCGGCACCCCTGGAGAGGAGCCTGCCCCTGGGCCAGCTCACCGCCGGGAGGGAGCCGCAGCACACACCCCCCAGAGGAAGGAGCTCCATGGCCTCCGCCCTCTGGCAGGCGGGGGGCCGGTCCTTGACCACTCTGCCCTTAGCACCCCTCTGGCAGCCACCGAGCACCCAGGGCCCAACGCGATCGATCCCATGATGCTGAGCAGAGGGATACTCCATCTGGGTAACTGCCAAGCACAAAGAGAAGAGAACAATTTCTCAGGGCCAAAAGGAAAGCAACCTCCTCTTTCCTTCAGCTTTGACTCTGAACATACAATCGGGTTGTACTTGACACGTGCGTCCATCTTTTTAGAAGCTAAGGATTACTTAGCTGCACACAAGCCAGAGCTCTTCCGGCAGGACCCGGGAGTCGTCCGTCTCTCTGAAATGTCAAGAGCAGGAAAGTCAGGGCTCCTACCGCACGGGGCCGGCACTGGAGGGCGGCTGGGGGGGCCGGAGCCAAACGCCAGCCGCAGGTTGCACCAAACAAACTTCTGTCATAGAGACACAGAAGATTATTTCCCTTTGGAGAAAGCCAATTAGCTAGCACAACCCCCAGGTGGGTTGGGACAGAGCATGAGTGACAAATGGTGCTGCCCCCCCCCCCATGTGAGGCCTGGCTGCGTTTATCTCCGGGACAGCGCATGCCGGCTGTGTCGGCTGCTGGCTCAGGCAGCCCAGCCTCACTCAGGCGGGGACAAGCCGTTTCCTTTCTCTTCTGCCTCCCCAGAGAGGCTTCTGGGCTCGGCAGGAGCTCCTGGCTGTGTTACAGTTATCTGCCATGTACAAGCTACCCCAATTCCACGAGAACTCGGAAGGAGCCCCACAGAGCGCCGACCATCCAGACAAACTCCCCAGATTGCTCATGATCCTGCCGCGACCCCAACACACCCATGCTTGCCAAAGGAGCACTACCTGCCTTCCCTGTCCACCCCTGGCCCAGTGACCCCTGCCCGCCTGCCCTGGCCACCGAACGTGCCCACATCTCTTCCCCCTCCAGCCAGAAAGCGCCTCATACATACTTGATGGAGAAATTACAACACACACCTCTGGTCGCCAGCCAGCCCCAGGCTGCGCGCTGGGCCTTCAAGGAAGCGCCTGGTGACTGCACGACTCTCTGGTCATTGCTCACCCGGGCCTCTCTGCCAGCCCCTTCTCAGCCTCCTCCTCCTCCTCCTCCTCCTTTTTTTGGTCAGTCGTGGGGCTTGAACTCTGGGCCTGGGTGCTGTCCCTCAGCTCTTCAGCTCAAGGCTAGCGCTCTACCACTTGAGCCACAGAGCCACTTCCGGCTTTTTCTGCTTATGTGGTGCTAAGGAATCGAACCCAGGACCTCATGCATGCAAGGCAAGCGCTCTACCCCTGAGCCACCTTCCCAGCCCCAGCCTGCTTCTAAGTCTCATCTTTCTCTTCATGTAACATAGGAGGTTAAATGTGTATCATTTTCTAGTAGAACATGACCCAGAGTGAAGCTGACGAGGGGAGTGGCCCCCAGCCCAGCCCTCGTCCCCTGCTCAGAGCACGAGCGAGCCCCGTGGGGGGGGGCGGTATAAAAGGGGGTGGGGGTGGGGGGTGCACACTTTCTCCCCAGGCGATGACCTTCCTGCCTCACCGATGGCCTCCCTGCTGGCATCGAGATCGGTGTCTGCCTGTCCGGTGTCTGCCCGTCCGTCTCTCTGAACCAGCACTGGAGCTTGAGCTCAGTCTCATGCTCTCGATCAGCTTCTCCCTCTCATGGCCGGTGTTCTACCATTTGAGCCAAACTTCCATTTCGGGCTTTTTGCTGGTTCATCAGAGATAAAAGTCTCAAGAATTTGTCTGCTCGGGCTGGTTTTGAACTGTGGTCCTCAGATCTCAGCCTCCTGGGTATCTAGGATTATGGACCTGAGCCACAGGTGTCCAGACTGGGCTCTCCTGCAGTCCCGCCCCCACGTTACAGGTGAGGTCCGCGTGGGTCTGGTGAGCCTCTTGGCCTCCCGTTGGGGCCGAGCTGGTCTGCAGCAGCCTGATCTCTGAGCACAGGCGGCTGCGTCACCTGACGGGGGCGGGCCTTGGGGTTAGGGCAGGGCTGGTCGGGGCTGGCCCTGCGTCCTGGCTGGCTCTGACACAGAGGAGCACCTGAGAGATGTCAAGGCCAGCTGGAACCGCCTGTGTCTCTGAAGATGATGGAGGCTCCAGGAGCTGAAGACTGAAGACCGACGACGCTGGTCGCAGAGTGGCCGTGCCTCGCAGAGTGGGGGCCGCCCCCAGGGCCCCAAGACCCTGCCTCGCAGAGCGGGGGCCGCCCCCAGGGCCCTCCCCGGTGCCCCCCTCCTCCAGTGTCCGCCTCTTCCAGGCTGGTTGGACCTGGACTTCTCCCCAGCACCAGCCTCCCCCCACCCCCAGGGCTTGTCCAAAGGCTCTTGGTACACTTTGTCTCTGCCGGGGGAAGGCCCTTAGAAATGCCTGGTGCCCGCTGATGGGAAGCAGCACTGGGGGGACTGGAGGGGGTACCTAGCTCCCAGCTGAGGAGGGGGAAGGGCAGGTTTCCCAGCTCCACCCTCTCCCACCTCTGCTTGGCATCTAGAACTTTCTCTCCCTCCTTCCCTCCCGTCTCTCTGCCCCACCCCCAGCAGGAAGCTTCCTGTCCAAGGGGCAGAGCCGCTCCCCACAGCCCACGCCAGCCTGGGGAGCGAGCAGTGTTCTCTGTGACTGAGTCTGGCGTCGCGCTTGGGGGAAGACACAGTAAACACCTGCAGGTTTCCTTCTCTGCGGAGGCAGCAGCTTCCTCGGTGTGCGCAGGGGAGGAAGCAGCCCCAGACCTCACACCCCGGTCCCCCACAGTCTGCGGGACTTCCGCCATGCGAGCAGCCAGTGAGGCCCGTGGCTCCCACCCATTGCTCCTGGACAGGCGGGGTTCCTGGGGTGCACCCACAATCCAGTCGCCACCACTGCCCCTGCTTCACTGGGGCCCTGGGAACCCCTGCGGTTTGCCACGATTTCCTGGCTTCCCAAGGCCCGGGCCACCACAACGGCTGCCCAGGGTCCAGGGCTCACGCCTGCATGCCAGGCCCATGGAGACCACTCAGCCGACATTCCTGTGGGAGGGACAGCTACGGGGTCCCTCCGCCCGCCCGGAGCCCAGGCAGGCCAGGACTGCCCCAAGCCCGCTAACGCCTCCAAGGCAGAGGCCAAGAGGCCGCCCCTTCGGTCAGCAAGGGCTCCCCCCTCCCCTCCCCCCCAAGCTGGAGTCTGTGCGCCTGCCCCATCTGGACCTGCTCTGCACCACCTCCGGTGAGCAAGGACCCTCGGCCCAGCAGGGGCAAAGCGGCTGCCTGGCCAACGCGGCCCCTCCACTGGCCAAGCAAGGGGCTCCCGCCTCTGCGGCTGGAAGTTGTACTCCCTCTATGAGGGACAGGTCTCGGGCAGCCCCGGTCGCAGCCCGGGTCCCAGCCCGGGCCGCAGCTCTCTCAGGATCCTTGCTCCCCGGCAAGGCTGCTACCGGCCTGCAGCCCACCAGCTCGCCTCACATTGGCAGGCCACTGTCCGTGTACCCCGGCAGCGCCTCCACCACGAGCCTGCTGCCATGCCAGGCCCCACAGCCACGTCCGGCACCGCTCGGCAGCCCCTCTGTGTCATTTTTTTCGTTGGTGGGCTGTGGGGTTCTCCTGAGGATGGACGGACAGAGTCCCAGACAGGAGGACATGGCCTGCCCAGCCCCACCGCGGGCACCATCGGCTCCACACAGGCCAGCGACCTCCAATTTTTCCTCATCCAACGAAACGGCTCAGAGTCCATTCTGCTGCCCATCCCCCCAGATGCCATCCAGGCAGAAGCCGAGGAGACACGTCAGGAGGGGGGTGCCGCTCCAGAGGGTGGCAGAACAGCAGCCGATCTCCAGGGCACAGAGGCCGGGCCGTGGGGAAGGAGGATGCCGACGGCCAAGGCCCTGACCTGCATGCCTGCTTCAGGACCCTGCGCACCCAGGAGACACGCAGCCTTGAGCAAGCCCACGGCACTGCCCTGGGGGCCGTGGGGAAGCGCCTCCGCCCCTCCCGGCATCTCCTCTAGCCGCTCTTGGGGCTGGAGGTGACAGGAGGACCATGTCAGAGGCGCTGTCAGGGAGGTGGTGATGTCGTGCAGGTGGGAGAGCGCCAGCGGTGAGTACCAGGAGGCTCGGGGCCAGCGCTCAGGTCCTGAGTTCAAGCCCACGCCGCTGCAGTGTACCCCAGCCCCCCTGCGTGGTCCCCGCCCCGAGGCCACGGTGCTGTGGGCCTCCCTAGGGGCGAAAGGAACCTGACTTCAGAGCAACGTTTCAGGACCTTAAAAAGAACCGTTCCCGGAAAGTGTAACCCCTGGACGTCACCTTTATAATAACAACGGAAGCTGTATTTTTTCTAAGAAACGTTCCTTCGTCTCCCTGCTGACCCGAAGAACCCTTCGCTGCTCCTGTGTGCAGGCTGGCAGGGCCGGCAGGGCCGCCCGAGCCACATTAATGAGGCTCCTATCCGCCTCTGACAAACACACCCAGCCCTCCTTTGTCCCCGCCGAGCCGACAGGGACCGAGACGTCCGTGACGCAGCACAGCGTCGGCATTTGTGACTGTCACACCACCATCCCGTGGCGCTTTGAAAGCCATAATTGTCCAGGGCTCAAAGGGATCCAAGGAGACAAAAAAAATAACAAAGATAACAGCGTCCAGCACTGTACGGCCCTCCGAGGGCCAGCGTGGAGGCACGGGGCCTGCCCTGGGGGCGGCGCCGCCCGAGGAGTCTGCGGAGCAGACATCATGAACAGCAGCAGCAGCGGCGCTGAGAGCAGGGGCCGCTGGTGGACAGGCCCCACACTGCCAGCCTGGTGAAAGATGCTGTCCGGCAGCAGGCTGGGCTCCCCCCCAGCCCACCTGACCTCAACTCTTCCTCCTCCCTGTCTTCCACCTGGACCAGACCATCTTCTGTCCACAGAAACCAGTCCAGGCTTCCTGGGGGCCACGGGAAGGGGGTGGCCAGACCAGGCAGGGCCCAACAGTGCTGGCACTGGATGTGCTGGTTTCTGAGATTGGAGCGACTGGCAATCTGAGGTTGGAAGGGCAGAGGGCAAAGCCAAGGGCCCCCGTGTGGTCCGGCTGACGGTTCCCAGCAATCCTGTGCCTCCGTTTCTCTGCCACGGGGATAAGGGGCTACCTTCCAGAAGGTGTTCCGTGAGGAACAGATGAGCAGACTCCTCTCTCTACCCCGCAGCTGCCCCTGGCCAGTCTCATCCAGCAGCTCAGCACGTGGGGGAGGCCACTGAGCTCAGAGTCCAACCAGCCAGTCCTTCCAGTGTGGCCTGGCTGCTTGCTTCTTCTTCTTTCTCCTTCTCCTCATTCTTTCTTCCTTCTCCTTCTTATACTTGGGTTTGAACTCAGGGCCTCTCACACTTGGCTAGACACACCTCCAACCCATGGTGGAGCTGGTTCTTAATGACAAAGGTCTGTAATTGAGACCTTGGCCCTCCCAAAAATATATAATACCCACCCCACACACATATACCCCATACAACATACATACAAACACACACAACACCATACACACATATACCCCATACAACATACACACATACAACACCACACACACATATACCTCATACAACATACACACAAACACATACAACACCCCACACACTTACACCCCATACAACATACACACAAACACACACACACCACACACACACATATACCCCATACAACATACACACAAACACACACACAATACCACACACACACATATACCCCATACAACATACAAACACACATACAACATCACACACACATATACCCCATACAACATACACACAAACACACATACAACACCACACACACATATACCCATACAACATACACACAAACACATACAACACCCCACACACATATACCCCATACAACATACACACAAACACATACAACACCACATACACATATACCCCATACAACATACACACAAACACATACAACACCCCACACACATATACCCCATACAACATACACACAAACATACATACAACACCACACACACATATATACCCCATACAACATACACACAAACACATACAACACCACACACAACATACAAAGCATACATACAACATACACATAGCGTGTGCAAGCAGGCATGCATGTGTGCACGCACGCGCCATACACCAGGCAGGTGGGAGGCTCATCTCCCCATAGGGCTGGAAAGACGAAGACAGAAATAGCAGCACAATCCGCACCACCACCCTGGGGCGCCCCAAGATGAGCGCTGGGCAGTGGGCAGCGTGTCTGGGGCCCTGGTCCCAGGTTGCACCCAGAATCTTGAGACCCTGAAGCTGCCGAGAGGCCTCACAGGGCTGTGGGGTCCCCTGTGGGCCTCTTCTGAAGAGCCCGGGCTTGTTGGCACGCCTAGACACCTGAGCAGACCCAGGACCTGAGGGAAGGCTCTCCTCCCTCCCGGGTCCTGACGGCAGGTTGAGTCAGATGTTTGGATTTGGTGGGCGGTCAGCGCCCTCTACAGGCAGGTGTGTTAACTGCAGGCCTCAGCCAATGGGCTTGGGACTCGACAGGTCTACTGGACAGGACATGGCAGCTGACTGCGGGCTTTGGTACTTCTTCCAGTTCTAGAGTCTGAAGTCAAGACTTGAACTCAGCACCTTCTCAGGCAGGCACTCACGACTTGAGCCACGGATTGTTTTTCAGGTAAGGTCCTACTCCATCCACCACAGCCCTCCCCAGCTCAGCAGTTCGAGGAAGAATGCAGAGACAGAGCAACTGCTCCCCGGAGTCTGCACTCCTGGATGCCTGTCTTTCCTTCTTGTCCACGACTCCCGTGAGGACTGACTTCTCTGAGCCTCTGCCTCCCCTCACAGGAATCTCACACACACACACACACACACACACACACACACACACACACTGTGATCATGGCCCATAAGCCTCTCTGGCACCCGCCCAGCCCTCCTTACTTCACACAGGAGGACGCCCTCCCGCTCCCCCACCCCCTAGCACCCCGCGGCCCCCACTCCTGCCAGCCTGGTGGCCAGGCTCCCATCCCAGGACCTGCATCTGCACAGCATGGCCTCAGATTAATTTCAGATCACCTCCATCGCGGCTGCATCTCACCGCACACTCCTGTGTACTTGTGCACTCCCGGCCGGGTCACACACACTCCTGACCGTGTACTCGTGCACTGGCCGGGTCACGCACACTCCTGTGTACTCGTGCAC
>NW_012267345.1:1386612-1389509 GCF_000151885.1 Dipodomys ordii
CCTCCCCTGGGGCCCGTGGCTCCTCTTCCCTGAGATCCTCCCCTTGGCCCAGAGACCCCTCCTGGTCTCTGCCCTCTGCCCCACGCCCTTTACCTCTCCCAGCCCCGCCCCTCCCTGCCTCCCTCGCCCCCTCCCACTTCTCCCACCCTCTTGACCCGGCGTCCTGTTTCCCTCCCGCAGGAGTGAACCGACACTTCCACATGATTTGTATCCGAGACAAGTTCAGCCAGAACATCGGTCGGCAAGTCCCATCCAAGGTCATCTGGGACCACCTGAGCACTATGTACGACATGCAGGCCCTGGTGAGCTGGACCCCCACCTCCTGCGCGGGTGGAGGAAGGTCAGGTCAGATGCAGCCAGCAGCAGAGACCCAGAGCTCACGAGATGTTAGGAAAGCAGGCTGGGGACAGGGCTGGTGAAGGTCAGGAAGTCCACTTTGGATTGATGGTGGCCAGCAAGTCTCCAGGGAGACCAGTGTGGGCTGAGACCTCAGGGAGAAGCAGCCGCCACCGAGAGACAAGAGTCAGGAGCCCCAAAAGGGGTAGGTGGAAGGGGATCCTAGATCTGAGTCCCACCAATCAGAGGTGTGGGCTCCGTGGGAGTCAGATGAGTCCCCCTCCTGGAGGTGGGAGCTCACAGGTGGCTGGTGCAGCGGGGATGGAGTGGGTGGGGACTGCAGGCTTTGCTTGCTGGCCTGCTCAGGAGCTGTGGGGGTCAGCAGGGCTTCTGCTCTTTCAGGGCTGGCACAGCCCGGTCCCTGCATGCTCGCTTCCAGGAGTAGGAACAGCATTTTCATACTTAGTCTTGGGTCCTTTGTACATTTTTTTTTCTGATGGAAGGTGAACTCAGCCTCAAGCCGGGCAGGAAGACGCTGCACCTTCTGAGCCACACCTTTAGCCCTGCCGTGCCACGTTACTGACCAGATAACACTTTTTCTTTCTTCTTGAAAATACAAAACACTGTGTGCATCAGCATGAATCTGAAATTCTTCCCTTCCCGAATCCAGAGAGGAACTTCGTCCTTCCAGAAGAAATCATTCAGGAGGTCCGAGAAGGTGAGCGTGGGCCCAGGTCCGGCCTGGGCGTGGAAAAGGCCACATGGGCGCCGGGTGGGGGCGTGGGGGTCCCACGGAGACCCTGTGCGCCTGCACCTGGGCGGCCTTGGAACCCGCAGGATGGGGGGCTCTGCTGGAGAGCAGTCTCATGATGGATGCCGTCTTGTGACGGACGCCATCTCCTGATGGACGCCGAGGCTTGTGTGGGCAGCGAGAGTCAGAAGCAGTCCTGGCCCGACCGTCCCCCAGCGCTGGCCAGCACCGTGCGTTTCCAGTGAACGTCAGCTGTCTCCTCCACAGGAAAAGTGCTCATTGAGGAAGAGGTGAAAGAGGAGATGAAGGAAGATGTGGACCCCCACAGCGGGGCTGATGATGGTGAGCGCGGTGCTCCTGTCCCTCACCCATACCAGAGGGGTGCCCTGCCTCCCCCCTACCCCACACCAGAGGGCTCCCCACCTCCTATACCATAGCAGAGAGGCTCCCCACCTCCCCTCTGCCTCCCATCTCCCCATACCAGGGGTCCTCCCCGCCTCCTCCACCACCACCCCCACACCAGAGGTGGTCAGGCGGCCTAGGGTCTTCAGGTCACGCCCAGCAGAGGTCATGTCAAGCATCCCCATGCAGACGCGCTACCATAGCCACAGCCACCACCGCCCCTTCCCTTGGCATTGTGGCCAAGCCTGGGGTCTGGGGCCACGGCTGTGCCAGGCTCTTCAAGCCTAGGGACGCCCCCTGGGCTCAGAGGGTCACTTGTAGATGGCAGGCTTTCTAACTGAACAGGAAGATGAAATGAGACTCTGTACGCTTTGTTTTCATCAAATGATTTTGTTTCTCAGTTTTTTCATCTTCAGGGAGCTTGGGAAAGGCATTAGAAAAATCCAGCAAAGACAAGGAGAAGAACTCCTCAGACTTGGGGTGCAAAGAAGGGGCGGACAAACGGAAGCGCAGCCGGGTCACCGACAAAGTCCTGACTGCAAACAGCAACCCCTCCAGCCCCAGCGCCGCCAAGCGGCGTCGAACATAGCCACTGGCAGCGCGGGAGAACGCTGACGCTGCGGTCCTTGCTGCCTGCTTGGGGGCCCTGGGGAATGTGGCCATCCAGAGAGGCGCCTGTGTGGGTCCCACCAAGTCATGGAGGCCCCAATGAACCCCAACAGCCAGGATGAGATGCACACAGATGGTGAGGCCCCTGAAACCATCTTGTATTTTTCCTGACTGGCCACCACTCTGCAAGAGGGGAGCGGGGGAACGGAGCCAGAAGACCAGGAGTCCACAAGCAATAAACCGCCATCCTCACTGTCTTCCTGCGCACCCGGCCTCTGCATCTGCTTGGCCCTCTGCGGCTCCTCTGCACCGACATCTGCGGAATGAGAACGTGCGTGGAGGCCACCACACCGCCCTGGTGGCCGCCCTCCCCACTGGGGAACAAACTGGATTTTTGCCTCATTCACTTGTACTGTAATGTTGTATATAATTTGGTTGGTACTTCGTTATTTAATTTTTTAAGAAACCTATTTTGCTAGTGTTTTATATGAGAAAGTACTGCAAATGTTAAACCTGTGTTGTATTTTTCCTGAGGTGTTTTGTTTTAAGGTAACAACTACTGAGATACTTTTTGCTCAGTTTTTATATGCCAGAAACAGAAATTTGTAGCGGTTATTTTTGTAATTCTAGTAACCTGCAAGAAGACTATGAGAGGACGCAGTGCTGGTTGAAGTACACTTTCATTTGACTACAGAACATTAAAAGTGCAGAGTTGATCTGGAGTTGTGTGGCTTTAATACCAAAGTAGGTTAAGTTGTTTTTTTGTGTTTTCTGCAGTCTGAGTTTTGTTTTGCTTTCC
>NW_012267345.1:1391249-1391574 GCF_000151885.1 Dipodomys ordii
GAATGACCGAGGAGGAAGCGTGGGCTCCTGTGCTTGCAGCCGCAGCGGATAAATGCTGATCAGGAGTGGGAGAATGCACTTGTGCGTCCACAGCAGCTGTGACCTCAGCCCACCGGAGCCCATCTCCCTCCAGGCGTGGCCTGCCGCACCGCGGCTTTGCTGTCCACCTCCTCCGCCCTTCCTAGCCTGGCAGCCGCTGCCAGGCCCATGCAGGCTTCTCCGGGCCGGAGCCCCGGGCTGCAAAGCTCCTCAGGGACTCTGCGGGTCTGGAACAGCTCTGGAGCTGGCACCGCTGGTGCGCTGCGTGGGTCTTTCTGCTTTCTAC
>NW_012267345.1:1393304-1405592 GCF_000151885.1 Dipodomys ordii
CTCTGTGGCCGTCCTCGCTGCGCCCCCCGGGCTGCCCGGCCCCCGGTAGCGGCCGGTCACCGTCTGTGCAGCGCTGCTCGGCCCCGGTTCCAGGGGACCCGGCGGGCCCGGAGGGCGCCTGGGGGTCGGAACTGTGTCCTGGGATGGGGTCTCTGCCCACCTCGA
This sequence comes from Dipodomys ordii, assembly GCF_000151885.1. Lineage (NCBI taxonomy): Eukaryota > Metazoa > Chordata > Mammalia > Rodentia > Heteromyidae > Dipodomys > Dipodomys ordii. The sequence goes on from NW_012267345.1 coordinate 1,393,470, forward strand.
GTGCCCGGGGCCGAGAACCAGCGTGGATTCTCGGGCCGCCTGGAAGCTCAGGCCTGCCGCCTGCGGGAGTGCTCCAGGACAGGCGGGCGCAGGCTCTGCAGCCTCTCCACCCTGAAGAAGCTGGTCCAGCCCTGCCCGCAGCGCACTGGCCTCTGCCGAGTGTGTCTGTCTACCGGTCCTGGTCTGGGCTCCAGGGCCTCACCCGCAGTCTCCGACTTCACAGTCAGGCAGAGGAGCCCCAAGGCCCAGAGCCTCCGATCCAGTGTTCTCTTAATCCCTGGAACCGGCCATGTCCCAGGACAGGAGGAGCTGACTGCCTGGGACCTTTGTCTCGCAGCAGCTGCCCTGCACAGCCGAGCTCTGCTCCGCAGCCTCAGAATAGTTTCCCTGATGTGCTTGTTACCTCTTGCCTCTGACCCTTCTCGGGACCCTGGGAGCAACGCCTGTGTGGACCAAGGCCAAAGGGCTGCAGAGCAGCAGGGAAACACTGAAATGGCCAAAAGGCCGGCCTCACACAGGGCTGGAGGCCAGGAGGTGCTGGCCTTTCCACCTCCCATCTAGTCAGTGAGGAGCCCGGGTTTGAGAGGGAAGGGCCTCCCATGTCTCCTGAGCTGTAGGCAGCAAGTGGCTTCCCTTGGGAACACAGTCTGGTGAGAAGTTAGAGCACAGTGTAAGAGGAAGCTGTAGGATTCGGCGACCCTGGATGTGAGGAGCTGAGGCTGGAGTGAGCGGGGAACTGGGGCTCGGGGCGCAGAAGCCTTACAGATGTCAGCCCAGGGGAGTATGCAGCGGGCACACTGGCCCGGCCACCTGAGAAGCAAGCCTGGCACTCAGACCCTCTGGTTCTATGCGAAGAGTCGGGGGGAGTGCTTCACTAGGGTTTAGATCTGCCCAGTGGGACCCCACGGGAAAAACTGGGAGGGGAGTTGGGGGAAGAACCGTGGAAAGGATCTTCCCCTTAAAGATACTCATTGGCCACTGGCTCAGGCCATGACGTTCTCAGCAGATTGGGGGTCACCGAGGGGCTTCACCGGCGCCTCATCCTGTTTGTTCTCTTCCCAGTCCAGGATGGCAGGGTCGCGCAACTGGCGGGCCATGCAGGACATGCGCAGGTACCGGCACAACTACCCGGTAGGTTCCACAGCCTGCCGGGGACAGTCTTCCTACTGGAGCCTGGCTGGTCCTTGGGCTCAAGGGTGTGCCCCCAGGCAGAGCCCAGCTTCCGCCCCTGCCCCGCCTCAGCAGCAGCACCCGTCCTGGTGCAGATCAAAGGACCAGAGGCACGCTGCTGCCGGCAGCCTCACGGACGTGAACCTGTGTCTGTGAACCCCGGGCGGCCCTGGGCTCTTTAGGCTACAGAGCAGGATGGAGCTCTGCGCCTTCCCTCCCCAGCAGAGTGAGGAGCCCGGGCTGGATTTGCAGGTCTTGAGGCCCCGGGGCCTGCAGACCTTCACCTCCAATGACCACGGAGCGTGAACAGGAGGGTCTCCCTTGGGACCCTGCTTCTAAACAGTGCCCACCATCTCCCTTTTCTGACTTCAGGATTTGGAAGAACGAGACTGCAATGGTGACATGTCCAACCTGAGTTTCTACAAAAATGACATCCCCTTCCAGCCAAACGGTACTTACTCCTCAGCTGCCGCCACGAGCTCTCTTCTGGGTCTGGCCTGTTCCTGAGCAATGGAGGTGGCTTTTAAATGGCCCCACAGTGCCCCCTGGGGGCAGCCAAGGGAATCGAGGTTTGAACTCCTGGTTCACAGAGAGGTGGGAGATGAGTGGCGGCAGCCTTTCCAGAAGCAGCGTCTACACAGTGTGCAGGGACGGCTGTGGTGCTTTAAGGGTTGTAGAAAACCTAGCATCTTACGGCATGCAAGCTGAGATTGAAGTGCCACGGGTCCATTGGCCCTTGCCCGCGACCATCGGAGCTCTTACTGTGACACAAAGCACAGGTCTGCTGTCGCAGGCACAGGCCCACCTGCTCTAGCGCCTGTTCTTGGGCTGGGTTCTGCTGTGCTTCTGTTTGAGGACAGAGTTCCGTGCCCAGCCATGCTTAGGGGAGACAAGCAGAGCTGAGTCTGGGACCAACAGAACTTTCCCGGAGGGCTTCCTGGCTCCTGCTTGGGATTGCTTCAGCATTGTGGGTCTGGGTTCTCTGTTAAGGAGGTAGCCTGGGCACATAGAGTTGGTGAGGTTGTCAGGTGAGGTGTGGACAGTTCTACTGAGCCTTAAGTATTCTAGAAGCCGTACGGTACACAGTGCTCTGGACAGCACTGTCCCCTAAGCCCCGTTGAGTGGTGTCTGCGCTGATTGTCCCGTGGGGCTTCCAGGTTGTGTCATCGAGAACATTCTTCAGCAGTGGAAGGACAACTATGATGTGCTTGAGGACAATCACTGCTACATCCAGTGGTGAGTGGGCGGCGTGGGCAGGTCGGGGGCAGCGGGCTGCTCCGGGCCGCGCCCTGGCCTCCTGGGCCTGTGTTGTGCACTGGGCGTTTTGTCCTTGCTGGGGCTGACGTGCACGGGACAGATAACACCTGCACCCCCTTGGGTGGCACCGCCAGGCTCTACAGCACCGCCCACGCCAATGCAGCCTCACTGGGGAGCTGAGATGACCCAAGGCTAGGGAGAGGCTGCCGGTGGGCTTGCGGGGTGGGGATGGCAGCAGACACCGTCTGACCGGGGCCATGTCCTTCTGAGTCGGCTCGAGCAGGTTACCACCTGTCACCCTCAAGATGGACATGTTGCCCCCCAGAAGCACAGTGTGTGCTGCCCCGGACGGCTCCCAGGATCCTTGCCACGAAGGTCTCGGGAATCATCCTGCGGAGGCCGGCTGACTTCTAGGCCCCTCCGCCCTCTTCCTCGTGTGCAGACGTCAGTCACCAACCCGCCCCCTAGAGCCCAGCCGTGAGGCCTGAGTGGGCCACTGGGCCAGCAGGAGCTGGCGTGCTGGACGCTGACCGCTGGTCACGGCCCTCCTTTCCTCATAGGCTCTTCCCTCTGCGGGAACCGGGAGTGAACTGGCATGCCAAGCCCCTCACGCTCACAGAGGTCCAGGTGAGCTCTACCAGGCCAGCAGGGGGCGCAGGAAGGGCAGGGGTCTGGCACTTCCTTGGCCGGCCCCCCCCCCATGTGGTACCCTGCTCTGCACAGGTCCTTGTGTGCTCTCAGTGTCCTCGGCTGCCTGAGGAGCGGAGCCCTGGGGCTCTGACAGCAGGTTCACAAGAGCCACCCTTCCTTCAGCTTGGGGCTGGCAGAGGGTGACAGCAGCGTGGGCTAGAGCAGGGGACTTTACCCCAAGAGACGGAGTCAGGACCCAATGGGTGTCATCTGACCACATGGCCACCCAGGAATTGGTGGTCCAGGGAGGCCCCTGAGCTTTCTGGGGTGTTTTCCAGGCATTCAAAAGCTCCAGAGAGGTCACGGAGCGGCTGATCCGGGCCTATGAGCTCATGCTGGGCTTCTACGGGATCCAGCTTGAGGACCGCAGCACAGGTGCCGTGCGCCGCGCCCACAACTACCAGCAGCGCTTCCACAACCTCAACTGGTGAGGACCAGCCTCCCGCCCCTGGCTTCCTCACGCCCTTGGCCTTCTGCCACCAACTCTGAGCACCGTGGCCAGGCCCGCAGGGCGGGCGGCGACGCAGAGAGTGCGGCGGGGCTGGCACGGCCGCCTCCTGTGGGCTCAGGGACGTCCTTGATAAGCTGGGGTGGCGCTGGCGCGGGGTGCACCTTGCCTCCCAGTGCCCCGAGTCGGGCTCACCCCTCTCCCCCCTCAGCCGCAGCCACAACAACCTGCGCATCACGCGCATCCTCAAGTCGCTGGGCGAGCTGGGCCTGGAGCGCTTCCAGGCGCCGCTGGTGCGCTTCTTCCTGGAGGAGACGCTGGTGCGGCACCAGCTGCCCGGCGTGCGCCAGAGCGCCCTGGACTACTTCCTGTTTGCCGTGCGCTGCCGGCGCCAGCGGCGGGAGCTCGTGCACTTCGCGTGGGAGCACTTCCGGCCCCGCTGCAAGTTCGTGTGGGGGCCCCACCACAAGCTGCAGAGGTTCAAGCCGCATGCCGCACCCCTGCCGGCGGCTGCACCCCTGCCGGCAGCCGGCCCTGAGCAGGCGGAGGAGGTCGACGCCCAGGGTCACTCCTGCGGGCCCGAGAGGGACACTGGCGGGGACGGTGTGGCAGCCGGGGGTCCCCAGCCACCCAGTGCCAAGGCCCAGGGTGTGGGAGCCCTGGAGGGGGACCAGGAGAGTGAAGGTGAGCCTCTGAGCCCCAAAGAGAACAAGAAGAGGAAGCTGGAGGTGAACAGACAGGAGCAGGCCCCGAGAGAGCCAGGCCCCCACAGCGCCTCGGACGTGGAGAAAATCGCGCTGAACCTCGAGGAGTGTGCCCTGAGCCCCGCCGAGCAGGCCGGCGAGCCCGAGCCGCCTTGCCTCCCTGCCCCAGCGGCCGCTGCTGCTGAGGAGGTGCGGAAGCGGAGGAAGGTGGAGAAGGGCCCTGGGGGCGATGCCACCGAGGTCGCGGAGGCCGGTGAAGGCCCTGCCCAGCCCCGGGCCCCGAGTGCGGTCCCTGAGGGCCCAGAGAGCAAGGCGGGGTCCGGGCGGAGGGCCCCTGGCGCTGAGGGAGGCCCTGTGGCCGAGTCCCAGGAGACAGCAGGGATGGGAGCTGCCAAGCCCAGAAAGCCTTAGGGTGGGCGCCTTGGCCCTGCCCAGCCCTGCTGCAGGAGCTGGGCACAGGAAGCCAGGGCTGTCCCTTCTTGGTGCCCAGCAGTGCTGGTCTCTTCTGGTGGTCACTGCAGCGGCTGCCAGAAGGATGGAGGCCCCTCAGGGAAGGCCGAGGCCTCCAACACTCCTTACCTCACTGTGCCCCCGGCCCGAGCCCCGCGCTTGTGACTGGCCCGCCAGGGTCCTGGGGAGAGGCCTCTTTTCTTACTCTGGTGCCAAGCGAGGCCTTTTCTGAATAAACTCATTTGACTTTGTCTTTTTGGCAGCCTGTGAGCTAGTCTCGTGTTAGAAACGGTCTCTGGAGTTCCCTGGGCCAGCCAGAGGCACACCACGCCACTGTCTGGGCAAAGTGCCTGTCCATGCTGCCCTCCCCGAGGAGAGGCCGGTGCAGGACCGGCACCAGCATGCACCGTGTCCTGAGCTTGCAGCCTACGGGGCGAGCAGCGGAGGAGCACACTGCCTCAGGCTGGGCTGGGCTGGGCTGGGCTGGGGTGCTGTGCAGTGGTAGAGTGAACGGCCCCTGGGGCTTGGTTGGGGCGGTGTGCAGCGGAGCAGGGGGCTCTAGGGCTGGGTTGGAAGCTGTGTTTGGGATGCGGCAGATCTAGGCCAGGCCTTTCCAGCTGCCCTGACTTGGGGTGCGGTGGTGTTCCTGGGGATATGGGCCTGGGGACCCCCCGAGGGGAGGAGTCCCTGTGGAGGTCCTGTCCTGTGGACCCCCGAGGGGAGGACTCGCCGAGGAGGGCCTGTCCTGTGGGCCTGGGGACCCCCGAGGGGAGGACTCGCTGAGGAGGGCCTGTCCTGTGGGGCAGGGTCTCTGCAGATGCCCCACCGGCCCCAGAAGCTATGGGACCTCTTGGCATCTCTGCTCTGGTTTGGTTCACAGGTGGCGTTTGTGCCATGGAGGTAAACTGAGCACTGAGATGGGTGTGGCTGTCACTGTGGTAGGGCTCCTGTGACCCAGGGCCTGGTCTGCACAGTGGGGTCTCAACCCTTGAAGTAAAATGAGGCCATGCAGGGCCTCGGGCCATCCCAACACTGGGTACCTGGGAGAGCTGGCCTTACTAACCCATCTGATCCCCTCAGGTTCAGGGAGCAGTGTCCCCCAAACAAGTGGACAGTGGTTCTACTGGGCCTGGTTTAGTGAGCTCTACTAGAGAGAGGCCAGCCCACTCCTTGCAGATCGCAAGGGGCGAGGGGGGAGCGGCTCAGAGACTTTGGCACGCTGTGTCCATCACCAGGTGGAGGCCAGCTGTGCTTCACCCCCCCCCTCCAGGCACGCTGCCACCCGCACGCTGGGCATTGGGGTGGGACCCAGGGTCCAGTGGGAGGAGCTGTAGACGGAGCTGCCAGAACCTCGTCTTGCCGTATTGGATTGACCAAGAGGAACTATTGTGTTTCTGACCCCTGGAGTTGAGATGGGAAGGGGCTGGTCCCCTCCCCCTAACACCCCCTTGTCACAGACAGACAGGCCTGTGTTACCCAGTGATGAAGAGCAGGACCACTCTGGGCTCCCCCCACACCCCCGGATGTATGCAGCTGCACACACCTCTCAGGAGGGCACAGGAGCAGCTGCTGGGTCTGTCTTTGATGGCAGAGTCTCTTGTGTTAGCCCACCTTGTAGATGTGAGAACCGCCTATTCTTGTGCCATTTTACTACCACTCCCTTTATTTTTGCCAGTCCTGGGGTTTGAACTCAGGGCCTGGACACTGTTCCTGAGCTCCTTGGGTCACCACTCCACTTGCTGTTTTACTGGGGGTTTTTGTTTGTTTGGGTCTAGTTGTGGGGCCTGAACTCTGGGCCTGGGCGCTGTCCCTCAGCTCTTCAGCTCAAGGCTAGCGCTCTACCACTTGAGCCACAGCGCCACTTCTGGCTTTTTTCTTTTTGCTTATGTGGTGCTGGGGAATCGAACCCAGGGCCTCAGGCATGCAAGGCTAGTGCTCTACCACTGAGCACTCCCAGACTTTCCTGTCTGGGCTGGCTTCAAACCATGATCCTTAGATCTCAGCCTCCAGAGTACTCTGCTAGGAGCCACCAGCACTGACTGACCACTCCCCTTTTCTGTCCACTCCCTCATGAATTCCCATCATCCAAAGGTTCTGAGACCCACGAAGGGAGCTGATGTTCCTGTGAGTATAACCCAGGCAGCATTCCCGGGCTGCAAGCCTACCGGTCTGATGAGCCCTCGGGGTGACTTGTACGTTTGAGCCCTGAAGGCCCCTGCCCCCATAGCCGTCAGTGCCTGCTGGGAGGAGCAGCCCCTGAAGCCACTGGGGTGGTTCACCATGGGCGGGCCGTCAGGCCCCGCGCCCATCCCCCTAGGTTCACCTCCAGGGACAGGTGCCAGTCTGACTGTGGCTGCTGGTGGTGCCCCCAGGGCCGGCAGGGGGCGGGGAGGACAGCCCTTCTGCACAATCTAGGTTAGGGTCGGGACTGTGGCCCCAGAGCTTTCCTGGAAAGCCACCAGGCTGTGAGGCATCATGGGCCCCGCTGGGGGAGACTGGCCTGCAGCGTCTTCCTGGGCTTGGCTTGGGTCTGGGTGTGCCCCTGCCCTTAAAAAGCGCCTTTCACTGGAGACTTCCCGCCGCATGCTGGCCCACGCAGACAGAAAAGACCCTTTCTTGATTGTCCTGTGCTGAAAGGTGTGAGTGTGTGCGCGGCGCCAGTCCCAGGATAATTTTAACTCCGAGGCCGCCAGAAATCGTGGTGGGGCTCCCCTCCCCCGGTGGCGTGGCGTCCTGCCTGCCCAGGTGGGCCTGGCTGAATGGGGGGCTTGTGTGCTGTAGGGGGCGGGGCCTGCGGCCTCCGCCCCGCCCACCACCGCGCTGCCTGGTGGCCGGGCTCCGGCGCTCAGACACCAGCCAGCCATGGCCCGAGCACCCACCCTGGTCCTGCTGCTGCTGGGGCGGCTCCTGGCGGCCACCACGGCCCAGGTGAGTGCGGCCCAGGTGAGCGCGGCCCAGGTGAGCGTGGCCCTGGAGCGCAGGTCCCATCTGGCAAAGGGCGGGCACACGGGGTTGGGACCAGGGACCTGCGTGGTGCCGCACAGCCCAAGCGGCCAGAGCTGCCCTTGCTCCTTCCCACTACCTGGAACCAGCCCCGGCCGGGGCTGCCCACCGCCCTGGACTGTCCCTGCTCGTGTCCCCACTGCCCCGATCCCCCGGGACACTGGGAGCAGGCTCATCACGGTCCACCGGACGGGCGTGGGGATGAGCCAGGCTGCCCACCTGCCCCTGCCCCGCTGGGTCTGCCTGCCGCCTGCCTGCCCGCCCAGGACCTGGGAAGGGACCGACAATGCGGCCTTTGTTCCCAGATTCCCTGCAGGGCCGGGGACTCAGACCCTCTGGGCCCCAAGGACAAAGTGCTCGCTGGTGCCAGGCACCCACACAGGAGGCGTGGAGGCAGGCCCGGCTGGCAGCGCTGGGTGGGAGGTGGATGTTCTTTTGGAGCGAAGGAGGACGTACCTGGGGGTCTTACTGAGGGGGTGGGCCCTCCTAATGGCTTCTCTCCATTTTAGAAAATGGGACCTCGAGGCCCCCCTGGCCCCCAAGGGCCCCCTGGGAAGCCCGGCAGGGACGGCATCGACGTGAGTGCCCCAGGAGGCGGGGAAGGGGATGAGCGGGGTCCCCATCCCGTGTCCTTGATCCCACGGGGGGAGGGGGCAGGCCTGGGGTGGGGGAGCAGGGTGGGCTTGGTTAGACCTGGGTGAGTGTCCTCAGGACTGGGCCCAGCCCGGGAGGGCAGGGCGTGTGGAGAGCCCGGCCGGCGCCCTGGCCCTGGGGTGTCTCCCCTGGCTCTCCACCACAGTTATGGCCCACACACTTTGGGGAATCAAATGAAGTCTTTCAGCCTCTGCCTCCTGGAGAAGGGGTGTCTGTGGTGAAAATCCCCCCTCCCAGCCTCCTCCAGGAAGGCAGGGCTCTAAGGAGCAGACGCCGGCTGTGGCTGCCCAGAACCTAGCCTCGATGGCCCGGAGCCCCTCACGCACTGCAGAGCCGCTTCTGGAGGAGGCGTGGTGCACCCCAGATCCGCAGGGGTGGATATCTGGGCCTCAGACTCTGAAGTCTGGGTTGCGTGTCCCTTCCTGGAGACGTAGGGCTGTCCCCTCCCCAGCCGTGGTGGACCAGGAGAGCACTTCACCCAGCCCAGCTCTCCGCGGCTCTGATTTACTTATCTAGTTTTAATCTGGTGGCCCCCTTTCTAACACTCTTAGGCCAGTGGAGATGTGGGACTGTAGGATGCATTCCCCAGGGGTTGTCTTGGCTCTCAGATTGCTTCCCAAGTGCCCCGTGGGCTGGGGTGACCCCCTCACCCTGGTGCTGTGGGGTGGGGGGAGGGCTGAGGTCCCGCCGTCTCCGGCCTGTCTCCAGGGAAGCCCCTTGCTCAACTTCCTTGGGTGACTTTCCAGGGATGGCCAGTTTAGGGCTCACACTGGTCACCGCCCATTGCAGGGAGAAGCTGGCCCTCCAGGCCTACCCGGGTCCCCGGTGAGTACCCTCGGCTGTGGGAGAGGGGGGCCCTTCCGGTCTGGGGAGGAGGAGGGGCCTGGAGAACAGAAGGTCATTGACAGCCTTCCCCCCCCCCATACAGGGCCTGTGTCGCCTGGGGGGGGGGCAGCGCCAGGACGGGCGGAGGGGAGCTTGCCGGGCTCGGCAGGGGCTGGCTGGAAGCTTTCTTTGGGCCTGTGCCCACACAGGCCAGGGAAGGGGGTCACCACGGCCCTCCAGGCCCACTCAGCCTGCAGTTGGGCCGGGGAGCACGCTGCCGACGTGGTAGAGGGGTGAGGGTGGACAGGGGGGCCTGCACCTCTGGAGCCGGCCTGTCTCCAGGGCCTCTCCATGTTCTCTTCCTGCTGGGGCTCAGGGCTGAAATGCATCCTTCCCTCCCACCTCTGCCCCTTCCTTCTGCACAGGGGCCAAAGGGGACTCCAGGAAAACCAGGAAGACCAGGAGAGGCGGGCCTGCCCGGCCTGCCCGGCGTGGATGTGAGTGTGCCCCACCCAGGCCTGGCCCCAAGGGTCAGCTTCTAATTGCTGCTGTCCAACTGGGCCTGGTCAGGCAGGAAACCAGTTCTGACAGAAGCTTCCAGTAGTCTTCAGCAGGGACGCTGGCCTCAGGCCCATGACACAGTCAGACGTCCAGAGTTCTTGCTGATCAGAACTAGCACCTCCATCGGCCCCCGCTTGGCGCTGGCCCACCCCAGTGGCCCCCCAGCCCCGGGCTGCTGGCTCTGGTGGGTGGTCATGGGCTCCAGGCCCGGCTCTAGGACAGATCTGAAGAGGGCTGCTGGCCGCTGGATCTGTTCCCATGGACTGCCCCCACCCCGTCGTGGAGATGGGGTGCACCAGGGAAAGGGGGTGACCAGACCCTTCTGCATCGTTTGGTTAAGGAAGGGGCTGTGACTCACTTTTTGTTTTCCTGGCAAGGGGGATGTGATTGCAGATGATGGCTCCTTGAGCGCCCCTGTCCCTCTCTCCCCAGGGTCTGACAGGGAGAGATGGACCCCCTGGACCCAAAGGTGCTCCTGGAGAGCGGGTAAGGGCCTGTGAGGTCCAGAGGCGAGGACCAGGCCAGGAGTGGCCAGCCGGAGGCGGGCGGCTGCGCACCAGGCCAGCAAGACACAAGTCCTGTGCGAAGTGGCCGGGCCTCATGACACCATGCTGACACACGCATGGGCACAGGGTGCAGGTGGTCAGCCCCTGCGGGTGGTCAGCCCCTGCGGGTGGTCAGCCCCTGCGGGTGGTCAGCCCCTGTGGGTGGCCAGCCTCTGCGGGTGGCCAGCCCCTGCAGGTGGCCAGCCCCTGCGGGTGGTCAGCCCCTGCGAGTGGTCAGCTCTGCGGGTGGCCAGCCCCTGGGGGCAGTCAGCCCTGCGGGTGCCCTTCAGCCCATCACCTCGGCTGGACAGCCATCCCAGGACCCAGACCCTGGCAGGTCACAGGTCAGCGGATATGGTTGGGGTTGGTGATCAACCCATGTGTTCCCCTTCCTCCCCTTCCTATTTCTCCCCTTCCTCCTCCTCCTTCTCCATCCCTTCTCCCTCCCTCTTCCTCCTCTCCCCCTCCCCCTCCTCCTCCCTCTTTTCTTCCTCCTCTCCTTCTTCCTCCTCCCCCTTCATCTCCCCTCACCCCTCCCCCTCCCCTTGCTCTCCCTCTCCTCCCCCCTCCCCTTCCTCCTTCCCTTCCTCCTCTCCTTCCTCCTCTTCCTCTCCTTCCTCCTCTTCTTCCCCCTTTCCCTCTCCTCCCCCCTCCTCCTCTCTTTCCTCCTCCTCCCCCCTCCGCTTCCTCCTCCCCTGGGTACCTGTGCCACCAAGAGGGGGCCCACAGTCAGCCCTGTGGATTGTCGGTTGTGCCAACTTTCTGACAGACCCACCTCCCGGGTTGGCTTTCTCCTCTCTTGACTCTGGAGAGCAAGGCTGAGCCTCGAAGCTTCTCCAGCCTGAGGGGGGGCGCTCTGGATGAGCAGGACAGCCAGGCATTGGGTCGAGGGCTGGGCCTGCCCTGGGAACTGGTCGTGAGGGCCAAGATCTGACTGAAAACAACAGCAGGAGGCGGCTGGTGGCTGGGCACCCCATGCCTGCTGGGGAGAGGGCTGGTCCCGGGCTGGGGGGGCTGCGGGTATTGACCGGCCTATGCCCTCCCAGGCAGGGCAGGAGAGGCAGCCACGGAGGGCTGGACGGGCAGGCCGGCTGGCGGACAGGGCCCGGCGGAGGATGATTCCCAGCAGCTCCGGCGCTGGTCTTAGGAGGGGTCCCGAGAGGGGTCAGCTCTGGGGTCACTTGCGTGTGGCTCATGGGCTGGCCCTGGCATTGTGTCCTCCCGGTGGCTCTGCCTTCCCTAGACTGTGCAGAGGAAGTTTCCTGCCACTCTTTCCTCAGCAGGGTGGTGGCAGAGGGTCTTGCCGGGGTGCTGCTGGGTTCTGGGGTGCCACCGGGGTGCCGGGGTGCTGCCGGGGTGCTGGGGTGCTGCCGGGGTGCTGCTGGGTTCTGGGGTGCCACCGGGGTGCTGGGGTGCTGCCGGGTGCCGGGGTGCTGGGGTGCCACCGGGGTGCGGTGCTGGGGTGCTGCCGGGGTGCTGGGGTGCCCGGGCACCGGAGGCCTGCTGTGGCCCCACCCCCTGTGAAGGGGCTTCTGCTCCTGGGGGCCCCCCAGGTGTGGGCCGGGCTGTGGAGCGGGCTGCTCCACCTCCCACGTGTGGGCCGGGCCTCCAGAGGGAGGGGAGCAGGTTTGCAAATGGAATCGAAGGTCCCCACACACTCCTAACCCCCATTTTCTTCCTCAGGGCAGTCTGGGACCCCCAGGACCACCTGGGCTGGGGGTGAGTCCCATCCTGCCTTCTGTCTTCTGCAGAGAATGTGCGGGGAGGGCAAGGCGAGGTGGTCTCGGGGAGCCCGGGGAGGGGGGGAGGGGGAGGG
>NW_012267345.1:1406257-1411829 GCF_000151885.1 Dipodomys ordii
GGGGAGGGGGGAGGGTACAGGCATGGGGAGGTGGTCTCGGGGAGCCCGGGGAGGGGGGAGGGTACAGGCATGGAGAGTGGTCTCGGGGAGCCCCTGGGGGAAGAGCGTGGCAAAGTGGCTGCAGGCCAGCCTTTGCTGCCTGTTGGGATGCCCAGCATCCGGCCTGGGCTGGCCCTTGTGTGGTGGGGCAGCCCTCACCCCCGGGGCCCCACCATGTGTCTGACTCTGTGCTTGGCATTGCAGGGCAAAGGCCTTCCAGGACCCCCCGTGAGTACTCACTCTCCCAAGCCCCCAGCATGCCAGCTCCGCAGCTGCCCCATGCCCAGAGCTGCCCGGCTGGGGTGACCCAGAGCATGGGGGGCGTCCAGGGCCCGGCCCAGGTCCTCACAGAGCGCCCGTCCGCCCGCAGCCCCCATCCACACCTCTCACTTCTCTCCTCCTCCAGGGAGAGGCGGGCGTGAGCGGCCTTCCCGGTGGGATTGGCCTGCGAGGCCCCCCGGTGAGTGCCCCCCCACCCCAGAGCTGTATCTGTGCTCCCCCAGCCTCATGATCCCCCTCCCCTTCCTCCTGCCCCTCCCCCAGCCCCTTCCTGCTTCCCGTGGGGCGTGGGCCGATGCCCTGCAGTGGGACAGCAGACCCTCTGAAGGGCTGGGAGAAGGGGACGCTCCCACTGAGTCACGACCCCTCCCCCAGGGACCCTCTGGACCCCCAGGCCTGCCCGGACCCCCAGGCCCTCCCGGACTTCCCGTAAGTACGGGGCAGAGGTCTGGACGTGTACCAGGCACAAACCTCACCCCCCCCCCACATCCCAGAGATGACTACCCCACCCTCACCCCAAGGACAGCATCGTCATGTGACCCCCAGCACTGGCACCTGGGAACCGTGTCTGAGGCCCGTGTCGTGTGTGGCCTGGGGTCGGGGCAGGGGGCCGTCAGCTGTCTCTTGTGTTCCAGGGCCACCCTGGGGTCCTCCCGGAAGGCGCCGGTGACTTGCAGGTGGGCACTTGTGAGGAACCAGCCGGGCTGTCTTGGTGGGGGCCGCTGCCTGCAGGAGCATCCGCTCAGCAGGCGTGCCCGGAGAGCCCCGGGTCCCTGGCGCGGCCTCGCAGGCAGCCCTCCACCTGCCTACTCTGTCCTGCGGCCATCTGACCTGCCCAGAGGCCGCGCCACCCCCCCCCCCACACACAGCAGGTGGACGCTCAGCCCCAGGCAAGGCACGCAGTCTGTCCCTCCCCAGCCCAGCCCCGGGCAAGGCACGCAGTCTGTCCCTCCCCAGCCCCGGGCAAGGCACGCAGTCCGTCCCTCCCCACACAGTGCTCCCACTGGAGTAGAGGAGTCACTTTTACCTTTGCTACTCCTATTAAATGAACAAGAAGAAGGACAAACAGAAGGAAAGACAGAGGGAGGGAAGGGAGGGAGGGAGGGAGGGAGGGAAGAACTTGGGGCCTGGGCCTTTTCCCTTCCTGCCCAGGGGCTCCGTGTCAGCACCTTGCTCCCACACAGTGGCTTGTGTGTTGCAGAGAAAGCAAGCCCTCACCCACTTTGGTTTCACGCCAGAGGCCACAGGCTCTCTCCCTGCTGGTGACTCCGGGGCCTCTCTCCCGGAGGGAGGGTATCGCTTCCTAGCACGGGCCAGTGGCGCAGCTCTGTCCCTGGCCCAGCCTGCCGAGGCAGTGTGGGCGAGGTCCGGGAGGGCAGGGCAGGTGTCTAAGCAGAGCGTGGCTGTGGCCTGGGCGTGGAAGGAAGGTGTCTGGCTGCCGTCTGCCCCTGCAGCCCTCCCCTGTGGACAGGCCCGCCGCAGGGCCTGCTGGGGGCCCTGACCACTCTGTTTCCTGACAGTGCCCTGCCATCTGCCCACCCGGCCCGCCTGGGCCCCCAGGAATGCCGGGGTTCAAGGTAAGGAGGTGGCTGCCGGGTGACTTGGGCCCACTAGCAGGAGACAGCCGGGTTCCCTCACACTGTGGGAGCTGGGGGTCCAGGCTTGGACGGGGAAAGCGAGGTGGGCCCTCCGCTCTGGTCTGGTGACACACGCGACGCCCGGTGACGGGCTGGGCCCAGGCCAGAGGGTTGGGGTGTCACAGAGACAGCCCACATGCACCCGTCCCGCCTCACCACTGCCCCTCCTGGGCAGATGAGGGTCCTTGGTGAGTCACGGTGCCTCAGTTTCCCCATCTGGAGCCTGGCTGGGTCCTGCCCGCTACAGTGCAGCAGGGACTGCCCCAGGGCTCAGTGCTGGTCAGGATGGGGCGCCAGGCTCTGGGAGGCCATGAGACCCACGTCTGCTTTCAGGGGCTGACAGGCTACAAAGGAGACCAGGGAGAAGTGGGCAAAGACGGAGAGAAGGTGAGACGCTGTCCACACTTGGGGTGCTGGCCCGGAGAGGCCGCAAGGACCGAGGCCGAGCCTCACGGACTGCTGCCCCCACAGAGCTGGCTGGCCAGGGCCGCTGCTCTGGGCAGGCGCGCCGGACGCCCTCTGCCCCTCACACACAGACTGCCCCCGGGGAGCCTGGGCACCCCAACAGACCCTCTCCTGGGGTTGGGGGTGGGGAACTGTGGGACACAAGTCCCCTCCCCTCCCCTGGTAGCCTGCGGGGGTGTGTGGAGGGAGGGCTGTGTGCATCTGGGCTGTCCTTGCATGGTAGGAGCGAGCAGGTTGCACATGCAGCCTGGGCTCCCGGTGGTGGGGCGGGGTGGGGAGGGGGGAGGGGGGAGGGGAGGAGGGCTGGGGGCGTTTGGCGGTGCAGACAGGAGTGGGTCACTGAGGTCTATGTTGCCTTTTAAGTTTTGTGTTTGCTTTTTAAAATTTTCCTGGTTCTGGGGCTTGAACTCATACTTTCATTCAGCTTTCAGCTAAGACAGGCACTCTACCGCTTGAGCCACGCCTCCACGTCCAGCTTTCGGCTGGTTAAGAGTCTCTCATATTTATCTTCCCAGGCTTCAAAATGGTCTCCATATCTCTGGTCCTGAGCGGCTAGAGTTGGGGCCGTGAGCGTGTCCGCACCGCCTCTTTGGAGCTGTGGGCAGCGCGCTCCTTACTTAGCCTGGAGGAGCTCAGCCACTGCAGGGGGGTGGGCTGTAGCGGGGTGGGGGGGGGAGGACCGGGGACAGCGGAAGGTGCTGGAAGCACATGTGGACCTGCTGAACACTTCTGTTTCAGGGTGACCCAGGGCCCCCCGGACCTGCTGGCATCCCAGGCACCGTGGGGCTACAGGTGAGGCCTGGGGGCGGGTGGATCCCAAGGTGGGCATTCTGCCCCAGGGCCGTGGCTGAGCGCCGGCTCCACTGGAAAAACACCTGGGCGCAGGGGGCCCGGAGGCAGGGCTCAGCGGGGCGCCGGGACAGGCAGACCGGCTCCTGCACCTCCCGCTTCTCCCCACAGGGACCCCGAGGATCGCGAGGACTGCCCGGGCCTCTCGGGCCCCCTGGTGACCGGGTGAGTCCTGCAGCCCCTGGGTGGGGTGGCCGGGTGAGATCGGCCCAGGCGGTGGGGCACAGGGCTCAAATCCACCCCAGACTTCACATGGGCTCAGCAACGGGCTGGCTCCTCCGGATTCTTCCCATAGCTTCCCTCGCTCGCTCTCCTGTGAGGGGCCTCAAATGCCTTCTATCCTTTGCAGGGTCCCATTGGGTTCCGAGGGCCCCCCGGGGTCCCAGGAGCACCTGGGAAAGTGGTACGTGTGTGTGCAGCGTGGAGGGTGGGCCGTGGGGCAGCCCTCATCCCATCCCGCACGGCATCACAGTGATGGCTGCCCCCGCCTTGGAGCAGGCTGCCCAGCACGGGGCTCAGGGCGGGGGGGGTGCTGCCCAGCACGGAGCCAGGGCCGGAGCGGGCTGCCCAGCACGGGGCTCAGGGTGGGGGGGGCTGCCCAGCACCGGAGCCAGGGCCGGAGCGGGCTGCCCAGCACGGGGCTCAGGGTGGGGGGGGCTGCCCAGCACGGGGCTCAGGGCCGGAGCGGGCTGCCCAGCACGGGGCTCAGGGCCCGGGGCGGGGGGGCTCCCGTGGCATGCTGGGGCCCAGCACGGCAGCAGGGAGGCGTGCGGTGGTCACAGGAGAGCCGCCTCCCAGCCCGCTGGACGGGAGCAGCAGTGCCTGCCCCTTGGACCTGGGTGAGCACCACTGCAGCAGCGTGGCTGACCACCGGGGGCTGCGTGGGGCTCTGCCCCGCCCGTTAGAGGCTGCATCGGGCCTCTACTCCTGTTAGAGGCTGCGTGGGCCTCTGCCCTGCCTGTTAGAGGCTGCGTGGGGTAGAGGCTGCGTCAGGCTGCTGCTCTGTTTGTCTGATATCCTCTACGTTAACACTGTGGCTGTCTCCCCCTTGTAATCACAGGGTGACAGAGGTGAGCGAGGCCCAGAAGGTTTCCGTGGCCCCAAGGGTGACCTTGTAAGTGAGAAGTCATCTTGGGGGTCCCTCTGGGGAACATGAGGGGTCTGCCAAGGAACTTTGGGCTGCTCCTGGGAGATACTTTCCTTGGGGTGCACGGGGGGTGAGCTGTCAGATGCATGAAGGCCTGGAGGGCCCCCCCAGTCCCCTCCTCCCCCCACCTTCTTCACATAGCCACGTGGGGGCCCTCAGCTCCTGCAGCGTGGCCGCAGAGGCCAGGTCAGGGCTCAGGCCGCGGCTGGGCAGGTTGGAGCAAGGCAGACGCAAGGTCCCAGCTGCTGCTTCTCTCGTGTGTTCCTTAGGGCAGACCTGGTCCCAAAGGACTCCCCGGCGTGGCGGGGCCGGGCGGAGAGCCGGTGAGTACTTGGGCACCATCTGGGTGCCCCCCACCCCGTCTGTAGCCCCCTGACATAGAATGCTTCTCCCCCCGCGGTCACGGGCGCGTGGCCCACAGCCGGACGGAGGCCCCTCAGACGGGCCGTCCGCACTGAGCAGGCTGCTCTTGATACTCACACGCGCTGTAGAGCGGCTCCCTCAAGCGGCTTGTGGTGCAGCAGCCGCAGACGAGGCAGCCTGGGGTTAGACTTCTACACACTGTGCGTACTGAGAATGGAGGGGCGAGGGGCACCGTGGGTATCCTCACCAGCCTGCGGTGCCTGCTCCCCCTCCCCGTGTGGTCTCTGCCAACCTTGAGCGGGGGAGCAGCCCCACTTGGGTTGTGAGCAAAGGCTAAAGGTCCAGTGCTGTCCCTTGTCCCCAGGGCATGCCAGGCAAGGATGGCCGGGACGGCGTGCCAGGACTGGACGGCGGGAAGGTTGGTGCCCGGCAGGCCTGGGGCGGGGCGAGGTCTCGCCCAGCCTCCTCGGGCTCAGCACGCGTGTTCTCTCTCACTGTCCTCAGGGAGAGGCCGGGCGCAACGGTGCCCCGGGAGAGAAGGGTCCCAACGGGTTGCCGGTGAGTGCCCAGACACGTGGGGCAGTGCGCAGGGCAGGGGGCTGACCGCTTCAGGACCAGCTGGCCCCTGGGCCCAGCCCGGCGCTGCCCTGATGCCCAGTGGGTGCCTGTGGGCGGGCCTTCGGTGCTCACGCCTGTGTGCTCGGGTCCATTGTGGGTGCGCAGCGTGGTCTCCTCGCTCGGGTCCATTGTGGGTGCGCAGCGTGGTCTCCTCGCTCGGGTCCATTGTGGGTGC
>NW_012267345.1:1411879-1416164 GCF_000151885.1 Dipodomys ordii
GTGGGTGCGCAGCGTGGTCTCCTCGCTCGGGTCCATTGTGGGTGCGCAGCGTGGTCTCCTCGCTCGGGTCCATTGTGGGTGCGCAGCGTGGTCTCTCGCGGGGCTGCCCAGGGCTTTCCCAGCTGCGCTGCCTCTCAGGCAAGGAAGCTGGGGCGCTCTCCCGGGGGAAGCCTGCTCCGTGGGGGGCGCCGGCCAGGCACACCGCCGGGCGCACACCCCGTAGCGTGCTGTGACAGACTTGGCAGCTGTGGCCCCGACTCTGCCTCCCAACAGGGCCTTCCTGGACGAGCAGGCTCCAAAGGGGAGAAGGGAGAGATGGTGAGTGGTGGCTTTCTCCCCAGGCCGGTCCCCCACAGCAGGGACCCCGCGCTCAGGGCTCTCCCCATTTCCGCAGGGCAGAGCCGGAGAGCTGGGTGAAGCTGGCCCTTCCGGAGAGCCAGGCGTCCCCGTGAGTGCCCACAGCCCCCCGACCCCCACCGCTGTCTGCACGAGAACCCTGCCCAATGCCCTTTCCCTCCCCACAGGGGGACATGGGCGTGCCCGGGCAGCGAGGCGAGGCTGGCCACAGGGGCTCTGCGGTGAGTGGACGGCCCATGGGCAGTGGGCTCTGGGAGGCGTGTCGGTGGGCTGAGCCCCTCCCCCAGGACGGGGCAGCCTGGGCCTCCTTGGGGTCTCAGACCATGGTGGCCACTGGCCAGCATGCCCAGGGAGGGGACGGCCAGCGGCTCCAGGGCCTGGCGCCAAGCCGGCCTGACTGAGGCATGAGCAGGCGTGGGCCCCGGAGCCTCTCTGCCACCCCCAGGCCCCACAGCCCGGGAGCTCCCTGGCCTCGGTCCCCAGCAGCTCAGCCAGAGGGCTCAGGACCACCCTCCCCACGCCCCTGTGGAAGCAACACGGGTCTCGTGGGGCTGCAGACGCCGGAAGGCGCCAGGCCCCCCTCGAGCCCAGGCCCATCCGGTCACACCCCTTTCTTTCAGGGGGTCCTTGGCCCACAAGGCCCTCCGGGGGCCCCTGGCGTCCGCGGCTTCCAGGTGTGTAAAGTTGGGCCTGGGGCCGTGGTCAGCTCGCCCAGCTGGGGCAGTGAGCCCCTGGGGGGTTCAAGAGGAAAGGGGTCCCGGCGGGGCTCCTGCGGGCACTGACCAGGACTGTGTCTGCAGGGCCGCAAGGGCAGTGTGGGCGATCCCGGCCTTCCCGGCCCCCAGGGCCTCCGCGGTGACGTGGGTGACCGGGTAAGTGGCCATCATGGCACCTGGGCCTCTGCCCTGTGCCCGACCCTGCCTTACTCGCCCGGCCGTCCAGTCCCACCCAGCTCGCTCCTGCCGGCCCCTACGCCCCTCGCTCACGCTACCTGCCATCCCTGTGGACCACAGGCACTGGCGTCTGCTCGGCTCCACTTCTAGACCCTGGCGGGGGCCTCCAGAGCCAACACCAGCCCTCTGACCAGTTGGGAGGAAGGGCAGACCCGCTGTGTGTGAGCTGGGCTTGATTGGGCAGAGGGTCTCATGGCTGTAAGGCAAGCGGGACACCCAGTGCTGGAAACCAGCGCTCTTCCCTGCCATCTTGCCACCGCCAATCACGTCGGCTCTGTGCCAGAGGCTGGTGACTCTCAACGCCGCTCCTGGCCACTCAAGAGGCTGAGAGCTGAGGACTCAAAGCCAGAGTGGTAGATACATGTGAGAGACTCATCACCAATTAAACAGCAAAAAGCTGGACGTGGAAGTGTGGTTCAAGTGGTAGAGCACCAGCCTTGAGTGGAAAAGCTAAGGGAGACTGTGAGGCCCTGACTTCAGCAGAGGGAAAAACTAGTCAGCTTTCTGGGGGCCCAGGGCCCAGGGGTTAATGTGGCTGTCCGGGGGCCGTCCCTGGGAGAGGCCGGAGGCCTGGACTGACCCTAGGCCACGTGCCCGGGAGGCTCCAGGCTTGGCTGCAGATGTGGGCGGGCGCAGTGGACAGCGGGCCCTTTATTAGCCTCCAGACAGGAAATTCCAGACTGGGGGACATACCAATAACCGCGGGCCTCCCAGCCAGCGGAGGAGGCCCAGGGCGGCAGGAGGTGGTGAGCGCGGCGCTGGCTCCTCTGCCCAGACATCCTGGCTTTTCCCCCTAAGGTCTGAGCGAAGTCTCACTTGAAAAGTGGACGTTTTCATTCTTCTTTTTCTTTGTGGGACTGGGGATCGAGCCCAGGGCCTGGCCATGCTACACAAGTGTCTACATCCAGCCTCAGACAGACGGTTTTTAGGACTTAACAGTTCCCAGCTAGGTCCCCACGTGGGTCCGAGGGGATGAGTAAAATGAGCCTTGAGCCCTGGGTGAAACCATTCGGGGCCTGTGTGTCAGGGAAACCCACGGCGCTCACATGCACACCTCCGTAAGGACGTTGGTGTGCACACAGGGACTGATGATTGTTTTGGGGGAGAACTGACACACGGGACCCAGGGCGCAGAGCAGGCCGGGGCAAGGGGGCCTGTCCTCTGTGAGTGTGGGCTTGGGTTCTGGGCCCTCTCCTGCAGTTTGGTGCCATGTCTGGTCTGGTTCGAGCGGTTTTCCTGACTCCACCACAAGGTGGCAGCCGTGGAAATTCCTCTAACCCCTAGCCTTCTCTGCCAGGGCCCCGGAGGAGCCTCAGGTGCTAAAGGAGACCAGGTGAGGGGCCAGCAGCAGCGGTGGTGCGCGTGCGCGTGCGCGTGTGGGTGCGTGTCTGGGGCTCTGTCACCTGCCCAGCTTTCTCTTGGCTGCTGGGCCATCTGCTGGGGGTCTGCCTTCAGAGCTCTCGCACCCGCCACTCCACACCAGCCACAGAGCAGAGTAGGGGCAGAAGCGGCTGCAAACCTCCCGCAGCCTGTTTGTGCTGTGTAATGGGGTGGGAGGCCTGAGCAGATGGGAGGGCCAGGGGGAGGGCTGCGTCCCTCCCACCCCATCCCATCCCACACCCCATCCCATGCAGCCACGCCAAAGGCCCCGCGTGGCAGGGAGTGGGGCTCCGGCCTGGGTCTCAGGCATGAATGTCACTGAACTCTGAGGCCGGCGGCTTGTGGCAGGCCCCAGCGCATTAATGCTGACCGGTTGTTTCCAGGGCTTCGCAGGTGCTGACGGCCTCCCTGGGGACAAAGGAGAGCTGGTGAGTGTGGCTGAGCACCAGCAGGTCCCTTTGGATGGGTCTGGTCCCCTCCAGCAAGTGCGCCACTCCAGAAACCACGTGCGGGCCAAGGCGGCTCCCGCTGAGTGCGAGCACTCTGCCTGCCAGTGGACGCCCGCTGGGTGATGCGGGTCTGATGGAGACGCATCTTCAGAGGGCTAAGAAAACACCAGATCTGTGAGTGACTCTCACACCCACACCTTCCCGGAGCTGGTGAAAATGGAACGGTTTCTCCTGAGGTTCGAGGAGAAAAGATCTTTCTGGCTTTCAGGGGCCAGAGATTTTTATTTACTTTTTATTATCTTGTACAGAAGTGTTGTGCAAGGCGGTTCCAACATGTCAGTCTAGGAGTCCAAAGCACCTTGGTGATATCATCTCCTCTGGATTTAATTTCTATCACCAGCTCTTCCCTTTGTGTCTGTGAAACACAGCCAGGCAGGTCCCAGAGATCCTGGCGTCGACACACCTTTTGTGCCTCTAGCCAGAATAATCTCAGAGCCTGTGAACTTCCTCAGCAGGCTTGATGGGGACAGGGAGGGGTGCAGCGGCCGTGGGAGGCGCTGGCCGGGACCCTGCTGCCTGCGGTGAGCTGGGCACCCACCCCCCGCCCTGTCCGGTTTCGAGGCGGGCCGCTGGCTCGTGGTGTGAACCAGAGACCGGAGCCCAGCCTGTCGGTCATCTTGCACGGATCTGTGTGCGGTGTGGCCAGTGGCTGGCGTACGTAGTATGTAGCGTAGCGGGAGCCGCTCCCGCCCTGGCTCTCACCGAGACCTAAGTCACCAACACACCTTTCCTCCCGCAGGGTCCCAGTGGCCCCGTGGGACAAAAAGGAGAGGTGAGTCCCCACAGAGGCTCTGCCTAGTCCAGGACCCCAGGGCTTTCCAACTGAGCCTGTGGGGCGCTGCCAGACCCAAGACCTCTGGAGAACGCCCTGAGGGGCGACCCTGGCCCTGGCCCCCTGACCCCCCTTCCTGTCTCTCTGCAGTCTGGCATTCGGGGGGAGCTGGGCCCCAAAGGCCTTCAAGGACCCAATGGCACTGGTGGCGTGCAGGGCGTCCCCGGCCCCCCGGGGCCCCTGGGTTTGCAGGGCCCGCAGGGCGTCCCCGGCCCCACCGGGAA
Organism: Dipodomys ordii; assembly: GCF_000151885.1. Classification (NCBI taxonomy): domain Eukaryota; kingdom Metazoa; phylum Chordata; class Mammalia; order Rodentia; family Heteromyidae; genus Dipodomys; species Dipodomys ordii. Next base: position 1,416,135 of record NW_012267345.1, read on the forward strand.
GCCCGGCGTTCCGGTAGGTGGCTCACGCCC
>NW_012267345.1:1416611-1418087 GCF_000151885.1 Dipodomys ordii
CCACCGGCCACCCTGGCGCTCGGGGGCCCCCTGGGTATCGTGGTCCCACCGGGGAGCTGGGAGACCCTGGACCCAGAGGTGAGAGGCTGGTCCGAGGTGGGACCTCGGTCCTGGGGAAACCCGCCCTGCCCCCCACGCTGAGCGCCTTGGGGGGAGGGGCGGGGCTGGGAGCAGCCAGGCCAGCCACCAAGGCGTCAGCACAGCCCCGCTGGCTGGCACCGCTGACACCTGCGTGGGCTGCGGGCTGCGTGGAGCCCAGCCCCCCCCCAACTCATTTGAATCACAGTGGGTCACAGCATCTCACAAAACTGCCCCATGCTGCCCCCACAGGCCCTGCCTCCTCTAGCGGGCCTCCCCGGAGGCTGAGCCTCAGAGCTTTGGCCCCGCACAGTTCACTCGTCACCAGTCTGGTGACAGCAGCATTCTTTTTTCTTTTCCCTCAAGGCTAGTGCTCTAGCATTGAACTTCATCTCCACTTCTGACTTTAACAGCCTAGGAGGGTTTGAACCGAATCCTCAGATCTCCGCCTTCTGAACAGCTAGCTGTGAGTTAGCAGCCCAATTGATGTAATTTTTCCTCCAAATACCACCAAAATGCAATTTGGCGGAGAGAGTGATAAAAAGACAAGGAATGAGCTACGTGCTGGTGGCTCACACCTGTAATGCCAGTTACTCAGGAGGCTGAGGTCTGATGATTAGTTCAAAGCCAGCCCAGACAGGAAAGTCCATGAGACTCTTACCTCCAATTAGCCATCGGACAAAGAAATGGAGCTATGGCTTAAGTGGTAGAGAGCTAGCCTTCAGGAAAAGAAAAAAGCGCTCAGGGACAGCGTCCATGCCCTGGGTTTATACCCCAGGAGCCTTCCCCCCCCCCCCCCCCCCCGCCCCGCCCCGCCACACACGCACAAAGGCAAGGAATGAATGACAGGAGCGGAACCTGCTGACACTCAGTGCAAACACCTAAACCAACAGCGCCGCATGGCAGCAGCAGAGCTGGCACCAGGTGCCAGAGGTGATGGTTGGAATAGAAATGAGGCCTCCGACGCAGGCCTCTGTCACTGCTGGGAAGGCTGACTGGACCTCTAGCCGGGGGCACCAGGGTCACCACGGCCAGCAGCGGAGCGAGCGGGGGAAGGGGAAGGCGGGGGGGGGGAGGCCGTCCCCACACAGCTGGCTGACAAAATAGTCCTCAACCCCTGACACACACCAACGTGTCAGCAAGCCTCAGAACCCAAAGCCAGCATAAGAACGCCTTCCGACCGCAGCCCTGGAAGACCAAGACATAGACCCAAGGTGGCAAAAGGCAGCTAGGGGGCATTTTTACATACTCTGGGAACACAGTGCTCCGAACACAGCCGGCCCGCAGGCACAGCTGCCCGCCAGCCCTGAGCCGCACCCACGGGGTCTGCTGGGGTCAGGGAGGCGGCTGCGGCCGGGCGGCGCAGGGCTCACCCTGTGGGACTCGGTCAGGCCCGGC
>NW_012267345.1:1418137-1431726 GCF_000151885.1 Dipodomys ordii
GGCCGCTCTGCCCACCCTGTGCTCTCGCTGCAGGAAGCCGAGGCGACCGAGGAGACAAGGGCGCGGCCGGCGCGGGGCAGGACGGACCCGCGGGGGACCAGGGGCTCCAAGGTGGGCAGCCGCCGGCGCTGGTGGCGTGTGTGGGGAGGGGGCTGGGTCTGAGCACGGTCAGGAACCGGAAGCGGCTGCTTAAGCACCAACACCTAAAAGTAGTCAGTACACATTGTGCTCCCCCTCTTTCGGGGTGCCAGGCCTCGGCAGGCAGGCACCCACGTCCTCTGAGGTGTCCCCTCATCTGGGTGGTCCTGGCTGCCCCTCTGTGGCCCTTCCAGTAGGCGGCGGCCGGCCCATGCCAGTGAATGGCCCTCGGCTTCCACTTGGGAGCTGCCCGCCCCCTGCCCGCCCCCCAGCCCACCCCATTCCTCACAGTTCCCTCCCCACCCCGGCTGCCTGCTTCCCCTTCCTCACACAAATCCACTCTTTGCCCGCCAAATGCTTCTGAAACCAGAGAGCCGGGCACCCTCGAAACCGTCGAGCCTGCTCGGTGGCCTCCAGGGCCTCGCCTGCCCTGCCTCTGCCTCCGCCCTGCGGCCCTGGCCTCCTCCAGAGCTCACAAACTAGCCAGGGAAAGGAGGGGCAGCTGCTTCGTGGCCTCTGACCTCACCTTCCCGGTCTGCAGGGCCCCCGGGTGTGCCCGGCACCAGCAAAGATGGCAGAGACGGCGCTCCGGGGGAGCCGGGACTTCCTGGGGACTCTGGCCTTCCGGGTGCTGTCGGGGCTCAAGGCACGCCAGGAATCTGCGACACTTCCGCTTGCCAAGGCGCCGTCCTGGGAGGGGGCGGGGAGAAGTCCGGTCCTCGGAGCTCCTGAAGGACGGCTGGGCTGTCAGGAAGCGGACGCTGCCTCCCGGGGGCAGCGCACAGCAGCCGTGCCCAGCGGGCCGCTCGCAGCCTGGTCAATCCGGAGGCTTGCCCGGCCACCTGCCACGGCCCCCAGCTGGTGGCTCGTGGCACACTGCCCGCCCCGCTCGTGGCCAGCCTGCAACGCCTACGCTGTCCGTCCGCTCAGCCAGGACCGTGTGCCTCAGACACAGGCCCAGAGAAGGCCACTGGGAGCCCAGCATCCGCGAGGGACGAGGTTGCAGCTAGAGAATCTTGTTCAATTCCATGAACACACTCAGTGACTTGTTTACACAGCATCTGCGTAAAGTCTGTGACACACCCCAATAAAATGATACATTCAAGTTCCAGATTAGTAACTGACTATAGTGTAACACAAAAAATCGAGTGCACAACAGTCTAGTCTGCTTCGCCTGCTTTGCGGGTACACACAGAGCGTCCCTACCAGACAGTATTTATTGACGGCAGCTCCCGCACGGTGTGCTGAAGTACCTGTTGTAATAAATAAAGCCACTCGCTGGGAAACTCAGTTCCAAACACAGTTTATTTCACATAAAGTAATGAATCACAATATGAAAATATGAGCATGTAAGCATCTATTGAGAAAATATTTATGGACAAAAGTACCTTTAAAGAAGTATCTGGAAAATTTTTTGCAAAATGTTTCAGAAGAGTGCTGTACTTTTTAGTACCATGAGACGGGGAGCGTTACAGCGGGGAGGGATACAACACATGAAATAAAATCTCCAAACTACTAGTTAACAATTTACATTTCCAATCGCTAAAGGGGCATATTTAAAATATAAATAAAATAAGTAAAAAGAAATGTTTTCTCTAGTCTTGTTAAGACTAAAAAAAATGGCAAAGGATGTTAATTTCTTAAGCTATCATGTTAAGAACACATGATGGAAATCAGACAGATAATTGAAAAATTACTTACAAATTATCAAGATGTCTTTATCCTCAAATGGTCATTAGGACATTCATGGGTACGTATTTTGCTTTAGATACATACTTTCACAAAATGTGCTCTCAACGTCCCTGCTGGAGTCCCATCGCCAGAGCATGTCCCTTTTCAAGGTGGGCCGTCAGAGAGGGGCTCCAGGAACGAAGAACATGGGCGCGGTCCCGCAGGAGTGCCGTGCACCCCAGGTCCCGGTTCAGTCCAGTCACTTGAGCTCCATCGCGGGGCTGCTCTGCAGACTCCCCTGTGCCGGGCAGGTCACCAAGGAGTCCGGTCTGGTCAGCTTTAGCCTTCTGCCAGTTTTACCGCAAAACACGCTCTCAAATTCCTAAAGTCAAGAAGTGATCATTAATGTACTGAATTCAGAGATGCGGAATGCTGATTTCTTCAGAAGCACCAAAGGTTGAGGTGGGCATGGTGGCTCATACCTGTGATCTCAGAGGTCAGGAGGACTGTGGTTCGAAGCCAACCCTAGTAAAATGTTAATGAAACCCCACATCAATCAATAAGTCAGGCATGGTGGTGCCCAGGTAGGAAGATCTCCATAGATGCTTCTATAAGGTGCCACAAGCGTAAGTCATGTAAGGAGGTGTATATGATGAAAAAAATAGGAATGTGCCCAGTAGCAGTTACACTGTACGTGTGTGTGTACATGTGTAGCAGTTACACTGTACGCGTGTGTATGTAGCAGTTACACTGTACGTGTGTGTGTACATGTGTAGCAGTTACACTGTACGCGTGTGTGTGTAGCAGTTACACTGTACGCGTGTGTGTGTAGCAGTTACACTGTACGTGTGTGTGTGTGTAGCAGTTACACTGTACGCGTGTGTGTGTAGCAGTTACACTGTACGTGTGTGTGTGTAGCAGTTACACTGTATGTGTGTGTGTAGCAGTTACACTGTACGTGTGTGTGTGTGTGTAGCAGTTACGCTGTACGTGTGTGTGTACGTGTGTGTGTGTGCAGCTTTTCCGGTACATTGTCAGTGTCTGAGCATGTTGTCATAGAAGGCAGATGACTATTGTGGCAAAAGTTACATAACAAATGTGCTACTTCTGCCACTCGTATGTGTCTGGATTGGAGGCTGCCCCTCCCCACCAACACTGGGGGGGCCTAGGGAGGTCTTTAGCGCAGGCAGCTGTGGGCTCCTGTTCTTGTCACTCTACCCCTCTACTTTTTTTTTTTTTCTGGCCATGGGGCTTGAACTCTGGGCCTGGGTGCTGTCCCTGAGCTCTTCAGCTCAAGGCAGTGCTCTACCACTTGAGCCACAGCACCACTTCCATCCCTCTACTTTTTAGAAGGCCTTAGTTCTGGGGCCAGGTCAGCTCTGATGACGCCTGAAGCATGAGATGCAGGACGGAGCATGGAGGTGAGAGCCACAAGGACCAAAGTTCCGGCTTGCTACAGCCTGGTGGCCTTGAGAACAGAGCGTGCAAAGAAGAGTCAGACTCAGCAGCAGAGTTGGGAAAAAAGTTTGGAAGAAGCTAGTGGTGATGGTTGCACACTGCTGCCAGAGAACACAACACCAAGCACATTTGCAAATGGTTAAATGGCAATTGTTGTTGCTGCTGGTCATGGGGCTTGAACTCTGGGCCTGGGCGCTGTCCTTGCGCTCTTCAGCTCAAGGCAAAGGCGCTCTACTGCCTGAGCCGCAGTGCCACTTCCGGTTTTCTAGTGGTTTATTAGAGATAAGAGTCTCACAGACTTTCCTGCCCGGGCTGGCTTTGAACCGTGATCCTCAGTCTCAGCCTCCTGAGTAGCTAGGATGACAGGTGTGAGCCACAAGCGTCTGGCTTCTAAATGGCAAATTTTATGTGTTTTACTAGAATAAAATCATATAAACCTAGATTGGCTTGTATAGAATGGTATATTTTAGAAAAGCTAACAGAAGGGGCTGGGAAGGTGGCTCAGTGGTAGAGCTTGCCTTGCATGCATGAGGCTCTGGGTTCGATTCCTCAGCACCACATAAGCAAAAAGAAAAAAGCTGTAAGTGGCGCTGTGGCTCAAGTGGTAGAGCGCTAGCCTTGAGCTGAAGAGCTGAGGGACAGCGCCCAGGCCAGAGCTCAGGCCCCATGACCGGACCCCAAAAAAAACAAAAACAAACAAAAAAGCTAACAGAAATGTCTAAAGATGTTAAAAAATAACAGAGAGAATGAGCTCCATCTCTGCGCTCGGCCTCCCCTTTCTCCTCTGAGTTATCTTGAAACAGCTCCTGATTTCGCGGCTGTTTGAAACCCTCACTGCAGCCTGGTTGCCGTGGTTGCCGTGGTTACGGTGGGGGGGGCTTGGCTCCTCCTGCAGCGATTTTGTGTAGCAGCTCCCCGACCCCCATGTACAAATGGCTTATGTGAACTGGCATCCAAATATTGCCTTAGGCACTTAAATATCTTTGAATCTATCATAGGTCCCCTTTCTTTTCTTTTTTTTTGTCAGCTGTGGGGCCTGAACTCTGGGCCTGGGCGCTGTCCCTGAGCTCTTCAGCTCAAAGCAAGCGCTCTACCTCTAGAGCCATAGAACCACTTCCGGTTGTTGGGGGGGGGGGTGCTAACTGGTGATAAGAGTCTCACCAGTGCTCCTGCCTCGCCTGGCTTTGAATAGCACTGAGCTCCTCAGACCCCAGCTTTCTGAGCAGCTAGGATTACAGGCGTGAGCCACCAGCCACTGGCTTCCCTTTCGCTTTTTCCTGTGTCTTTTTTTCCTTTTTTTGCTGGTTGTGGGATTGAACTCTGGGCCTGGGCACTGTCCCTGAGCTGCTTTTTGTTCAAGGCTAGCCCACTCCACTACTTGAGCCACAGTGCCACTTCCAGCTTTTTTGAATAGTTTATTGGAGATAAGTCTCACAGAGTTTCCTGCCTGGGCTGATTTCTAACCGTGATCCTCAGATCTCAGCCTCCTGAGTAGCTAGGATGACAGGTGTGAGCCACCGGCGCCCGGCTCCTGTGGCACTGAGTTATTGAGGAGATGGAATCGTTTGTCCACACTGAGGTTCACATATCCATGGCAGCGTTTAACGTTTTGTTCCCTGAATTTCCTAGCAGCCGTGACTTCGGGCGAGTTCTGGCAGGCAGTGTCTACCTGTTGACACCACCTTTCAACCAGTGTGACCAATGCTTCTGTGCGTATTCAGAGTGGCTCCCTGTTTCTTTTGGGTTTACACCCAGAAATGGAGCCGCTGGGTCCATGGCAATTCCGTTTAACATTGTAAAATGCTGCCACACTCCTCCACGGAGCTGCCAACCCGGCACCGGGCTCAGACCGCGCTTCCAACACAGGCTATTTTCAGACTTCTCTTCAAGAGTCATCCCCAGATAGACAATCTGCTCCAGGAAAGTTAGAATGTTTGTGACTTTAACTGAGCATCACTATCCCACAATAACGTGAAATTTGGGAAATTATGTAATCACTTAATCACAATAAAAATTTTGAAAAAAAAAAAAAGTCATCCCGGAGGATGCCCACGGCTTCGTGACTAACGCTGTGTCCGAGTCTCCTTTCAGGTTCTTACTGACATTCACAGACGTCTCTGGAGAAATGGCTATGCTAGGCTCTCCCCCGCCCCCACTGCCTTTCTTTCCAGATAGTATTTATTTATTTGTGCTGGTCCTGGGACGTTCAGGTCAGGGACTTAAGCTCTTGCTCGCTTGTTCACAGCAGGTGCTCCACCACCTGAGCCACGCCCCCCAGTTTCATCTTTTGGCCATTTTTCAATTTTGTTTTGTTATTTGTCACTGAGTTAAAGCTTTGATTTAATTCAGGAAGGGAAAGAGAAAGATACGTACTGCTACTGTTGATTTAAGTTCTGTATCATCTGCACTGACTGTAATAGTCTACCTATCCATATCAAAATTATGATCAACCAAAGCCATCTGCCACTTCCAACTGCCACCGACACCCAGAGCTCTATCTGTGCATCAATACACAGAGGCTGTAGGATGCAGTCTGAGCATGATGGTACATGCCCATGATCCCAGAAGTAGAGGTAGGAGGACTCAAGTCTGAGTCCTGCCCAGGAAAAAGCACAAGGCCCAACTGAAAAACAAACTCAAACTGGGGCATGGCTCAGTGACAGGGCATGGCCAGAAGGCCCTGATTTCAGGCCCCAGTAGCAAAGGAATGCTGGTTTAGGATGTAATATAAAACAAAGCATTTAAAGTTTTTTTATACAGCCGGGCACTGGTGGCTCACACCCGTAATCCTAGCTACTCAGGAGGCTGAGATCTGAGGATCACTGCTCAAAGCCAGCCCCAGCAGGAAAGTCCCCTTGAGATTCTTACCTTCAATTAGCCAACCAGAAATGATGCTGTGGCTCAAGTGGTAGAGTGCTTGCCTTGAACTGAAGAGCTCAGGGACAGCGCCCAGGCCCAGAGTTCAAGCCCCACAACAACAACAAAGTAAATAAATAAAAATAAAGATTATTTTATATAACGTATGGTTGTAGTTTGGTGTGAATGCTTCAGCAATGGCTGCACCATGCTGGCCGCCTCCGGTCTGCACGTGTTCACAGCCCCTCCCCTTCACAACTTCTACTTCCGGCCAACGTGGTTTTTCACTTCCACCTATGCGAGAACCTGGCGTATTTGATCGTTCCGTGCACTTTGCTGCAGATGACGAGATCTGTCCTGCATCCCTTCTGTTCCCCTGGGCACCCAGGCAGACACCCAGTTTCAGCCATTGGGAACAGGGCCCTGAGGGCCGCGAGCAGGCTGCGTCTCTGCCTTGGCTCGTACCCCGAAGCGGTGCTAGATCCATCTCTAGTTCTGTACTGTTCTGCTTTCTCCTGCTATCATGAGGCTCGTTTTCCCCCACATCCAGCCTTCTTTTAAAAACAGCCATTCTAACTGGGCAGAGATGGTATTTCATTGTAGTTCTGGTTTGCATTTCCCTGGCAGCTCATGAAATTGTATTTCCTTTTTCCAGAAGGGTCTATTTAGATAATTTGCTCACTCTTAAATTGACTCACTTTTTTTTAGCTCCTCATAATATCTGGAAATTAATCCTCTCAGATGAGTATCTTCTCCCATTCTGTAGAATCCCTTTACTTCGGTGTATAGCCGTTTGGCTCAATATAATCCCAGTTTCCATTTCTTTGCCTTTCCCCTGTGTTTTGGGAGTCCTTTGGAAGTCTTTCTTGTTCTCAGGTCTTTCCGTTTCTGTGGAGCTGGGGGCCGCAGTCTGACGTTTGTGCTGTTCGTCACTTGGAGCTGATGTCTGAGCGTCCGGAGCCCCAGGTGGGGCTCTCTTTTCCCAGCAGCACGTGGCAGAGACCACCCTTCCTCCAGTATACGGTCTTGGAACCTCTGTCCAGGATCCCTTGGCTCACAGGCTTTTTCTGAAGCCTCTGATCGGTGCTGTTGGCCTGAGTCTGTCTCTGTGCCTGACCAATGCTGCTTTGGTGACTGTAACTATGTAGTACGTCTTGAAATCAGGCTTCCAATGTACCACACTGTGATACGGAAAAAAATCGCCTATGTTTGACAAGGTAGAATTTATCTTTTAGGATAACAAAAGTCAAAAAGGAGAAAATGTCTCAGACATACGCCAGCACCTTGTTTCCTTACCTATCCTCACGCGTGACCAGGCCGGTCCGGCACCTGTCTCGGTGAGGAGCAGGCCGGGTTGCCCAGCCCAGCCCAGTGAACGGGGGTGGGAACGCCTGTGTAACCTCTAAGTTACTCCCATTGCACTTTTACTTAGCACCTATTTTCAACAAAACATGAGAAACAGGTGTTTGTTGTTGCTGTTGTTTAAGGAGGTATTTTTGCTTTCTGGCAATACTTGCAACTGGGTGCAGGGCCTTGCGCTTCGCTAGGCTGGCGCTCCACCGCTCGAGCCGTGCCACCAGCCCTCTTAGGCACTGTACTGGCGCTCCGCCGCTCGAGCCGTGCCGCCAGCCCTCTTAGGCACTGTACTGGCGCTCCGCCGCTCGAGCCGTGCCACCAGCCCTCTTAGGCACTGTACTGGCGCTCCGCCGCTCGAGCCGTGCCACCAGCCCTCTTAGGCACTGTACAGTTTTAAGGCAGGGCCTCGCTTTACGCTCCAACTGGCCTGGGGCGGGGTGGGGGGGTGGGGAGGGGGGGAGAACGCCACGTGCCCAGCCACCAAGCGAGTTCGAGTCTTGTGAGCTTCTTTGTTCCTCTGGCCTCGAACGGCAATTCCTGATTTCAGATCTCTGCCTCCCAAGAATTCAGATCACAGACTGCAGAATTCTTACAAGTAATCAAAACATTTCAAGATGGCATTTGACCAAAGTAATTGTTTTATTAGGTTTATAACTATGACAATCATTTCAATAATAAGGCTATATTTTTTTTTCTTTTTCTTTTCTTTTTTGCCAGTCTTTGGGCTTGAACTCAGGGTCTGGGTTCTGTCCCTGAGCCTCTCTGTGCTCAAAGCTAGCACTCTACCACTTCTGGCCTGTTCTGCATATGTGGTACTGAGGAACTGAACCCAGGGCTTCATGCATGCTAGGCAAGCACTCAACCACTGAGCCACCTTCCCAGCCCAAGGCTATACTTCTTAGAAGAGAAACAAAGATGGCTCTACTTATATTCAGAAAACATGTCAGGAAGTCGTGAGGAAGAAAACTGTGTATGTAATATTTCCAGGGTTAAAGGCGAAGTTAGGAGAAACAAGGAAAGAAACTTCAAACTGACTAAAGAAAGCATTCAGAAGGTATCAGACAGGTGGGCAATAGTACGTAGCTAACAAAGGTGCCAAGTATGTAAAACAAACACTCAGAACACCAAGATCTAACCAGAGCACAGATCCACACAGGCCTGACGGAGGAAAGGGAAGGGGTGGTTCGAATCTCAACAATCTCAGCCTAATCAATGCAGAATCTCTACACGAAGGAGGCACATTATTTCCAAATATTCATGAACTTCCTTAGTTGACCACATAAAAGGTCAGAGTGCCAAGACTCCAGAAATTGTTTAAACTTTATTACACAGAGCAGCTTCATTGACCACAGTGTAACATACACAGAGAATCCCCCTGCTGAAGAAGTAAGACAAAACTTGCTCAGAGTAAGTGAAAGCATTACATTTCATCCTGCAGGATATTTTTGAGACAGTAGTAAGACAGAAATTTGCTTTAAGTGCATTCACTAGGAAGCAAGATGAAAAACTAACAGGCAACTCCCACACTCCCTCCCCCTCACAAAAAACCCTTATACAAGGATAGTAACAAATATGAGTGTGTGTGTGTGTGTGTGTGTGTGTGTTGGTCCTGGGGCTTGAGGGCTTTGGTGCTGTCCCTGAGCTTTTTTGCTAAAGGCTAGCACTCTACCACTTGAGCCACAGCTTCACCACTTCAGTTAAATGAAATTAAGAGTCTCACAGACATTCCTGCCAAGGCTGGCTTTGAACCATGATCCTCAGATCTCGGCCTCCGAGTATCTGGGATGACAGCTGTGAGCATTTACTTTGAATGCATTTTAAGCATTCAAAGTAAAAGGGAATGATGAAAGACTACTCCTGACCGGCTCAGGGCAGGGCTGTGGGTAGGGGCGGGGCTGGCCTCCAGAATACCCAAAGCCGGCCTTCCCTGACCAGAGGGCAAGGACCTCGACAAGGAGGTGCCGAGCAGCAGCTCAGGACGATGAGGGCCAGGCAGCCCAGACCTGGGGGAACGGAGGATGCAGGGGCCTCTTCCCACACGCATCTCTGGAGAGGACCTGGCACTGCGGCACACGCTGCGGGAGCTGGGGGCACGCTTCATGCACGTGCCGACACGGGACACAAGCATCACGGCCATCTCCACATGAGCCCCCGGGGGACCCCATCTCCTGGCATCTACACTGCTGCATCTGTGTCAGTCGTATCCCGTCAGCGGCATTCCCAGACTGTGTAATTAAACCCAGAGGGCCACCCCGAGCCCTGCTTCGCATGTGGCTGACGGCCGCAGACACGCTGAAACACCACTGCTGGTCACTTTGGCCACCTCCCCTCCAGCACAGAGCCGTGGGGGGGCACCCTCCGGGCTTGCCGCAGGGCTCCGCGCCGGCCTCTGGGTCTGAGGAAGGCAGCAGTCGCAGTGGCACCTTCAGCGGCTGCCCCGCAGTGCTCGGCGCTCCACTGGCACGGAGCCTCGCACGCTAGTGACACCACTTACCTGGCCTGAGTCCCTACTGCAGACGGGGCTTTACTTGTGCAAGACCGTGAAGAATGCAATTAAACGAGCAGATTCCATCACCCTAACACGCAGGCTTTCCATGCAGATGACACTCAAGGCATCAAGTGCTCGCATGCTCACGGACCAGAGTGACACTGCAGGGCCGCCGGCGGCAAGGCCAGCGGCAGCTGCCAGCGTGGCAGGGGCAGACCCTCCTGGGCTTGGGGTGAGGGCAGGAGGGTCTGCAGGGGCAAGATGTGCTCCACCCTGCAAAGAGGGTCTCCCCACCCTCGCCCACCCCAGGCCAGTGACTTGTGCTTCCTGCCTGGTGCAGGGACAGGGGTGGACGAGGAAGAAGAGACTGTGGAGGGGTGGGGCAGATGCGGCCTCAGCTTCTCGAGCTTCCCTGAAGCTGGGTCCGGGTGGCTCACATCTGTCATCCTAGCTCCTCTGGAGACTGAGATCTGAGAACTCTTAATTCCAATTTACTGATAAAACGCCAGAAATGGAATGGTGACCCATGCAACAGACTTGAGTAAAAAAGTCAAGAGCCAGCATGAGGTCCCGAGTTCAAGCCCCAGTACCAGCGCACACGCGCACACGCACACATGCACACACACACAAATTATCACAAAAATCCAGATCTTGAAGCAGGAATTCTACAGACAACTGGGACCGAGCGCCAGAGTCAGATGCAGAACACAACCTATGGCCACGTGCCGTGTCAGGGAGAAGTCAGTCCCGCTGTGGAGGTCGTTTTAAGAGCATTGTGGACAAGCGTGAGCAGGGGGTGAAGCCAGGGAGGCACCGGCACCAGCTCTGTGGGTGGGGGTGGTGCAGGTCACGTGGGTGGAGGTTTCCTTTTGGGGCACCTGCAGAAATACTTTGAGATGAAGGTTCATGTCTGTGGTTATCGCTGAAGTGTGTGCATGAAGGGAGCGTGCAGGAATGGCAGAGGTCAAGTGCTGGGCACACAGGCACACACAGCACTGCATTGCTCAGCACAACACTAATTGAAGCCAGTTGTGGTAGCAAACAACCGTAACACCAGCTATGTGGGAGACACGGGGAGAGAGAGGAGGCCCTAGCTGAAAAATGCAGCCAAAGACGGGCTGGTGGCGTGGCTCAAGTGTAGTGCACCTGCCTTGCGAGCACAAGGCCCCGAGCTCAAGCCCCTGTACTATCCTCCTCAAAAAGAGAACAAAAGCATGCACGCAATGACTATGAAATTCACCACGCACAAGAAGGACAAGTGTGTTCAGGCCAACAACATACCACGCCCCAGATTTCTAGCCAGCTTTACTTCCTGATGGGTCTGATAAGCTGACCCAGAAACAATCTACAAGATCAATATAATAAAATTTCAGAACCATCCAAGAAATAGTCTAGAATATTATATCCAGAGTTTTAAGTCTATTTAATCATCTTGGAGTATAGTTGACAAACACTTCAAAACCTACAACTCTCATTGTATTTAATTGAAGCATATCAATAGTTTACTACAAATAGATACACAAATCCAAATTTAAGCCTTTTAACAAATAGTAAAGCTTTATTTTATTAAAACAAACCAACAGTCTACCATTAACAAATGATATTCAAGGACAACGTTATAAGTAACTACAATAGAATAAACTCAACATAATACGGCTTTGACCTGTGATGCACTGGAGAATGGAGGTAAGAGAGCAGCCCGCGGGATGAGGCCAGCCTGTGGACAGGCCCTGGAGAGCGGCCAGCTGGGGCCCCTCTGAGTTCCCAGGGAGCCGTGCCATCTGAGCCCATCCTGCAGGCGGAGTGCTGGCCTCCACACTGCCAGCAGCTCGGGCACAACACAAAATCAGGACCCAACCGGGCCTGCTCTTTCCGCGAAGGCACCATCACGCCCGCAGGGACAAAGCTGCGCGCCCTGACTCGGAGCCAGCTGGGCACTGAAGCCCCAATCACAGTGCACAACCCACCACTGCCAGGGCCAAGTCAACCCCCCCACGCAGCCCAGGCCTGGCTGGAGCAGAGCCAGGAGCACTGGGGGGCTTCACAGCCCCTCCCACAGAAATGTGGCTTGCTTGCCTTCTGAATATACCTGAGAACCCAGACTACCTACTGGGCACCTGTCTACCTTTTTCCTCTATTTGCTTTCTTCATTTTCACAGTTTTCAGGAGGGCAAAACTCATGTCCTCCACATTCTGCAGGCCCCAGTACACTACACTGTACACAGTAAGTTGTCCAGTTTGCTACCTGACAATTCAGACTCGATTGCCATTTACATAGTGCACTTTCATAAGCAAGTATGGGCTGTGACTTTGACTTGAACAAGTGATAGCATTAATGGGTGAGTGTCCATCACACCTTCCCTAGCATTTGGTGTTAAGATTCCTGGAAACCCAGGTGACACTTGAGTGTCACTTGAGTGACACTTAGCAAAGAAGCGCATAAAGAACGCTGATGAACCAGCGCCTGCCTGGCCTACTTACATACTGACCTTTTTAAGAGAATCCCCGTGTCTTTCCTGAATATACTTCAGGAAGGCCGTGGTCCACTGAAGGGTTGTTGCCTTATCTGTCTCTGCGTTGCAGAACGGAACTAAAAGATTCAGCTCGTCACAGCAAATTCGGATTCTGCGCCTGCAGTCAAAACCCAGAGTAATCACACAGGGCAGCTGGTGAAGAAAAGAGCAACAGGAGGTTCACTATTTTACTCAAAGGAAACAGAGCTCCTGGAGCTGACCGCGTCCTCGCTTGGGAAACACCCTCCCAGGAAGCTCTGACCCACGAGCACTTCACTACTGCGCTCCAGCTGGTCTGGAGACCAGTAATGAAACTCAGGTCAAATTTCTGCGTGTACTTTTTCTGGGAAGTCTCTCCCCACCTGCAACCTCTTTATGATGCAGGGGATGAAAGCCAGGGCCTTGCCCGCCTGGAAAAGCAGTTGACCACTAAGTGCCCATGGCCCGATTCTTCCAGGGTAGCCCACACACAATCAGACAAGCTTGGGAACAGCCTGCTGGGGACGCTTCAGGAATCCTGACTCAGTGAGGACCAAACTGACCTCCAACCACCACCAACCACAGCTCTGCCTAATCCTGAGACCTGGCTTCCTAACTCAGTCCAAGCACCCTGGCTTTTACCATTAGCACAGAAAACAAAACAGAGCTCTAAAGAGAAGTGACATTACAACCTGAGTCTTGCATTTGGCAAAACAATACAAAAACGTCTACAATGTGGCTCTTGTGATGCATCTGTACATTTACACATAAAGAAATGGAATCAGGCAGGGTGCCAGTGACTCACACCTGTCATCCTAGCTACTCAGGAGGCTGAGATCTGGGGATCGCAGTTCAAAGCCAGCCCAGGGCAGGAAAATCTGGGTGACTCATTTCCAATTAGCCACCAGAAAACTGGAAGTAGTGCTGTGGCTCAAGTGGTAGAGCGCTCGCCTTGCTGAAGAGGTCAGGGACAGCACCCAGGCCCAGAGTTCAAGCCCCACGACGGGACCCAAAAAATAAAAAAATAAAAAAGAAGAAAATCCAACAGCTGGCATGGTGGCAACAGATGCACCCTAGCTTCTAGACACCCTGCCCAGACTCTACCTGTTAGCTCACTTAGTTCTGAGCTT
>NW_012267345.1:1433371-1437333 GCF_000151885.1 Dipodomys ordii
GGGGGGGCTGTGTGCTACCAGAAGAGGAATCCTGGCTCTGTGTGTGTGTGTGTGTGTGTCTGCCCTGGACTCCCCCGCTGGACCTCTGCTGATTAGTCGCATCCTTTCTCTGAACTAAGTCATAGCTCAGAGTCCACCAGTGACTGCTGAACTTGGGTGGTCTTGGGGACCCCTGGCCCAATGAGCAGAGCAAAGTGGAGGTTATTCTTTCCTCAAACATGTGGCCCACTGTACAAATCTGTTCATCTAAGATAACTGCACAAACCCATCGCACGCATTACCTTCTATCTCTTTCCATTCGGTTATGCCTCTCCCGACGCTGAGACCTTCCTCCCTGGGGGCCGCTCTGCGTCGGCTCCCCCAGGGTAGACTGGGAGGATTCTGAGCACTGCCAGGCACCCTGTGCCGCTGTGGTGCCTTCACCCACATTCTGGATCTCTCCCAGGGCTCTCCGTTCTATACTTGTGTCCAGCTGACGGATCCTACTCCGATTCCTCTTATTTATGGCTTGTTTACATAGCGCTTCTTCTTTGCAAAAGAAGGAAAAAGAGGTCATTTAATTTTTTATTCTTTTTTTTTTGGTCGGCCGTGGGGCTTGAACTCTGGGCCTGGGCGCTGTCCCTCAGCTCTTCAGTTTAAGGAGAGCGCTCTACCACTTGAGCTACAGCGCCACTTCCAGTTTGGTTTATTGGAGATAGGAGTCTCACGGTCTCTCCTGCCCGGGCTGGCTTTGAACCGCGATCCTCAGATCTCAGCCTCCTGAGTGGCTAGGTTTACAGGCGTGAGCCACCAGCGCCCGGCTTTAATTTTTTATTCTTATTTAATAAATTAATATTAACTTGTTTTTTTTTTTGCATTTTCAATCCCAGATACAGATGGTGCCGGGTGTGCCGGAAAGCAACCAAAGTGAGGAGCTGCTACGCCAGTGTGGGCACTGCAGACCCAGCCAGGACTGGGCCCAAGTTCACATGCAGCGCTGAGCAAGCACGGCTGCCTGGCCAAAGTCCTTCTCGCTAGTCAACACGCATTATTACCCACGACACAGAACCAAGGCGTTTTCTTTCTCTGCAATTCAGAATGAAAAACGCTCAAACTATTTTCTCCAAAAAGGTTTTCTTTAGATCCAATTATTCTAATGTGCAATGGATATTTTAACTGTGGTGCTCACAAGAAGGCAAATTTTAAGTGCCTGATATGCAACACCTGCTTGCCTCAAAGTGGGAGCTACAAAGAGCACACAGCATTCCCGCCCCGCTGCGTGCTGCAGCACAGCGCGCTGCGCTGCTGGGCATGGGATGTACATCTGCACCCAGGCGCCACAAAAGCCAGCGCTCCCTCACATCACCCCTCACAAATGGTGCCAAACACTTCACCTAAAATGTCAAGGGGAGGAGGAGCGAGAGGAAAGGGCTGGGGGCAGGGGATAAACTATACCCCATGCAGTTTATCAGCTCCCAAAACCTTGGCTTAACAGTCTTACAGTGTCGCTTAAAAACCATCTTTTCACGGGGCACTGGTGGCTTCTATCTGTCATCCTAGCTACTCAGGAGGCTGAGATCTGAGGACTGCAGTTCAAAACCAGCCCAGGCAGGAAAGTCTATGAGACTCCTATCTCCAATTAATCACCCCAAAAAGCCGGAAGTGGCGCTGTGGCTCAAGTGGTAGAGCGCTAGCCTTGAGTGAAAAACACTCATGGACAATGCCTAGACCCGCGTTTAAGCCCCAGAATGGCACAAAAAGAAAACAACAACAAATTTTTTTTTTTTGCCAGGGAAAACAGTGAGAACTTTCACCATCAGCAAAGTTCTCCACAGCAGCTTCTCTGATTCCCAGACTTCTAATTACTGTATGGCCTCTGCTCCTGCCCCCTGCCCTCCACCTGCAGGGTCTTACCCCTTTGCCACATACCCTAGCTTCCATAAGTCCAGACTGCCATTTCACTCAGAGAGTAGGGAAAAAAAACCAAACTAATAGCACTAAAGCACTTCCAGTAACTATGATCTCTGAACACTGAGTCTGTCATTTTGCTGTTAAAAAGCATCAGGGCCCTGAGACATTCTTCTATGTCTAAACCACCTCCAGCCCCATGTGCTCCCAAAGGGTCAGCCAGCCAGCCAAAGGAGGCCCTGCCGCTTCCATCGCTTACCTCCCACTTTAATCCAGACCTGCTCGGGCAAAGCTTTGTTCCTGCTACCTAAAGTCTGCTTAGAGGACTCAATCTCTTGCTGGTAACAGAACGAAAATGCTCTAGGCAGTCCAATATCCTGATGCTTGGCAGCTTCCAGCACAGAACATGAATTACTAGAGCTCTGGAAAAAAAGGAAGCAACAGGAGTTTTATCAATATGTGACTTAATTTGTTCTGTTTTGTCTTTAAGAAGCAGGGTTCCACTGTGTAGCCTGGCTTGGAACGGGGCTGGCTTGGAACGGACTATGTCTTCCAGGCTGCCCGTGAGCTCATGACCCTCTGCCTCAGTCTCCAGAGTGCTGGGGCTACAGACTGCTGGGACTACAGGTATCAACTACCGTGCCTAGCTCCTCCACCTGCTCTTCACTGCACAAATAAAATGCACTTAGCACATGAATCATTGAACCTATCGATCAACCAACTTGAAAAACTTTCCCTTCACTATTTCTAAATAGCCCTGCACAACATAAACAGTTCCCACTTTTTAAGAAGTTGCCTATTCATGAAAGAAAAAAGTCCTTGGGATCTAACTACAGTAAGTTACAATCTAGCAACACAATACCGAGGAGCAAGCTTCACCTGTGTCTGGGCAAGGCTGGAGTTCCCGCCGGTGGAGCACGCGCTTGTGAACAGTGGGTAGGTGAACTGCAAAGCAGTAGTGGCAGCAGCAGTTTTGTTTTTCACTAACGTTGTACATTTGTTTTGTTGCTGATGAAGCGGAACATTCATTAATTCTGATGGATGCCGAATAAGAGTCACCAAACTGCCAAGACAAAAGAAAACCCAGAAACCTCAGAAATACATGGCAGACCCCAAACCGGCGCCCAGGGCTGCCCCACTAGCAGGCCTCGTCAGCCTGGGCCAGAGCTCAGTTTGTCCACAGCTGCCCTGGGTGTGGCCGCATGGGGACGTGGAGGGCCCTCTCCTCCGGGGGGGGGGAGAGGCTCCTTCCTCCCCTGAGCACACCCCAACACCCATCTCTTTTGTCATCTTCCAAACTCTGGCGAGGATGGGTAAGCCCTGGACACCATGGCCCAGGCATGAATGGAAAACCCAAGGTGTCAGTGTCCCCCAAAGCCACACTGGAGGCCACTATGTGGGTGGGAGCTGTGCTGCAGCTCTGTCTGACAGCTCCAACCCCTAAAGATAGGGTCCTTCCAATGCTTGCACCACCTTGGGTCAGCTGGGGGGCAACAGGGAGACGACAAAAGCAGCTTTTTCCGCCCTCGAGGCAAAGAACGAAAACGTCCTCCAGCACAGCGGAGCCCTGCCCGGCCAGACAAGGCTCGGTGCACAATCCTCTTGGGGCTGTGGGCCACTGTGTGCAGTGTGCCGTCCAAGCCACTGGTCCTGGTCAGCTCCCTGTGCTACGCAGGGTCTGACCAGTGCCTCCTTGGGCCCATGGGACCTAGCCAGAGACCCAGCCGGCTCCCTCATCTCTTATCCTGCCTGCCAGTGCTGAGGCAAAGCCTCTCCTGTATCCAGATCCTGCAGAAGCCCTGCCGACCCTGGGACCCTGGCTGACCCTGCAGGAGGCCTGACCGACCCCAGTCCTCCCTTGCACCCACGCCCCACAGGAGGCCCTGTGACCTCTCGGGAGGCCTGGCTGACCCCCAGCCCTCCTTCCCACTCAGACACCCCCCCAGGAGGCCCAGCTGCCTCTGGCCCTCCCTTCCACCGACACTGCAGGAGGCCCTGCTAATCTCTCAGGAGGCCTGGCTGGCCCCTGACCCTCCCTTGGGCTCAGGCCCCGCAGGAAGCCCTGCTGACCTCTC
>NW_012267345.1:1438594-1471453 GCF_000151885.1 Dipodomys ordii
CCTCGGTGTCTGGCCTCCCTTCCCCCATCCCCATCTTTGTATTTGGCCCATTCCTCCGGGTCAGTGCCTGGCTCCACCCTTGTGTTCTGGCCCCGCCCCAGGGCTGGCTCCGCCCATGCGGCCTGGCTCCCTCCCATGTGGTCCGGCTCCGCCCCCACGTCCTGCCTCCGCCCATGTGGTCTGGGCCCACCCCCTGCCTGGCTCCGCCCCCTGTCCTGGCTCCGCCTATGTAGTCTGGCCCCGCCCTGAGCCTGGCCCCGCCCCCGTGTCCTGCCTCCACAGGGCCTGCCTCCGCACGTCCCTCCCCCTCCCGGATCCATCCCTTTCCCGGTCGGCCCCGCAGAGCCCGGCCTGTAGAAGGCCGGACCAAGGCCCCGTATCAGATCACACCCTCTTGGCCCTGCCGTGTGTCATACCCGGCCACACCCCGCAGTTCCTTTTCTTTTTCTTTTTATACTGGTCCTGGACTTGAACTCAGGGCCTCCACGCTGTCCCCTAAGCTTTTTTGCGCAAGTCTGGCACTTTACCACTTGAGCCACAGCGCCACTTCCGGTTTTCTAGTGGTTTATTGGCGATAAGAGTCTCACACTTTCCGGCCCGGGCTGGCTTTGAACCGCGATCCTCAGATCTCAGCCTCCTGAGTAGCTAGGATGACAGGTGTGAGCCACCGGCGCCCGGCCTTTTTGGTAATTTACTGGAGATAAATGTCTCACGGACTTTCTTCCCTGGGCTGGCATCAAACCTCGATCCTCAGATCTCGGTCTCCTGAGTAGCTTTTGACTAGCAGACCCCTGCCTGGTACCCAGCCACACACCCCATGGCTGACAGTTCTTTTGTGGCTTTCAGAACCCTGGGGCTGACTGTACCAGATCCAAGGCCAGGTCACACGTTTGACTCAGGACCACAGCCTGCACTGGTGCTCAAGGGGGACCAGCCCCTTGAGGGTCACTCACTCTGAAGACTCATTTTTGGAAGCTCAAAATAATCACTTCCTGTCTCACATTGGAAGCTCATGCATGGAAGTCTTTTTTCCATTTAGAAGGGAGGGCATTTAAAGGCCTTGAATTTAGACATAGTTTTCCTTTGGGTACCATTTATCTTTAAAGTGCATTCTTACTTTTTTGCAATCTCTTTTTTCAATAAATAATAATACTATACCAGAGTCTTATATGTTTTTCTTTTTCCATCTAACAATAACATCCTCAGTGGGTAAAGATGGCTTTTGACAAAGGATATCAAGACCGCGGAATACTCATTTTGAAAAAATATTAGCGCACTTATTTTACACAATACGAAAGGTTTCAGATGATTGCAATGATCAAAATTTAAAAATCAAAATTATAAAGCCACTAACTATATAATCATTGTTTATAGCATGCTGTAGACCTTGAGTGAGAAGACCCTAAACATGACACTGGCACAGGTTATAACATGACTCACTCAAGTCACGACAGATCTAGAACATCCGATGCTGGCCAGCCGCAAGCAAAGCTATTTTCAAGGAAGCCCAGGAACAGAGGGGCCTGCTCTCAGGGATTCCCTCAGGCCACAAGTAAGACAAGTTGTTCTCAAGAAACTTAATTACAGTTGGCTGGAGCAAGCACACCTTGTTAAAAAAAAAAAAGTAGGGGTACTTACAAAAAGCACAATATAAATTTGCTATAATACAGAAATATAGTGAACACGCTAGGAAAGATTTAATTTTCTGTTGGTTTCTGTTTTATGCTGAATTATAAAAATTCCAAAACCTCTATAAAGGAGAACTATGTCGGAGGCATCATGATGACAGGTATCATCCCAAGGTTAGGAGAAGCAAAAGACAACACATGGCAAGAACAGTGGTGAAGAAGCGCTGATAAGACAGGAAATCCTGCGAGTGGGCGGGCCCTGAACTTGAGCCTGATGCACGCAAAGCCCAAAGCAGGATCACCAGTGCTGTCCACACTGTGTTAGCCAGTGACAAGACAGCTTGAACGTGGACCTCTTGGCTTGTAGGCTTTGTTAGCCAGTTAATGAGATATTTACCACTTATAAAAGTGTCTGGTAAAACCAACCGCCAGCAGGGCAGCCCACGGTGACAGGAAGCTGTGTCCCAATAGGGGTGGGGGCTGTCTGAATGCACACACACAGTTATGAAAAATAACCTAGATCTGCACACATGCATCCAGCTGTCAGTTTCCAGTTCTGAGGGGACACTATTGCTATATTAAAAAGTCTAATCATTGAGGGAAACTGGATAAGAGGGATACTGACTTCTCTGTGTTCCTTTTACATTTCCTTTAATAGTAATTCCAAAGTAAAAACTTAAAAACTTGTTTGGAGTGTGTATGTGTGTGAGAGCATCAGTGCTGGGGCTTAAATTCAAGGCGCTGTGCTCTTGCTTAGCCTTTTTACTCAAAGCTGGGCTGTACTGTGTAAGCCACAGCTCTACTTCAGGCTTTTCTCTGGTTAATTGGCTCTGAACCATGATCCTCAGATTGCATGATCCTGAGTAGTTTAGGATCACAGGCTGAGCAGCACCGGGGCACGCAGAGGTCTCTGGTGTGATTATCCATGTCACACTAGCTGGACTGGGTCACGGCCCCCCCTCGGACGATTTTGGCACTTCATGGTCCTGCGTGCTGCTCCGAATGTCTGGCTGAGTTTTCTGCGTGAGGGGTAGAGGGCCGAGGAAGAGCAGCGGCTGCAGAGCGGGCACCCGCCCGGCCGTGGCCCCTGCACCGGCTCACCAGGAACACACCAGCAACAGTAGCCAAGTGGGCAAGCCCTGCCCCTCCCCTCCCTGCTCAACTTTCTGGGTGGGTGTGCGTGTGTACACTTGCTTGCACGTACATGTGTGTGGAAGCTGAGGCCCCTCCTGGAAGTCTTCAATGACACGTTTTCCCTTCCGGGCCCGGGGCTGTAAGGTCCCAATGCCCACGCAACGCATGTGATAACCCTGCAATGGAGTGGTCAGCAGTGTCCAGCCCTCACCGGTGGGCGCCTGGCCCTGGATACCCGAAGCCACCTCCTGTCCCCTCAGGTCATCCTTCATCTATCCACACCTGCCAACTGCCCCAGCTGCTGGGCACGCTCCAGCTAGCCCCTTGGCCAGGCAGTGTCCCATGTGGATGTGTGGTGTCCGCCTGGCAGTGTCCTGTGTGGGCAGCTGTGTGGCCACGTCACCTTCCTGTCTGTGGAGGGGCCTCATCACCTTCCCCCATTCCCCCAGCCACACAGCAGCTCACGGCAGACCAGGGACCAGACGGTGGCTGGGCCACGGAGGGATGGCTTGACTCAGCAAGACAAGCCGGGTCCCCTCAATCTGGTGCCGACCAGCACAAGGCATCTGGCGTCCACGGCAGGCCCATCCGCGTGACACAGGGGCCCAGTGTGCACGGCTGTGGCTTGGACCCCTGCGCTCCCTGGGGACAGCGTGCTCGTGAGACCGCAGGCGCCCGCGCCAGAAGAGGCGGCGGGCGTTCCAGATGCAGCAGAGGGGCCACGGCAGCTTTTCTGCAATGCTGGAGTTCGGGGAAGCTTCCCTGCAATTCCAGTAACTGGAGGCCCTGCCACGGGCTCAGCCTGGCCCAACACGGGCTCAGCCCACCCAGGGTGCCAGGTGAGGTCTGGGGATGACTAAATGTGACGGTGAAAAGATCCTATAAAACCTCCATTTTGTAAGATGAAGGGAAACAGCTCCAACACTTCTGGGCCCCCACCAGTGGCGCCCACGCCGCCTCCCAGTGTGCCGCCTCCCCCGGCAGGTGTGGAACGGGGCAGACTCAGCGTCTTCTGCTTCCTCCGGCGCTTGCTGTGCCCCGAGCGCAGTGAGCTTTTCCTGGCCGTGCTGGTCACCTCTTCCCAGAGCTCGGCCCACGCTGTGCCCACTGCTGTTCCTCTGACGGACCCCCTTGCCAGGGTGAGGCCTCTGCAGACCCCCTTGCCAGGGTGAGGCCTCTGCAGACCGGACAGGGCTGGGGTCATGCCCACAAGACCCCACAAAGGGTTCCCACAGGCTTGGGATGGACGACGATGACATATCCAGACACCTGCGGGGTCTGCCCATCCTGCGGGTGGCGCTGTGTGGAGCACATCTTGGCAGCAGCACCTGGCCTTTACCATTGTGGAGCTCAAGTGTCTTCCTGGGGTGGGTGTCCTTGTGCTGCTTAGGGCAGAACAAGTGTTTCCAAGGTGGCAGGGCCAGCACAAAGGTGGCCTGGGTGGCCACGGGATGCCAGTGGGCTGCGTGGCCCCCAGACGCCTCAGAGGACCTGAGGACCAGCCCAAGGGGACGGTGGTTGGTCAGAGATGCCACAGGTGCCACAACTCTCTGCTCAGCAAGCTCTGGCTCACAAGACCCCCGCAGGGTCTCTGCTCTTGGCTGGCCAGGTGGTCTCAGCAGGCAGTGTCACCAGGAGACAGCACCCTTGTCCACCAACTCAGCCCGCCCAACCAGCAGCTTAACCACCCAGACACCCCCTCAGTGGCAAAGGGCCAGGCTTTGGGGGACACTCCATCAAAGAATGCTGGCTCACGCCTCTTGCACCTATGTTTTGCTCCAACCACAGGTCGCCATCAGCAATTAAACCTCCGGCGGTGGCCTCCGCCCCGCAGGCAAGGGGCTCTCTGGGCCAGTCACCAGCCATCTCCAGCCGGTTATAACTGCCCATCGCAAACACAGGGAGAGGCCCTCAGTACCCCAAGACAGGCTCCGGGAGGCCCTGCCTGCCAAGGTTCTGCGGCAGCCCTGGCCGCACCCCTGCAGCAGGGGTTACGCTGAGTGAAGACCCAGACAAGAACTCTGTGGATATTTATTCTACTTCAAGTAACAAAACCTACGAAGTCCTGTGTTGTAATGTACAGTGATATAACACTCTGCAATACAAAATACAATGTACAGAAATTTCTATCAAGTAAACCTAAAGAAACACACTTGATTTTTACACTTGGGTATTTAAATTAGAAAAATTTGCTTTATACGTAAAAAAATCTGTGCATCATATTAGATGTTGCAACTTTCACTCACTTCAATGTTATTTAGCTACTGACACTTGGCGTGTATCACCAGACAGTCCAAAGCGCTGTCAATGTTTTCTCAACTGAAAATTTGTGCTATAAAGTGAAAAATCTGTAGTGATGTACAATGGAATAAAAGACCTCAAAGAACAAATGAAATTTTCTAATTTTGTATCTGCAAAAGAAAGTTTATGAAAATATAAAAAGAATTATCAAAGTGTATTTGTACAGGCAAATAAGTTAGCAAGGCTTTCTCTATTCACACTTCCCACGGGAACATCCTTGACCTCGCCTATCCTTGAAATACCACCCCCTTCTCAACTTCAGACTTTGTACAAATATTGCTCCGTTCCAGTGACAAACCTTCAAATGATCACCTTGCACACGGCAGCCGGCTCTGGCGCCCAGCCCAGCACCTGGGGAGCTGCTTGGAGGGCAGAATTTCACAACTCATTCCTGATTGTACACATCCAAGGGAGACACCCACCCACCCTCTTAAAATATTCTTAATTGCTTTACTTTTTCATTAGGCTGACAAACTGAACATTTTTCAGTAACCTGCTATTAAAATGAAACAATTTCTACTAGGTCTGATGTTGCTTTAAATTGGTTTTGGAAAAAATTTCTAAGACAATACATTCCAGGTAAGCTACCAAGACTGCAAGGGGAGCCCCAGCCCCCGCCGGGCCGTGGGCCCAGCCTTCCACAGCAGCTTCGGGAACACGAAGCAGACAAGATGCCAGAAAAGCTACGGCTCTACAAGTCTACTGAAATTCCCTTAATATCTACACCAGTCAAGTTATTGGAAAAGATAACTTTATAATATGAAAAAGCAATATGCTTTTTATAGGCATTTTCCCATTTCTCTAATCTTAAATGGAAACACTGAGGTTTTGGGTTTTTTAAAAGAAAAGAGTTGAAGAGATGGGAACAGTTTAAGAAACCATTACACACCACATTACAGTAATTCTTAAAAAGTCCAGAAGATTCTATCCTGCATTTAAGTTCATAGCTGTTTCAAAAACTCTCTGCTCAACACATTTTATGAACTTGGCATTTTAAGAGGATCCTTCACAGGTGGGCCTGTGTCCCGGAGGACACCCCTCCGGCCGCACACGCCTCTGGCAGGGCCCCACAGGCCTCTAGGCCTGCGAGGAGGCGGCAGCGCCCCCCTCGGGGGTCCTGGCCGCCTCGGGCTTCGGGTCGCGGCCGCCCTCCCGGCCACGGCCGTGCTCCTTGCTGTCCTTGGCCTCGCGGCCGCGCTCCCGACACTCCCGCTCCTTGTCCCGGGCCCTCTCGCGGTCGCGGTCGCGCTCTCTGCTGCGGGACCTGTCTCGGTCTCGCCGCCTGTCCCGGTCACGATTCCTGCTCCTCTCCCGGCCCTGGTCCCTGCCGGTGCTCCTCTCCCGGCCCCGGTCCCAGTCCCGGCCGCAGTCTTTCTCCCGGTGTCGCTCCCACTCCCGGCTTCTCTCCCAGTCTCTCTCCCGACTCCAGTTCCTGCCACGCTCCCGATCTCGCCTCCTGTCTTCAAACCCCCGGCCTTGCCTGCTGTCCGGCCCTTCAAGCTCGTCCAGTGGCTTTTCTTTGGGGCCAGCTTCAAACCGCTCCCGCTGCCTCCCTTCAAAGGCCGGGTTCCTATACTCGTGGCCTTTGCCTTCTCGGAAGTCCGACACTGCCCACTGCCCATCGGCCTCCGGGCCTTGTCCGGGCGCTGCGCCTGAGGGCAGGGCTGGGCCTGCGTCATCCCACCTGTCCTTCCGGTGCTGTGCAGGGTGGCTGGGGAGCTCCAGCAGGGGCCTCGGCGGAGGCTTCCCCGCTTGGGAGGACGAGCCTTGAAAGTGAAATCGAGCTGTCTGCTCGTTCTTTTCGGAGAAGGGTGCAGAGCCCCTCGGCCCCCCAAACGGCAGGGGTGCCGTGGGCCTCTGCCCCGCAAATCTGGGGGGTGAGTTCACCCTCTGTTCCTCAAATTGTTGCGGCTGAACACCACGGGGGCCAGGCATGAAGCCGGGTGCTTGGCCTCGGGGCCCTTCAAACTGACCAGGATGGGGCCCCCGAGGACCCACAAAATGACCTGGGGGCGGGCCCCTCTGGCCTCCGAACTGAGAGGGTGGGGGACCTCCACGAGACCCTTTCATCTGAGTCAGAAGAGGCCGCCTCTGGCCTCCAAACTGGAAAGGCGTGGGGCCCCTGCTCCCCATGAATGGAGCCTGCTCCGGTCCGTCACACGGGGCGGAGGGGCCGGGCATCTCGCCCATCGGGGCGTCCTGCGATTCCCGCTGGTCTGCATGAAGATCCTTGTGCTCTTCGAACTGGCCGGGGGCGCCGCCTCTGGGCCCAAGGTAAGAGGCCGAGGGGCCCCTGCTGTCCCCAAAAGGCGGAGGCCCGCGCTGCCCCGAGAATAAGGACGGAATGGGCCCCTTCTGGGCCCCAAACCTGACGGGCAGAGGGCCTCTCGGCCCCTCACTGTTAGGAACCATACTCTCTTCTGGAAATGGAGGGACAGCTCCCCTTGGACCTGGGAAATTGGGGCCATGGAGTCCTGGCACCCCAAAAGTGCGAGGTGTGAGTTCGCGCTGGCCGGGAAACTGGGGGGGAGGGGGCCCTCCCCTTTGCCCCGGAGAGAGGAAAGGAGCCGTGCCCTCCAAAGGCCTGGGATGCGGCTCCCTGCCGCCCTCCGTGTCCACGGGCAGGCTGTCGCTCTTCCCGGCAGCCGGAATGTTCCTTAGGTCCTCATACTGGGATGGGACCAGAGGCTTTTCCTGAGGTGCAAACACTGGACTGGAGAAAGGCTCCCGAGCCCCGGGAGCGCCGAAGCCTTGCGCGTCGTTCTGCAGGGGGAAGCCGGGCTGGAAGGCGGGGCCCGGGGGGGTGGGCAGCAGCACTCTTCGGGCAGGCCTGGCTGCGTTCTCCCCCGCGCCTGGGGGGTGGATGTTCTCCAAGGGCAGCGGCACGGGGTTTCCGGGGTGTTCACACCGCTGGCTTTCTTGCTCGGGCATGGGCATAGCCTTTTCGGCCGGAGCCCAGGGGGCAATCCCCGGCTCCCTTGCTTCCTGGCCCAGTGCGGGCCCCTGGCCGGCTGTGACCCCAGCAGGCGTCTCCCTCCCAGGCAGGGGGCTCTGTAGGCCCAGCGCGCTGCCCACTTGGACCCTGGGGGGTGGCTCACTATCGATGCTCTCGGCCGCCAGCCGCCTGGCTTGCCGTGGGTCTCTGTTCTGCCTGGCGTCCGGGCCGTGGCTTGCCAGTGCTCCCTGACTGAGGTCTGAGGCCTGCGGCTCCTGTGCGAACGGCTCTGCCTTGGCCAGCGACGACTTGGGGGGTGGCGACATCAGGGCGTCCGACACAGAGAAGTGTGCCATGGAGACCCCGACAGCCGCCCGCTGCTGCCGCAGAGCTTCCTCCTGCTCCTCCAGCTGCCGCTTCTGCTCTTCAATCTGCTTGTTCAGTTCTTCTAGCATTTTCTGTTGCTCAACCAGAGAGGGCGTAGAGACACCGGCCATGTACGCCACAGGCCTCTCGGAGGAGCTGCTGCTCATGTCTGTGTACATCCTGTTGGGTAGGTCATCCACGGTCACCTTGGCTTCTTCTAGGATGGTCTCATCCTCGGGGTCATAGGCCACCTCCTCCCTCTCGGCCGTCTCAGGAGCCGTCTCCACGTCACGGAGCTTTCCTCGCTCGGCAGGAGGGGCCTCAAAGGCCTTTTCAGGATCATACTCTTCTTCGGGGTCATAGGGACGGTCGTCTTCCTCCTCCTCTAAAGCCTTGTCTTTTGAGAACTGACCAAACTGCTGGACGATTGGGTCTAGCAAAGGAGCCGCTGCAGGGCCACTGTCGTCGCCCTGGGCTTTGGAATCGGGATGGGGAGCCAGAAGAAGTCCTGCAGACTCTTTAGCAGGGGGCTCAAATGATTTTTTCTTCCCAAACAGAGTCTGCAGGATGTGCTCCAGGGGTGAAGCGGTCTTGGCGGCTGACGTGGGAGGCACTGTGGCCGTGCCGGTGGCCTCTGGCTTAAGGGACGGCAGTATTTTCGTCCCGGGAGGTTCGGGGAGAGGGGGTGGAGGTGGAGGAGAGCCGGGGGGCGTGGTGCTGACAGCCACGTCCGCAGGGTACAGCGGGCACCTGCTGGGCTGCTTCTCAGACTGCAGGGCTGACGTTGCTTTGGGATAGACTGAAACATCCGCTTCTTCTTGCGGAAGCCGGGCCCGTTTCTCATCTCCCTCTCCGGCACTGGAAGAGCGCTTTACTTTCTGACAGATCACCAACCCGAGGATTATATTTGGACGTGGTGACTCAAGGCCTGGAAAACAAAATAATTGTAGATTTTAGACTCTAAATCCCGTTTTCATCGGGACGACGGTCTTTTCAGGAGCAATGTTTAATAAGTGAAGGGAGACCTCTGTGAGAAAGGATTTTTTTGTCTTTTGCAAAAGACCAGGTGGTCCCAAGTCCTGAATGTGTCCGTGTCTGTCTGGCCCTAGTAGCAGCTGTCTAAAAATAAACCAAGGGCTCAAGTCTTAAGAAAATGAATCCCACCATCACAATTTTGTTCCATGTTTTTAAGCTATGTCTAATGCTAAGGCAGCAGTGCGCAGCGGAGAGGGTAGGGAAAGCTACGTATCGACCTCTTACATGGGCTGTGGGGAAAGCACCCGAGTGTACGAACATTGTGGACAGCATCTCAGCTGTGCTTTTGTGGGGAGAGGGGTGGTACGGAGGTTTGAACTCAGGACCTCATGCTTGCTGGGCAAAAGCTGCTTGATCCAGCCACCCCCCAGGCCTTTGGCGAGGCTTTCTCCTGCCCCTTCCTACACGTCAGGAAGGGCATAGTCCTTTTCAGATTTATGACTTGCCACACGTAAGTTAGGCTAAACATATGAATGGTAACTGTTTTGATTAGGGACTAGCCCACTCAAGTTTGAAGTACATCTAGTAAGACTAAGTCTCACAACAACAAGGGGCTGGAGACATGGCTCAGTTGGTAGAGCAAAAGTGACAGGTACCAAGTTCAAGTCCTGGTCTTGGACCTAAAAAAAAAAAGGGAAAAAGCCAAAAAACAAAAATCCAAAAAGTGCACTTGTAGTTCACACCTGTAACCCTAACTATTCAAGAGGCTGAGATCTGAGGATTGTGGTTCAAAGCCAACCTATGGAGGAAAGTCTGTGAGACTCTTATCTCTAATGAACCACCAGAAGTGGCACTATGGCTCCAAGTGGTAGAGTGCTAGACTTGAGCAAAAGAGCCCAGCGACTACACCCAGGCCTACGTTCAAGCCCCACAATATACAACTAAACAGCCCCCCTCCCAACCCCAACTCCTAATATCTAACTAATAACTATGTAAATTATATCTGTCTGTCTGTCTAATACTCAAGACTTCCTAAGAACAAGGCATTTAATACCCTGGAGGTAAAAAGCCCACCATAGGGAGGAAAGTTTTAGTACACACTGCTTTTAAAGTTAATTATTTCTTTAAAAAAGGTTATTCTAAAGTCAGGTGCTGGTGGCTCATGCCTGTAACCCTAGTTACTCAGGAGGCTGAGATCTGAGGATAGGTTTGCTGCCAGTCCAGAAGGCAAGTCTGTAAGACTCTTAGCTCCAGTAAACTACTCAGAAAAAGCCAAAGAGTCACTGTGGCTCAAGCGGCACAGCCCTAGCCTAGAGCACAAGGCGACTCATGGTCAGAGCCCAAGCTCTTTAAGTCTCAGGACCAGCAAAAATTAAAAAAAAAAAAAAAAAAGGGTTATTTCAAGATCAGGAGTGTTAATGAACATTTTTATTTCAGTACCGGTGCCACAGCTACTACTCAAATAAAGTGAGGATGCCAAGGAGAAAAGTCCGGGTAATAAAATAGTAACTTAGAAGAACATGATCAAGGACAGTGTTTCAGTATCACCGACAGACCTAAAATTAAATCATGCATCTAATTTACAGGTAATTTAACATTATTGTGACATTTCAAAAGTACTTTATCCACATCATTTTCTTATTCTTAGTGATTTTAAAGATTAACATAAATTACATGTAGTTGTTTTAGCCACTGTTATGTAGTTCTAAGTATGTGTCATCTTTGCCTCCTGGTAGGAACCTAGCTATTGGCAAGTGGAGCATGAGGGGTCACCCCTCCCACAATTCAGGGAAGGCCAGGCCGACCACTGTGAGCCTCTGTGCACAGCTGCTGCTCCCTCCAAGGCATCCTGAGGCCTCCTGCCCGGAGGGGTGGCGGTTCCAAGAGCTGAGACTGAGCTGAAAACTGTGGCGGACCCCGACCCCACTGACAGAGGCATGGGTCCAAGAGCCAGCAGAGGGGCAAGAACGGCAAAGCCAGGCTGGCTCCCTGAATGCATCTGAATTCCCCCTGAACAAATCTGTAGGTCCATGTGGCACGAATTAGGGGCATTTTAAAATTAAAGGCAGCAATATTTTCACTGTGGTAGCTATTTACTAAGTGCTTTATGGTTTACTCAAAGCCAGTGCTATGTATGAGCAACTGTTAAACCAGCTTTCCCGGCCTTTCTAGATAGGTGTCTGTTGAAACTAGTCCCAGAGCCGACAGAGCAGGTTTGAACAGGGAATTGTTGAACAAGCCGAAGTCTACAGAGCAGCTCTGCAAGTGAGGCTCTTGTTCAGATCCAACACCCAGGGAAGGAAGCACGGGCCTGGCTGGCTGTGGTTAGAAGTTAGAGCAGCGCGATGACTAGGGCCGGGTGCCGTGGTGTGGAGAAGCCGAGGGGCAGCTCAGTGTCAACTACTTGTCCTGGAAAGGGGCTCTGCCACCTGAATCCAAGAGACCCACAGGTTGGAGTTGGAGTTTGTACACACCACTGCTAAATCCCTAGCTACTCAGGAGGCTGAGATCTGAGGATATGGCTAGAAGCCAGCCCAGGAAGGAAAGTCTGTGAGACTATTTTCAATAAACTATTCAGAAAAAAGTTGGAAGTGTCACTGTGGCCCAAGTGGTAGAGCGTAGGCCCTAAGTTCAAGTTCCAGGACTGGCCAAAAAAGAAAAAAAAAAAATCAGGCATGTTAACATTTCAGTAATGGTGTCCCAGCCCTCCCCTCGTGCAGTGCTCGGCCCAAGAACGAACGAGCATATCCCAGCTAGGCAAGACCCTACAGATGACCTGTCGAAGCCCTCCCAAGGCTCCCATCACTTATATTCACACTGGCTTTAAGCACTGCAGGCTGCCTGAAGACTGACATCTGACCAGCAGTTGTTTTTAAGCACCTTTGCTAACTCCTGTCCCATGTGCACGCCAGAGGGGCTCAGCTTCACAGACGGGCCCCACACATCCTCTCCAAGAGGCTAAACTCAAGATGGCCGCCCCGGAATGCATATTCCCTCACAGCAAATTTATGTGTTGACGCTACCACAGGTATATTACTATCTAAGATTGTAGCTAGTACCTTGAAAGCATCTTCTATTCTTATCTACCCTGGGCCTGAGGACTCTCACTGAAGGACAGTGTCATTCTAAACTTGCTATGTGAGGTGACTGGGAGGAAAATGTGAAGTGAGGCTAAAAGGTCCCGGCCATGCTCCACAGCACGAGGTCTGATTCTACAGGTTCCGCTTTCCAGGTTGACCCTACCAATTTAGGCAGCGTGAGGGCTGCTGTGCAGACTTCCAGGGTGGCTGGGAGCCAGTGCTGGGCCCAGTGGGCTCACTGCTCCTCCCTCTCCAGGCAGTGGCTTACAGCAGGTGGTGGCACACTCAAACAGAAGCACGAAGGTTGGGGGCGCTGACTTGCTTTCCTTTTCCCTTGGAGTGATATCCCAGGTACCAAAACAAGCCCTTGAAGCTCCTGTCTGCCTGCCCTCCTTAAAATTCTCATGGTGCAAAGATCCAGCCTCAGCCTCAGTGGTATTAAGACTACATACATAGGGACTGAGAATCCAAGGACCAAGAGGCACACTGAAAAACGCATGTGCCAATCTCCCAAGACATGACCAACATGGGGACTGGTGTCCGGGTGTCAGCCAATAGGAAGTTTGGACAGGTGGCTCGAGAAGTACTCACTAGTGACTTCATGCACGTTATCAAGGCTGCTGTGCTGAAGATGGCACTTTCCTCTATTAAAGAAACCATCTGAATCTAAGTCCTGACGCTACAGCTATCAAAAATGAGGTCCCCACGTCCCAAATCTACCTGGCGAACCCTCTTGTGGTCTGAATCTGCCAAGAACAGAATTGTACCTGCTGGAACAGAAACTGGGTGGCGTTAGTAGGCAACAGTTCTCAAGCGTGACTCGGATAGAGGTTTGGCAAATGAAGAGGGAGATACTACAAGTCCCAACCCCCACACACACTCACGCACTCACAGATCCCTCCTTCTTCAGTTCTGAGTCCCTAAGACCCGCACAAAGCTACTGGGCACAGGGCATGTTTCAGGAACAGGGAGGGGGCTGTGTGTGTCTTCTCCCAGGTGTCTGAGTGCCTGCCCACACTCTGACGTGCCGGGTGTGGAGGGTCCCTAGGAGCTGCCGCCTGCAGCCCAGGCCGGTCATGATGGCTTACAAGAAGCGCAGTGGTCAAAAGCTACCATGTAGTTCTCCAAGTCAGACAAACAGTGACCAGTTTCCATGACATATTTTTATTGATTTAGAATGTGAAAGTATTTACATTCCATTCAGTGCTATATTTGACTTTGATTACAGTTTCTGTGCAAAGCTGATGTATACACACATGAAAACTGAAGAGCTGCTTACCTGCCAGTATTCAAGGCATAGAACCTTCCAACTAAGAGAGCAGTTAAGCCTGACAGTCCTCCCGGAATGTTGGCTGCATGGGGTCAGGGAGGGGCTTGAGGAGGGCGGTCTGGGGAGACTCCCTGTGTTCAGAGGGGACCTGAGCCACGCTAGGCGTCTGCAGGGTCAAGTGCCCCATGGTGGCCCCGGCCTGGCTGCTGCTGTGTGGCATCTAAGCTTCTGGGGCCGTGACACAGATGAGGTGAGCGTCCCCTTGATTGCTCTCGTTCTGACCAACGTCCCAGGCGCCCTGGGCACTCCTCAGGCACTGATGGTGACTCAAGTCCAGTTAAGTTAGGGTCTGAGGAGAGGTGGACTGCTTGGCTAGAAGAATCTAGGCTTTTCTCACTCTCCATTTACAAAAGGATTCTGGATCACTAAAAACGCCACTGACAGAACAAGAACACCCCACTTCTGGAAGGACAACGGTTTTCTAGAGACACCAGCAGCTCTGGATGTGTGCTAAGGTGACGAGCGCTCCATGTGCGTGCTGAGGAGTCCACGGGAGCAGTTCCCGTGGCTCTGCTCACTACGGCACGACTGGAGTAAGGAGCAGGCCACCCGGAGGCTCCACGAGATGGCTCCCGTGTCCCCCCCCCCCCCGCCTTGGTCTGCTTCCCGGTGTGAGCATCCCGGCTTGGGAGGGGCACCTGTGACTGTGCAGGGCAGCCCGGCGCTCACGCGGGGGCTTCTGTTCCTGCTGGTCCTTGCCTTGACTAGTGGCTCAAGGCTGGAGTGTTTCCATAGGGTTTTACACAGCTTTGTGTTCAGGCTGAGTGAAGAGCTGGAGCCTTAGCATTAAGAGAAGGGCTTTAGGGTCCAGGGGTCCAGGCAGGTGCCAATCGCACCACTTCTTAAGACGTGTAGATTGGGGCAGTGCAGGAACCCTAGCATGCTGTGAAGCAGGTCCTTAGACTGGGCTGTGAGGACGGGGCTCTGGGCAGACAGGTTGCAAGATTGTCTTACACACACCCACACGCACACCCGCATGCACGCACGCACTACAGAACGGGACACACACATACACCTGTACCTGGGAAATGCCAAGCCAACCTATCAGTGTGTGAGGCAGGTGCAGCCCCCAGCCTGGTCTGGGCCTAGGCTGCTGTGCCCCCGTGTGCAAATGTCACACCCAATCACTCTAGCCAGTGGAGCAGGCAGATGAAAACAGATAGTGAAGTCCTTACGTAAAAAGTCCTCAAAAGTTGGCGGGCAGTACTCCATTAACTACTCTCCTACAGCTCTCCTTCCCACCTGAGCAAAGCGTATTCGTTCTTGTGCTGGATCCGCCTGTCTTTTCAGTGTCCCCGGCGAGGCGTGTGAGGGCCTCCGTGCACGCTGTGATAAGCAGTGGTGTCCGCTTGGCTGGACACCGAGCAGGAACTGTGGCCAGCACCCATTATACTTGGGGGGCAAAGGTGAGCTCCTCCCCAGCTCCCACCCTGCTGTGCTGTCTAGAAGCAAGGCGTGGCCCTGTCCTGTCCCTGCTGTAACTGTGAATGCTGGCCACGGGCTCCTGGGGAGCTTTCTCGTCACACTGTATGTGACGGGTCACGTGGCTCACGTGGAGGCTCTGCTCCTTCGACCCTTCCCGTTCTCCCAGCTACTGCTGCCGCCACCCATTCCCACGCTTGGCAGGGACAGACCACAGGGGGTCCTTCTACACCTCCCACGCCCCCTCGCAGGGACCACAGAGGGTCCCGTCACGTCCCCCAGGCCCACTCGCACTCTCAGCGTGCTTGTTACCCGACTCCCCTCAACTGGCAATGCTGGACTGGAGATAGGGCAGGGACAGGGAGAGGATGGAACTGCTTTAATTGTTTAGTAAGACTTGGGACCCGCCTCTCTAATGGAAAGGCTCTTTGTGAACCCAAGATTGGACGGTGCTTATGGTGTCACATTTCCCTACCACAGAAGCCCAGGTGTACTGACCCCTTCCCACAGGCTTACACACTTGTGACCCGCCACTCTTCACAGGTGCTGAGGGCCAGCTTGCGGATCTTCACCTCCAGGAGAGCAGCACACCTCCTCCCCTGGGTCCTGAGCACTCCGGCCAGTGCTCTTCACACAGCTGTCACCAAGTACCTCCCGGGCACCTTCTGCCACACCACAGGTGGCATTTCTTTACCCCAAATAGGACTTGATAAGACCTTCTACAGCACTTGGCTTTTGAAATGTGCTTGGCATTAAAATAACAATGCATCATGCCAATTAATATTTAACCTTGGAATTACTGACACCAACTAATACTTTTATGAGCACACAATTCCAAAAGGCTGAGCAATGCCAAGTGCCAAGAACAGGTTCCAAGTGGGCAGAGGTCGCGCTTGGGATGAGGGACTTGGGCCCTTGGATTCCATTTACCTTAGGTGAACCTGCCCAGGCTAGCGATGGACCAAGGTATGGTGGTACAGGTGTGGGCAGCACCTGGAGCAGCCCTCCAAAGCACATTCAGTATGTGCCAGACAAAAACTAGGCCAGCCCTCTGGTGACAGTACAGTCAAGAAGACACTCAATTCAGGTATCCAGTGCCAATTCCTTAACTGAAGCTATGTCAACTTTTCAAAGGGTCTAAGAAAGAACTGGAACCCTTGGACCAAGTCTCCTTGAGAATCAACTCAACCAAGGACAAATTGGGAGTACTTTTTAGGTTATTTTGTAAATAATCCTTTAAATAGTACTTCTAAGGAATGACAAAACACAAAAACGGTTTGCCAAAGGTGAAAGGAACATATTAAAACTTGAGCAGTGGGCTGGGTGCTGGTGGCTCACACTTGTAATCCTAGCTACTTAGGAAGGAGCCTGAGATCTGAGGATCGAGGTTTGAAGCCAGCCTAGGCAGGGGAGTCATGAGACTTATATTTCCAATTAAACACCAAAAAGTGGGGTCATGGGCTTAAGTAGTAGAGTGCTAACCTTGAGCAACAAAGTTCAGGGACAGTGCTCAGGCCCTAAGTTCAAGCCCAGGACCCACAAAAAAAAAAAAAAAAAAAAAGAAGAAAAAGAAAAAGAAAACCTTGAGCAGTGGACTTATAAGTAATCATCCTGAGAAACGCTTTTGTTACTGTTTCTCCGGCCCCTGGGAATCCAGCCTGTGGGAGAGACACCCTCAGAAAGGAGGAGGCCACTCACAGACACCGACTTACTCCAAGCTGAGCCTCCTGCCAGAAGCCTTCCTCTTCTCGAGGACGGTCGAGTCCTGGGCATTCGGCATGGTCCACTCATCTGAGGCTGTGAACGGGCTGGTTGGAAGCATCAGGCCTTTTCCTTGTACCACATCTGGGGTACTTTTTATACTACTAGACGGAATTGCAGGGCCACTTCCCTATGCTTCAGAGAACAGGCTTCTAGGAAGAAGCATGTGGGGCAGACCGATCTACCTGGTGACCACTGGGTAGCACTCCCTGCCAGTGGAGAGAGATGTAGGAACCCAATGTGCCTAATGATCCCCAGGAAATGGGCGCTTACCTGGTCCCTCAAAGGGCAAGAGTTTAGATGGCACGGGGTCTTTAGCACTCAGTGGAATCAAGTAGAGGTCCTTCACGTGCCTGCTGTTATTAGCTACAACCCCAAAGCGGCCACGGCTGCTAAAGTAGGAGTAGAGAGAAATGTAGGCGACCTCCTCCTCCTCTGTTGCAGGGTGAAAGCGGATCAGACAGAGCTCCTGCAAGGCAAGCAGAGCACAGGGCGAAGCCTTCACCTGTGGCTGCCCTAAAACCAGCACCCCTCCAGCCCAAGCCTGAACCTCAGAGGCAGGACCCGGAATGGGTCTGAGCAAATTCTGACTTCCATAGTTCTACTAAGCAGGTGTAAAGATGATACAGGCTCAGCTCCAGAGTGCTGGGCCTGAAACCTTGGTCTCAGCCTGAACCTCGCTCAGCCTCCACCTCACAGGGCTGTCAGCGAGTGATCCTTGTGTGGCATCAGCTGAGCAGTGTCTGAAACAGAGCAAGTTTTTACATGTGTGATGATGGAGGCCATGGCGACAGGCTGTGGGGCCTGCAGGGAAGTCTGGGTGTGTCCACACAGGAGAGCCAACCTCAACAACAGGGTCTAACTCCTTTTGTGACCGTAAGGAAAACAGGAGCCCATCCCCACCAAAGGACACTGCACACATCAGCTACAGCTGGGCTTCAGGGGCTCTGTGGAAGTCAGAGCCAGCTCTCAGGCCCTGGCCCAGTGTCTGAGGCTCCTAAACCCCTCTTGCCCCACCTTCTAGAACCTTCAGTCATGAGAAAGAAGCAAAGCCTGTGTACACTGAATTTTAACTGTATACAATTACAGTAAGTCGGAAGCAAATACCTGCTCGTGTATTACTCAAACATACCTTCACATCTACTTAAAATTTCTGTAAGTATTTTAATTATCTAGTAAGTTTCAGGCTGCTATTGCAAATATTAGCCCGTTACAAGTAAAAGTTAAAAAGATGTGATTACAAACAGCATCTCCCACTGCTGCTGAGATCATACTATGAGCGGATACCTTAGACACGGAAGACTTGAGCTTGCCAACATAATCCCAAACTGTCTTCGGAGCAATCCTCCCACCAACGTGGATCGTGTCGGGCAAGTCCTAAACAAGAGCTTAGAGTCAGTAACGAGGGAACTGCAGTGTTCAGAAACAAGTCAACACAGGAGCCTCAAGGCACCCAACACCCAAAATTCAGAACTGCCACCCAGGACTGAGTCCCTAACCCAAGGGTGGTCTGCTGACCAGGATCACAATCCGAAGATACTGCCTATGAGCACACAGTTGGCTCAATGTCCTTGCAAAGGTTTTGTCCTTGCCTTAGTTTTGAAATGCAAGATCTGGCATGGGAAAGCCCTGACTAAACATGTAACTGTGATGCGTGACTTCTCATCCATGCTTCTACCCCATCCACACAGCTTCACCCCAGTCACTTCTGCTTTACCCTACAGGGCGCCAAAGGTCTGGGTGCCACATGTGTAACTCCCACAAGGCACACCCACACATTCACACACTGTCTTGGTTGGTTCTAACCTCACTGAGGTAATCAAAACACCCAGAGACAGGATACGCTTTAGTGACGAATTTTGCTACACTCTGCATGTTAATAAATCCTTTCCAAATAGTGCCAAGGCGAGACAAGAAGAGAGTTGTGTCTCCTTCTGGGGGTGACCGCGACTCGGAGACGCTGTAAGACAAAAGCATTTTAAAAACAGGTAAATCTTTTTGTAAAACAGGAATTCCAAAGTATAGAGACTTTACATTCAGAAGCAGAAGTGATCAAGTTTGATAGCTTACTTTTGCCAATTAACTATTTTAATCACAATGATCAAATCGACAAATCAAATCTGACCAAGGAAAGTTAGCTTCTTCTCATTAACGCAAAACAAACACAAATATTCTTTGTTCATTCATACCT
This sequence comes from Dipodomys ordii, assembly GCF_000151885.1. Classification (NCBI taxonomy): domain Eukaryota; kingdom Metazoa; phylum Chordata; class Mammalia; order Rodentia; family Heteromyidae; genus Dipodomys; species Dipodomys ordii. The sequence goes on from NW_012267345.1 coordinate 1,457,718, forward strand.
GAGATTTGGTGATGATGAAACCGACGGGTATCTTGGGTCAGAGGATGGGGACGGCTTAGCCAGTATGGACTTCGGCACCATTACAGGGGTCAGAGCAGGCTTGAGCATGTCAGATTTGGCTTCTGCTGTGTGGGTGCTGTCTAGGTGGGCTACAGTGGAGGTGGTGACTGTGCACAATCCACTCAGAGCAGTCCTGGGGTCTCGGCCGGACACGGTAACGGTAGTGACCACTCCAGCCCCGCAGGAGGCTGCAGACGCAGGGAGGCCTTCCAGTGGGGAAGGCTCAGGGTGATCCTCTCCTGAGGGTCCAGGGAAGCATCTCCTCTCCAGGAGTGGATGAGAAGCACTTCCCAGGTCTGGCTCAGAAGCACTTTCAGGCAAAGTCTCTGTGATCCTTTCACCAGCCGAGCCAGGAACTGGATCAGAGGGAGAGCTGTCATACTTGGACTTCAAGTCGTCTTTCTTCACAGAAGTGGACAGTTTTTGTTTTTTAGGAGCTGGTTCATCTTCTGATGATGGAACCTGACCTAGAGAATTGATAAGAAAACTGAATGAGAAATCACTCAGTACTTCTTGTGAGTAGGTGATGATGTCTGTCCAAGTACCAAAAGCAGCCAGGTGCTGGCGGCTCATGCCTATAACCACAGCCACTGAGGAGAGATCTGAAGATCTAGTCTATCTGAAGCTAGCCTATGCAGGAAAGCCTGACAATCTCCAATTAACCACCAAAAGCCACAGGTGAAGTTGTGGCTCAAATGGCAGAGTGCCAACCTTGAGCAAAAAACACTCAGGGACCCAAGCCCTGAGTTTCAAGCCCCAGGACCAGCACACAAAAACACCAACAAAAGCAACTCTGTAAACATCACAAAAACCCTTTCATCTTTTTTGTTTGCCTAAACTTGGGTGGAATACCATCATTCTGAAGAGGATAGTGGGTAAATGTTTTGTTTTTTGGCAGTTTAAGGTTTGTACTCAGGGCCTTGTGCTTGCTAGGCAGGTGCTCTTCCATTGAGCCACACCTCCAGCCTTAGAAGGGTACGTGAATTTCAACTAGATCCTGTCTCCAGATTATGCTTACCTGTACAAATCTTACAGTTTAGATCAAAAAGATGGGCCCGGTGCTGACTTGTCGTGTCCTTCAACATGCTGCTGCAGGCGTCCAAGAGAGGGGCTGCACTCTTCTCGGGGGCAGCTCGTACTGACTCCTGCTGCTCCTAGACACAAAGGGAACAGACCAACATGAGCAGGCCATTTCTTTTCCAAAGTTTTCTACAAATTACATAACTAAGGACCACAAGGAAACAGGGCCCACTAATGAGGACCATGCATACCCATAGTGTAGTATTTTGTTCCCTGGAGACTGGACTAAAAGTGCAAAGCAAGCCTGTACTGGGAGGCCTAGTCTCAAAAATACCAAGAACCACCCCCAAGAAGAGCATACTCAACACAGGTACTTAAGAAAATACTGTGATTTTATATTCATAGGCGTATAGGTGTTTAAGTTCAGTTCCTTGTTCATCATTTGGAATGAGTTTTGTCAGCCCTGAATGCTCACTTCTGAATCTGACACTGGTGGGGAATCTTCCATGTCAGGAATGGTTTCTGACTTAACAGTGGTCTTCTTACTTTCAGGATGCAACTTAGCCCTGGACTCGGCCACCTACAATGAAAAAGGCGGAAGCAGAGGTGGTCAGCCCTGCATCCCAGGGGAAGATGGAGCCAAGCCTCAGGCAGCACTCCATTGGCACTCACAGGTTTTGCCGGCCTCTCTTTCCACACGGAAAGCTCTTTGGACACAAGCTCTTCTGGCTTCATCCTCACCAGTTTTGCCAAGGAAATCTCCTCTCGCAGAACTCGATGGAAAAGTCCCTGTAAACAAACACCTCTCACTCAACGTCTGGGCATTTATGTGGAGCAGTACGAAGGCATAAAGCAACACAAGAAATCCGACTCAGAGGGCAGGGGCCACATAAACAGAGCCAACGCACTCTACTGCTAGAGGCCTCAGGAGGAAGCACAAGGTCTGGACTTCAAAACCATGTTGCAGCACTATGCTGAAAACCCAGCACCTCCCTCCTCAGGAAAACAGACTAGGTACGCAATTTGGAACACAAAAGGTAAAGTTAGGTTAAAGGCAGGGAGTGATCACTCCTACTAGGCATTGGCTGACCATGGCTATGTTACTTGGTCCAGATACTAAAACACAGGTAAGGGGCTGAGAGGTGAAGGAAAAAACTCCAGAAGTCAGTCCAGGCCACCGGGGCCACAACAGGCAAGGACCCAACACCTCACACTGCCCTGACTCGTGTGCTACTGCGAGACTGCTAATGTGAACCGCAAGGCCAGACATCCCCAGAATTGCAGTGTTGATGCACAGACCTGATTCTTGGGGTCCTTTAGGTTGAACATGATGCTGCGATATTTACTCTTATAGCGATTATCTGTAACTTGGAACAAGTTAAACATTTCCTTTTCGATGTGGAGGGCGACTTTTCCTACTTCGTTTTCTGTCATGATCAAGTCATCACTGTCACTGACTCTGAGCGGAAGAAAAAGGACTCTATCAGCCATTTGCATTTACATGTATGACCTTTTCAACAGTGGGGAAATCTTGACAATAGAACACCTTCTATTTCAAAGGATGTCATGAACAGCCCACCTTTTCCATAGAATCTCTTTCAAGGAGCGCCTTATATTTTGCCGTATTTGTGAGTTTGGCTGTGCTGGGGCCGGGCCGGAGGCACCGATGCGGCCTGGGGCTGGAGCGGCTGCAGCAGCATTGGCTACCATTGGCTTCCTGATGGCTCCGGTCACAGCTGCAGAGCCAGGGGACTTTTTGGGAGCTGCCGTCACAGCAGTAGACATGGCTCCTGCCTGCCTGGCAGCAGCACCTGAAGGAGCAGCGGCGATCCACGGCCTCTTGGGGATGGTGCCCTTGAAGCCTGAGGGTGACTTTTTAGCGGTCGCCTTGGCTCCTGGCACATTCGCAAAGGGAGAAGGCTTCTTTGGAACCAGACTTCTAGGCGAAGGCTGTCTGCCCACCAAGGATCCAGGAGGAGCTATTTTCTTTGAGGCTACCACAGTTCTGTCCTCTGTCCTCCTATCATCTTTCACGGCTGCAAAGGAATTAAAGGCAGGCTGAGGCAGGAGGAAATGCACTGCCACCCGTCTCTGAAGCAACCTTACCTCTAAATTAGTAAGCATTCTATAATGTTAGAGAAAATAGTTCTTAAAATCTTAAAATTAAACAAGTTTTACTTATGAGACAGCTCTCAGCAGTATTTGTGATCATGATTACACTTTATTTCAAAAGAAAAATGCCCTATTAAACCTTTTTACTTTTGGCAGTGTGGTGGTTCGAACTCAGGGCCTTGAACTTACCAAGCAGGTGCTTTACCACCTGACCTAAACCTTTTATCTCCAACAACAAACTCTCAAAGGCTCTGTTCACTAGCTAAGCTATAAAACTGGAGTTACAGGCCAGGCACTTTGTGGCTTACATCTGTGGTCCTCACTACTCAGGAGGCTAAAGTCCCAGTGTTATGGCTCAAAGCCATCCCAGCAAGGAAAAGTCCCTGAGAATCTCATGTTTAATTAACCACCAAAAAGCCAGAAGTAGAGTTGTGGCTCAAAGTCATAGGATTAAGCCTGAAAGTTCAGGGACAGTGCCCAGGCCCAGAGTTCAAGCCCTAACACCCCCCCCCCACCCCGCCCCAGACCAAAACAACAAAACCCTGAAGAGCAAATTCCTATTATCAATAAAAGCTAGACTAGTACTTTAAGAATTCAATTGTAACTTTTTTTTAAAACAAGCTTGAATTTAATCTTTTCAGGGGAAATGAACAAGATCTTCTTCCATGTATTTTCCACCATGGGGGCTTGGAGGATGGTACTTCTATCACCTAGGTGGGTGGGTGGGTGGGTGTCTCCATGTACTTTGTCACCCTCTGGACAAGTTAATTGAAGATACTGTTAGTAAGAACAGGAAAAGTGGCAAAGCTGTGATGTACAATCCATCGTAATGCCAGTTGGTCAGATGCTAGCGATGCAGTGGAGCCACCTGCTCACGTCTCCACAGCCTGCAGATTCTGTCTGGTCTGCACTGAAGGCTTCCCACTGCAGCTGGAATGAGAACGGTGTGCCACCACCGCCATTTTTTCTGTTGAGACTAGGGTCTCAAACTTTTTGCCTATGCTGGCCATGAGCCTGGGCTAGCTGAACTATGAATCCCGCAACCTCTGCCTCCCAAGTAGTAGTTACAGGTGTGATTCACTGGTGCCCAGGTGTTTCTAACTCAAACAAAGATAGTCACCAAAGCTCAAGTCAAAGCTCCTCAACCGCACAAAACCTTCCACAAGTCAGCACAGAACTGATCACATGAAAACACTGGGCCCAGCAGAGTTTGGGGCTCAGTGTTGTAGCCCTGGGGAGACAGTATTTTGTCTAGTATGTGGTGCACTGGACAAGCACACAGATGAGGAAGTAGATGCCAGGTATAGGCCCCAGCAAGGGTGCTGGGACTGCCACTGTCCCACCAAGCAAGGGACAGACATCACCACCAGGGCTGCCGTCAGGTGGACTTTCCTCCCACATCCTGCAGTAGTGAATCCCTAAAAGTTACAGCATGTCACCGGATGCGCTAACCACTCCTGTAGTAACAGCTAAGGAGCACAAACCCCAGTGACTATTTCTTATATGTGGAGGCTTGGAAAGCTGAGGAAAGAGCCAAGTCAAACTACAAGTAAGGCCTGAGTCCAGATTCCTCTCCAGGTACCCCACGCCCAGGGCTCCACTGAGGCTGGCCAGACCTGGCCACACTGACAGGGTCCTGGGGTCATCAGAGCTGCTCTACAAGCCGGCACCATCACCATACAGGCACACAATTCAGCACGTGTGGTTTGTAGATGCCAATCTCAAGTTTACAGTCCCCTCCTCCTCCATCTTTCTTGAAGACAAGAATGTGTTACAGAGCCTAGGCTAGCCCCACATTTGTGATCCTCTTACCTTTTAGGATTACAAAAGTACACTACCACACCTGGGTCCCAATTTTCTGCATTAGCTAATTACTTTCTAACAAAAGGCAGTCCCCTCCCCTTATCTCAGAGACCTTCAACTTCACACTCCTGGGACCACTAGCCAAAGGAAGATTCTAAGACCCGTACTTGGAGGCTCCCTGTGAACTTGTTCACCATTACAGCACGTGTCTATCCGCAGCTGCATCTCTGCCTTGCACCTCAGAATGAAACAGAAAAAACCCAGAGCTGAGCTTTTAAATAGGCCACAAAGCAATAATAATATTTGAGAAACTGGGACACAGTATGAAGAAATGTTTAGTCTAGGGCACTGTTATACAATGGCTCAACTTTGTTTATGGTGCCAGTCCTGGGGCTTGAACTCAGGGCCTGGGCACTGTCTCAGAGCTTCTGCTGAAGGGCAGCACTCTACTTGAGCTACAGCCCCACTTGTGGCTTTTTCTGTGTATGTGGTACTGAGGAACCAAATACAGTCCTCACGCATGCTAGGCAGGCACTCTACCACTGAGCCACCTTCCCAGCCCTTCATATCGTTTCATCAGAAGGAAAGCCAACCAATTCAGAGTACAGATCAGGTGTATACGCTCAAGGAGAAACCAGAGCTACTACTGCAATATTTATTCCTTACAACTCTGGTGTAGTCGTGTGAAATAAAATGAGTAGACTTTCTGGGAGGGGACTAGGAAGGGGATGAACATTTTGAGCAGTGAGATGAGTGTTAGACAATATCCAAAGCTCTCCTACACTGAGAAGGGTGCCGCAGGCCCACCGCTGGCCAGCAGCTGTATCCAAACTGCCAGCCAGCCAGCCGTCACAGAAGCACGGAACTGCCTGTGATTAAAACTGAGAATCAGAACCAATCACTTTTACGGAATATAGTTTTAGAATCACTTTTAGGTGATTTTACAAAACCCTGACATACTTGTGTGGTACAATCTAAACTGAGAGCATTTTGTTTCTAGTTACAAACACCTGCAGGTCTCAAAAACTTGGCCCCACCTCCCCAAATCTAACTTTAGGGATATCAACCTGTACTGGCCCAACCCCCCTCCCCACTCAGGTAAAGAAGAGGCTACCAATCCTTGCTAAGATCAGTAATCGACAACAAGTACAGACAGACTGGTCTGCTATGACAGGGGAGTGGCCCTCTGACAACAGCTTTCGTGCAACTAGTGGTTTCTGGAGCACCAATGACTGGTTACATAGCAAATACCTACTTTGGAGGGTAGTGTGGAAGTGCTGGGCTTGGGTTAACTGATGCTAGAATATCAGCAACAGAGATTATTCTGTCAGGTGCCAAACCCATGGCCTTTGCACACAACTGTGCTGCCCTCATTTTCTTTAAGGGGCAAAGGCAGACACACACAGGCACTGGACCAGGTAGCTTTGAGGCTAACCTCAACTCTGTGACCCTACCACCTCTGCCTTCTGAGTACTAGGGTTAGGTGTGCACTTCCACACTGACTCCTAAACTCACTAACTGTGCTGTGGCTTCCAAGACAAGAAATAGTCACCAGGACTGTTCTGTTTCAGAAACAGTCCAGCCCTCAGGGCTCTAGTCCCGTGTGTTCTGCTGGCCAGGACCTTTCCTGTTGGCTTGCAGTGTCCTGCTGCCACTCCACCTACCCCTTGTGCTTGAGGAAGCATTCCATTAGTCCTCTCCGATCACTGGTCCTAAAGCCCGCTCAAGGGGGAAAAAATGTGCTCCCTAATGCTAAGTTAGTAGCTCCAGGAATTGTGCCCTTCCCCTGCCCCGCTGCAAGGGAGGCCGTGATCCCAGACAAAACTTGCTGCTATGTTTGCACTAGAAATGCAGGGCTGACCGGGCACGGGGAAGGTACCGTAAATCCTGGGTCTTGTCAGAGGGCCAACGAGGATGCTATAGGACCACTGGCCACTGGGTGTCACTAGCGAACTTCAATAAATAAGGGGAGAAAATCTGCCCTCCACTGAAGGAATCACTAGCGCGATTCGGGACAGTTGAGCAATTGCCCAAATGGGTTACAACAGGGGAACACAATCCCCTATAGAGAAGGTATAAGCCCAATGTTGCCAGGCAGCTGTGTTTGGTGACAATCTCGTCTGCACATAGCTCTATCTCACCCAGTGATGCAAATTCCCTCCAAGCCTTACATCCTACCAGGTGGCAGGGCTGCCGCCATGAGGGCAGGCAGGGTCTCACCAGCAACACCTGGAAACTAGGCCTCAGACAAACCTGCTCCAGGGTGACCAGCTCGGGTTCCCAGGAGCCACAAGATCTTCCCTAGGGTAAAAACCAGATACTGGCTAGGAAGAAATGGTTTGCATCTACAACATTCAATGTTTTATATGTTCAAATTATCCTTCAATCTGGGAATGGTGGCACTTGGGAGCTGGAGCAGGGTATAAGCTTAAGTTGGCACGGACAACAGGACAGCCCTGTCCCCATATTAAAATCCTTCAAAAGCCACGGGAAGTTACTGACGTCCTCTCTATGGGGACATGCAGCACAGGCCATTTGTCATCATGCTCCGCAGACAGCCATCAGTACTGCAGTGATTTGGGAATGTAAAAAAAAAAAAAAAAAAATCAAAAAAAACAAAAGGTATTTTTTCCTTGGTGAAGTTCAGAATTTGAGTCGTTTCCATTTTAACGGAGGCTAACTCTACATAAACCTAAAAACTGCAACTGTGCATCTCTGATTTAACAATTCCACATTTATTGTCTTGAAAAACAGAACTGTGATTTATGCTAGGTTGGAAGAATTAATCAAATTACACTTCAAAGCGAACCACCTGGGTGGCCAGCCACAAGAGTGTGCTGTCTGCCCAGCTACTGCTGTGCTGCCGAATTCCAGGATTTACAAGGATGGGGGCTTCCCAACCACCACCAGGAGAGAAGCAGCCGGTTTAGCCTGCTAAGTTGCATACTAAACCTAGTATGACAGGAATACGCTACAATAGTCCATATACCCTCCCTGAAGTCCTCCAGACCCCTCCTGACAGCCCATGGGTGTGGTTACCTTATGTTCTTCTCGATGACTCTTCCAGGTCTGTGGCAAATAAATGTTGCCTCCAACCTTCAGTTAAATGAAGTAGCAAACATTCTGAACTTTCTCTAACTTTTAGAAGCCAAGACTATGTGAGTGTTGATGTGCAACAAGACTACCATATTTTACAACTTTATCTAGATATAGTGGAAACTTGTACACTGTGTTGAAGAGTCACAGCATGCATCTTCAGAGGTGACTTTGCGCGATGACAGCAGCAATGCCATCGAAGGATGTTCCTGGAGTGTTTGTCTTTACAGAGTATTTAGGGTGGAGCCACTGCTCCAAAAAGGTCACTGGGAGCAGGTGAACTCCACAGAGCTGGATACATCAGCCCTCACCACCTCGCCAGCCTTGGGGGGAGAGGGGCAGCAGGGCAGACTGAAGGACGCTGCTGCTGCAGGATGGTACCAAGTAGGCTCACCTGGTAGGTTCAAGTCAGACATAATTTCTGGAAGTTGTCTATAAAATGCAAACAACTAATATGTCAAAAGAACGCTACTGTTGACAACCAAGAAGATTTCAGGTGGAGTATTAAAAACAGCTGTCAAAGTAAAGCCTTTATCAATATTCTGGGTATTTTTTCCTCAAGAGGTGGAGATGCAGAGTCTGGCGGTCTGGCTCTCCCACTTCGTCTTATTGCCACTCAAGTTCTGGAGACCTAAAGGGCTCATGCAGCTGGAAAAACACCCCTCCAAGTTTAGAGCTCTTTACCCTCCCCCCCAACACACATTCACCCTGGGCTTTGTCTCTCCAGGGCTCCAGCGGCACACGCTTCTGGAACCAGTCCCAGGTGCCCTGGTGAAACCGTCTCCTCCCTGCCCACCACCAAAGAGCCTGGATGTCTGAGCAGCACATGCATCAAAAGGAAAATGCTTCTTTCTGGAGAAGACAAACAGCCAATCACCAGGATTTGCCTTGGCAGGCTGCTATGGTTTTCCATTTTAGTTTCCACAGTAGATAAAATGTTTTTCTGCCAAAATCTATTCAGATCCTGTGTTTTAGGTCATTTAATAAGCCATTTAGTGAGTCCCAAATCTAGAAAGTATACATGTAATTATTTGCACCAGAATTCCACTTGAGAACTCTAATAAATCAGGAACATTTGTTGGTTTATGCTGACAACAATGGCAGGTGGACTAAAGGTGGAAATAAAAAAACAAAAAAAACAAACAAAAACAGGACATGAAACCAAAAAGCACCACCAGGCTCTTGGAAAGAAAAATTTTAAATGACAATTGTTTCTATAAGCTAAGGAAAATACACAGAAATTCCAGGGAAGTTTTAAAAGGCAACTCAGAGGAGCAACTGCACGTGAATTCGTGTCACCTGAGTGTGGGGAGCAAAGCTTCGGGCGATGCAGGGCCGCTGCCTCCACCGCAGGGCGGCGCAGCGCTGGGAGGCCCTGTGGCTGCAGACCTCCGGGAGCAGCTGCAGCGGCTCTTCAGATGCACAGGGTGAGCCAGACATGCATCAATGCACAAGAAAGGCGAACAAGGAAGTGTTCGTAGAATTGGCTTCACTCCAAGGCCCTCCTCCCCCCCTCCCCCCCCCCCCCCCCCCCCCCCGTCGTGTGTTTGCCAGCCAGTGGGGATGCAGTTCCACAAACTCTGTGTGGTGAGCCTCCCGCTGGACTGTGGGGGAAGAGAATGTGCCTGCTACTGAAACTGTTTGGGGGGAGAGAAGCAGACACTTTACCAATGACCCTACGCTTCTTCCAATCATTGGGAAGATGACATTTCTGAGGTAATACAAAAGAGGTCAGAAACAACCACCTTCGGACACAGGGCCCTTATTCATGCTCTATTTTGGATGTCCAGTTTTAATTTTGAGATGTTGAAGTGTTTTGTCCCAACTTTCTGCCCCTGAAGCCTACTGGCTTCATTGAGGAAGTGCTGAGTGGAAGAGGTAGAAGAGTCAAAGAAGAAACTTCAAACTTAGAAACTGGCCTCCTCATTGACTCCCGAAATCCTTACACCTGTGTTCCCCACTACAAGTAACAAGACTGTTAGGGTCCAACAATCCCAATCCTCCTCGCCAACTTTCCTCTCCTCAATACCACCTGCGTTTCGAGGGCAGCTAGAGATACTCAACCCCCTGTGCTGTGATATACCGTGGTTTTCTTTCCTTTATTCTCATGTGCCTACAACCAACTTAAAGCATTTTAGCTCGGTGTTCAAGTGGCTGCCTTCCACCCAGATAAGTAGCACTTGTTTTTAAATGAAGTCACTAAGTCTGAGCTAATTCAGTAACCGTTTGAGAGCAGGGACTTTGCCACGTAACACCATAAGGTGCACTATGGTCCCTTATAATGCATCATTTACTTAATTCAATTCACTTGTGATTCTACTTCTTAAGACTTGGGCCTCTTACATTCTCATTTTCTCTCTTTCTTTTGAGACCGAGTCTTACTACATAGCCCAGGCTGACTTTGAACTTTCAGACCTCCTCCCTACCTTAGCCTTCTGGAAGCATTTACAGGATTGTGCCACCATGCCTGGCCTGGCTACATGCCCCTTTTTTTCAGTCACATGAAACCTAGCACCTACCTGCACATACCCTCTTTGAGGAAACTTGCTGAAAGGCCAACCAAAAAGAAATAAAATACACATCTGTACTCCTGGAATTCAGGGCAATTTTACCTAGTGCTTTCTAAAGGCCACAGCATTATGATGAGAACATAAATAGAAACTAACTTGAATGTACTTCTGTGGAACATGGGGCGGAGAAACAAGAATGAACCCAAGTGCAATGGCCCAATCTGGGGTTTCAGAAGATGTACTGGAAGGAAGCATTTTCATTTCATGGATTTGAAATGAAACAGGGGAGGCTGGGGCGGAGAGTCCTGAAACGTTCACCCTTAGGGCATCAGTTACTCACTATGGGGTCTGCTAAGCAGTGGAATAGCCTTCAAAATTTGCATGTGTACTTATGGATGTGAATTGGACATGAACATAAGCCTTCCTATCTAGTTAAAAATGATCTAACTAGTGAAAAATACCGTTTCAGCCATCAGATGTAACACTAATCTCCAGAGAGGATCACAACATACAGTAGGGCAAGGACTGTTGTATAGAAAGTAGGTGCTGTGGAAAACTGCCCAAGTTCTGTGCAGGGCTGTGATAACACTACTGATGTCTGTACAGTGTGAGTCTGGCACGTGGGCAGTCCCAGGGCTGCTGGAGGCTCTGCTCCAATACTTACCAGAGCCCGATCCTGGAATAAAGAATTGTTTCGCCAAGGCGAAACACTCAGGAGTGAGGTTCACGGAGCATTCTAGAAAAACCAGGAGGTCCACAGGCTACTGACAATCACTCCTGGGTCCGAGGCTTTCTAGACTGAGGTGGCCTCTACCATCAGCACTAAGAAACACAGCAGCTGCGCACATGGTCCCAGATCAGCCACAGGCAGCTACACTGAGCCTGAAAGATGGCCTGGAGGTCAGCCCCTGGACATACGTACATTTACACAACAAAGTGGGCGCTGCTGCGACGGGCTTCTCGGGCTTCACTGCGTTGTAGTTGTGGTCACTTGCCCAGGATGGAGTGCTGCTTTCACAAGCTGCCTCCTTCCCTGAGGCTTCACTTCTAGGAGGGGCCACCATCACCTTCTTGGCTGGGTTTTCTTTTTTGTCTGGAGCTGGTCTCTTGTGCACAGAAGAGATTTTAATCCCTACCTGCATAATCAGTGAAACTTCAGTCATTAAGGTCAGAAATGACACTTCTGCTGCATTTCCCTGAGCAAGCAAGGTTAGAATGCTTCTTTGGGGCACCCAAATCCCTCGCCCATTTCAGATTTGCACCCCATTTGCTCAGTGTGTTGTCTACATACTCAGCAACCACATATTTGGGACTGTACTGCTGGGGTCATATAAAAAGGCCCCCAACATGGAACTGCCGAGGCACTTGGGAGGGCAAGGAGACATGCCAAAAACAAGGTGGAACAGGCCTGCCTGTGGGTGTGAGAATGCACTCGACACCTGGAGCAGAGGGCAGTGATGTGGAAAGAAGATAACCAACAACTGTGTTCTCAGGGGAAATAATCCAGGGATTGGGATTATTTCCCAGTGGTCTACACTGCTGCCCTTCTGCTGCACACAGGAACTGCTTTTCTTAGGGAGTTCTAAGATCCCAAATTACCAGCCCGTCATCTAAAGGCCGGCAAGCATTTGAAAATAACCAAGCAGACGCCTGAGCAGCATCAGTCACGCCTGCCTTCCTGTGTCACAGCAGAATGGGCTGTGAAGGCACATCCAGATGAGCCCCGGCCAGGGCTCTAGGTTTAAGAAAACAGCCTGAGTGCTATACATTTTGCTTCCTGCCAAATCACATGGAATACAAAAACAAGACAATTTTGAGACGTGCCTTATGGCCCCTAACCTTGCCTGGAGCCCACGCCACCCTCTCTTAAAGGGCCCTGTGCACAGACTCGGCAGGTAAACGCAGATGCCAACTTGAAAAGCTACAGTCTGCATCCTTGGTTTTCCACAGTGCCTAGGCCGCTCATTCCTGCTTTTATGTTAGTCTGTCACTAGTGAGGGACTCCTCAACTAAAGGTGATCTGCATTATGTTGATACCTTGTCCTCTATACTCCCAAAAGACAAGTCTATGGCAAGAACATTTCTGCACATTTTCTCCTTCAATGGCTCAAAAAATGACCTAGGTCGGCTTACCTGAACACTGCACTTGGGAAGACTGAGTTTTTCTGGCTTCATCTTGACCTTTTCTTTAGGTTTTGGTTTTTGTTCTTTACCTGAGCTTAGAAATTTCATAGTAGCTGCTGCATGTTTGAGAATACAATCATTACTGCAGTACACCGAGTCAGGCTGTGCCACACTGGAGCACCCAGGGCCAATGCACCTAGCAGCACCGGGAGCCTCCACAACCTGCAGGGCAAAACAGGTGACTTTAGACAATGTACGTGGCAACACCTGCAGCCTGAGTGCTTTGTGACAGCACTGTGACAGGACCGCTGCCACTGTTCAACTGAGAGACCAACACGACTTTCTAGATGCATCAAAATCGATCTCTAGTTGAGCAGGGGGGTGCATGCTTGTAGCCCCAACACAGGAGGCTGAGGCAGAAAGATGTGACTGTCCTTCATATCATACAAGAGCCGCACTCTGAGGTAGCTCTTAGCTCATGCAGTTTGTACAGTTCCCTCCCATGGGCATTCACCTCCACGTCCATGGTGAGATTCTATTATAGAGCAAATGTGTGGCCCTAAATGAGATAATTTAGTCAAAAAAGCCATATCAAACTTCTTAAAAGGGGGACTGGGACTTCCCCATAATAGATTTCATGACTGGCTTGTGATGTGAAAGTAGGATTGCTCCCCCCCAAACAAACAAAACCCAAAAGACGTAGGATATCCAACTAAATCTAAAATTTCAACTCGAGGAAAGGTGGTGCATGCCTGTAATCCCAACACTAGGGAGGTTGAGGCACAAAGACTGAGAGTTCAACATCGGCTTAGGATACCTACCAACAGTTTGAAACAAATCTGAATTTCAGAGAAACCATTAGTTGTTTTGTTTAAGTTTAAATATGCTATAAAAATTGCATGGAGGAAGCCGGGCGCTGGTGGCTCACGCCTGTAATCCTAGCTACTCAGGAGGCTGAGATCTGAGGATCGCGGTTCAAAGCCAGCCTGGGCAGGAGAGACCGTGAGACTC
>NW_012267345.1:1471838-1488122 GCF_000151885.1 Dipodomys ordii
AAAAAATCACATGGAGCAGGATGCTAGTGGCTCAGGCCTGTAAATCCTAGCTACTCAGGAGGCTAAGATCTGAGAATCTCGGTTCAAAGCCAGCCCGGGCAGGAAAGGCTGTGGGACTCCCATCTCCAATACACTGCTCAGAAAATGTAGTGGTGCTGTGGCTCAAGTGGTAGAGCACTAGCCTTGAGCTGAAGAGCTGAGGGACAGCGCCCAGGCCCAGAGTTCAAGCCGCCCCCTCCCCCACCAAAAAAGAAAAAAGTTAAAAAAATGGCATGGGAGGCACACACCAAACCAATAGGCACAGTCAGTCTGATTGCAGTTCTTGAAGGCCCTGAGGACAGGCCTCAGCTACACATGCTAGGCTCTGACCACACAAACTAGAACATGGATGCACGTGTTTAAGCTAAGTTTGTGGAGACCTGTTGGCAGAATTAGGACATGAAGAGTCCACCAGAAGCCTACTTGTCTTTACTTTCTTTCTTTTTTTTTGGCCAGTCCTGGGGTTTGAACTCAGGCCTGGGCGCTGTCCCTGAACTTCTTTTGCTCAAGATTAGCACTCCACCACTTGAGCCACAGTACCACTTCTGGCTTCTTCTGTGTATGTGGTACTGAGGAATTGAACTCAGGGCATCATGCACGCAAGGCAAGCATTCTATCACTAAGTCACTTTCCCAGCCTTGTCTTTACTTTCTTTTTTTTTTTTTTGTCAGTTGTAGGGTCTGAACTCTGGACCTGGGCGCTGTCCCTCAGCTCTTCAGCTTAAGGCTAATCTCTACCACTTAAGCCACTGCACCACTTCTGGCTTTTTTTTCCTGCTTATGTGGTGCTGAGGAATGGAACCCAGGGCCTCATGCATGCAAGGCAAGCGCTCTACCACTGAGCCACCTTCCCCACTTCTGTCTTTACTTTCTAAAGGATGCCTAATGGTGCAGATGAAAAACACACAAGCATGTCCTCTCACATTTCCTACTGCAGTAGCTCATTTCTCAAATTAAAAATTTAACAATTGTTTTCCTCTATTGAATCTAAGTTTTACCTAGAATAAAATTTAAGCTCATGTCAAATGTATTGTTAATAGAGAACAAGACATTGATGACTGTTCTAAATGCAGTATTAACAGGGCCACATTTTCTACAAAATCCCTCATAGTATCTCTATTTTCTGCTGGCCCTGGGGCTTGAAATCAAGGCCTGCTGCTGAGCCTCCTTCTGCTCAAGGCTTGTACTTTACCATCTGAGCCACAGTGTCACTTCCGTTTTTTTCTGAGTAGTTAACTGGAGATGAGAGTCGAGAGTCTCGGACTTTCCTGCCTGAACTGGCTTTGAATCATGATCCGCAGATTTCAGCCTCCTGAAAAGCTGGGATTGCAGATGTGAGCCACCAGCACTTGACTTCCCTCATATTATCTTTATCACACACCAAGTTAAACAGCCCAGATCTCACTCACAGCTAACACAGTGTGAGTATGGTAAATGTTAAGGCCAGATGCCTCTAGCATAGAAACCTCGGCTTTGTCGGGACCCTAGAATTGCTGGAGGACAGGCTGTGAGGCAGGCCATGTGACGTTGAGTGGCATTCCCGTGGGAGCTGGAATGGAGATGCATGAGAGCAGGAGACAGCTGTCCTGAGGAGCCGAAGCTGTGGGAACCGTGAAAATTATGGCCCACAAAGGCATCAAGTGGACAGTGGAGATCAATGTCAGACTTCAGAAACCATGCAATGCATGTCAGCATGGGCAGTGCAGGCTGACAGCATATACTTGGCACAGGACAGTGAAAAGGATACTGAGGCTCAGGCTCACTTTGCTCAACAATTCTGCCAACACACAATACCAAGAGTACGTAAAGAAAAAGAATACTTAAAAAAAAAAAAAAAAGGTCCGGCAGTAGGCAGTAACAGAATGGGAGAGAGGGCAGAGGGCGGCACTGGGATGGTGAGATGAGACCGAAGTGGAGCAGAAGACGCTCTCCCAACAGACACACGCCTCCTTTGCAAAGGCCGAGAGTATTTCAGAGGAAGCCCGCTGGCCTTGGGTCTCACCGCCAACGGCAAGGCTGCCACCTATCAAGTCCACCCCTTTGAGTTTGCCTCGGCAAATACTTACAGGCTGGAATATCTTGAGTTTTTTCTTGCCACTGGGATTTGCAGCTTTCTCGATTCTACCTTTTATCCCCTGGTCCTCACTAGACTTCTGCTCCACTGTCCCTATACTTGTGCACTCTGTGCTGTCAGCGCCTTCAGGTCTACATCTGAGCTCCTGCTCCTCTGTGGCTTCTGAGTTTGTCTCATCCTGCACTTGCAGAATGGTGCAGTTTGGGCAGATGTAATCTTCCCCATTCCTTTCCAGGAGCCGCCCTCGGGCCTCGGAAATGCCCACACAGTCACCATGGAACCATTCCTCACAGCGGTCGCAGCAGATCATAAACCTGAAACGACACAATGATGCATCACAAACCGTTCATCTCTAGACGACACCACTGTTTTTAACCTGATGAAATACAAATACACAGAAAAATGAAGAGAACAAAACTAGGAATACCCATATGCCCTTTTTTAAGGCTTAATCACAATTCAGCTAAAGCTGCTTCATCCTTTGGCTAGAATATTGAATAGAATAGAATATCTGAACTAGAGAGCTGGGATGTATCTTGGTCAGTGGTAAAGCACCTGTCTGGTACATGCAAAGCCCCGGAGTCTTCCGTGTGTTGTCTCCACACCAAATGACGCCCACAGCACTCCCCCCCGTCCCCCCCAGCAACCAACCCTGGTGTGGAATCTAGTCACCACTCACGCCATGTCGGACACCGACTCGGTGGTTACCCGTGGCTGATGCGAGGCACTCCATACCCACTTTTGTTTCCTTTTTCAATAAGCTGCTCATCGAGCCCAGCTTTGAAGCATGCACTCTGGCATCAAAGCACATGGAAAGTGCTCTCACTAATGTCCCGCCCGTGGCTCACCCTAAAAGCAGCAGTACCTCTCCTCCCTCCACCCACCTGTTGTTGTGAGGCTGGCGGCAGATGCAATACAGAGCATTGGGGTCATAAACTTCACACTCGGGCTCGGGTTTTCCTGTGTCCCCAGGGCCTTCATCTTCCGTTCCTTGAGTTTCTGTTCCCTCGGACAGGTTTTCTCTGTCGCTTTCGGAAGCCTGGGCCCCGGCCCCCTGGCCAGCCTCAGGCTCCCGTTTGCAGGGTGTGGCGTCCTCACCAGCGCTGCTCGCCTCCGTGTCCACCGTGTCACCGGGGCGCTCCTTCCGCGGGCGATTCTGAGTGCCTTTCGGGGGCCTCTCTGCGGACCCCTCTTCTCGCTTTCTTCGAAGGCGACTCTGGAGCTCCTTCAGAGTAAGGCCGTCACTGTCACTGTCAGAGGTGTCTTCCTCATCGTCACCCCCTCTGACCTTTTCAGAGACAGAGCCTTCCTTCACCCCCGAGGAGCTGGGCACGGGGCCACTTCTGCTTTCAGAGCTACTCTCAACGCTCCCTTCGGAGGCAGTCTCCCCGTCTGTGACGGGGCAGGACGCAGGCTCCCCGGAGTCCTCGAGGGAGACAGGCACACTTTTCCTTCCGCGTCTGCGCACTGTGGTAAGGAACTCTTCCACCCGCTCCGTGCGCTTCGGCTGCCGCCCGCTGCGGCGCAGGGAGAGGCTGTGCTGCTGTGGCTGCGGCTCGGCAGGGTCCGCCTCGGCATCTCCCGCACCCTCACGCTTAGCGATTGTGGTTCTCCGAAACCCCCATGTTTTCCTGAACTCTTTGCTTGTGGGCTTGATCGCCTTAGGTGCTTCTTCACTGCTTGGGTCCCCTTTGTCATCCATACCTGATAATAAAAGACAATCACATCACGACAAACCACCAAGCCATCAAAACACACAGCCTTGAATCAGACACCAAGGGGCATCTATGGAGTGCAACTTAGAAACAACAGTGAAATGAGACATTTTTCTACTTTCAAAGTGGTGTTGTATATAAACTCTAGTAATACACCGTAAATACTCCGTCTAAAATCCAGCCAACAACTCCAACATGTAATATCACCATCTAAGTACTTAGAACACTTACCTTTACAAAAAGGGCAGAAAATTTATGGAGCAGGGCTGGGAAGGTGGCTCAGTGGTAGAGCGCTTGCCTTGCATGTAGGAGGCCCTGGGTTCAATTCCTCAGCACCACATAAGCAAAAAGAAAAAAGCCGGAAGTGGTGCTGTGGCTCAAGTGGTAGAGCGCTGGCCTTGAGCTGAAGAGCTGAGGGACAGCGCCCAGGCCCAGAGTTTAGAGCCCCCCCACCAAAAAAAAAAAATTTATGGAGCAGTTCAAGGACATGACCAATGAAGTCGACAGACGCTTAAGTGGTGCTGATGTCTACACCAGTCCTGCAGTGCTTTGCATGGAGCTGGCTGGCCAGGAGCAAGAGAGCACTGGTTGCTGTGCCTCTTCTAGATGCTGCCCATGAGAGGGCTGGCCAAGTCAGTCCTGGCTTTTGCTCCTACCACTGCCCATCCTCCCCCCCTCCCCCCACCCCGCCCGCCAGCCTGATCTAAGGACAGTCTTGGGCCTTGCATATTAGCCATGCTCCAACTGAGTACGGAATAACCCTTGCGACTCAAAGTGCAGGAAAGACTGCCCAGATCCCAGATGTGAGGCAGGGCTTAGACCTCACTTGTTCTACTGACTGCACTGACTCAGGTGACAGTTTCGGGGTCTACTTCTGTTTTCTTTCACTTTCTTTTTAAAGATTAAAGGATATATATATAAGCCTTTTATTTCTAAAACAACAAAACTGGAAAAAATTGGTACTACCTTGAGGTTTCTTTTCCTAGCTGTTCCAGGTTTTTAGTCACATCTAAAAGCTAATGATGGTCAGTTTTACACCATGCTCCATCCAAGGGAAAGGCCTGGTATGAAAGGAAAACCCTAAAAAATGTAAAATATAGAAATTTAAGATGACTAGTATGTAACGTTTTCCCCTTGCTGGTCTATCTGGTCCTTCCTACAGCTGTCACTTGGCTGTGGCAATTGCCTGCCAGTCATCTCCATCAGTCTGTAAACCTTAAGCTGCACACTCCAGGTTACCCAGACTCGGCTGAGAGAGGGAGTATATGACCTCTGTGGTTACTTGAGGGGATTTCAGATGTTGAAGGACACAGCTCAACTAACAGCAATGCAAGTCACAGGGCAAACCCCTCCAACTACCTGGGCACTGAGGACCTGCCAGGGGTGGGGGGGCGCGTGAGTAGATGGGGCTTGGCTTGGTGACAATGAACTGCTTTTACTCAGGAGAAGCACTGGCCTCCAAAAGACAAGGTGGAATTTCTTTCTTAATCAATATATATGGCAAAGTAGTTACCAAACCACATTAGTTACAATTTCTTATTACTGCTAGAATTTTTTTGGGGGGTGGTGAAAATGGGTCTGCCATTTTAGGTAAATCACCAAATTTACAACAAAAAAATAAATAAAAAAAAATTTTTTGGGTCCGGTCATGGGGCCTGAACTCTGGGCCTGGGCGCTGTCCCTCAGCTCTTCAGCTCAAGGCTAGCGCTCTACCACTTGAGCCACAGCGCCACTTCCGGCTTTTTTCTTTTTTCTTATGTGGTGCTGAGGAATCGAACCCAGGGACTCCTACATGCAAGGCAAGCGCTCTACCACTGAGCCACCTTCCCAGCCCCACAAAAAATTTTTTTTAACTAAGGTCAGGCTCTACCACTGAGCCACATTCTTCAACCATACTCTCCATTTATACTCAAGATAGTCTTCACCATATACTGAATAAGATAACTGCAAAGATGAAGAAACATCATCAATTCTTAATGATAATCAAAAACTTTAAAAACTGGATTAGAGATTAGAATATGTCAAATAAATATAAATGCGACTTCACATTTATTATAACTAGTGCCATTTAAAAGGGAATATAGGGGCTGGGAAGGTGGCTCAGTGGTAGAGCACTTGCCTTGCATGCATGAGGCCCTGGGTTCGATTCCTCAGCACCACATAAGCAAAAAGAAAAGCCCGAAGTGGTGCTGGGCTCAAGTGGTAGAGCGCTAGCCTTGAGCTGAAGAGCTGAGGGACAGCGCCCAGGCCCCACGACGGGACCCCCCAAAAATAAATAAATAAAAATAAATAAAAGGGAATATAAATGTTATTTTCTTGCCACTGTTGTAATAATACTGATACTTTACCTGGAAAGTCTGGGTGCTGCTAGAAGCTGGGCCCAGGCCCGGTAGATGACCAGGCCTTGTCACACTGCTGCCAGTCACTGCTCTTGAGAAGGTTCAAGCTCCTACAAGCGAGACTCTTGAGATACTGATGGGGAATGAGCACCTAGAGGAAAATGAAACACACATTATATGCTTAAAGTAACTATAAACCACACAACAATAATTTTTTAAAAAGCCAATTTTTCCAAGTAACCTTCTGAATGACCTATAAAGGCATCAGGAAAAAAATCCTGACCCTTTGTTAAGCAGTACTGATAGACTCTGGCAGAAGAACTAGGATGGCCCAGTGAGGCCCAGCAATGAGTTTTAGACTAGTTTAGGAAAGGCAGGCAGAGACATCACAGAGGGCTCTGGGATGATGAGCTGACCTAGCTCAAGAGAAACCCAACAGGGCAGTGAAACACAAACAAAAAGCTTTGCACACAAAATTACTGTATGTATATAATCACATATTACATGTAATTACTTTGTCTTATTATTAGCTGTACAATCATTTTAATTTAAAAGCTAAGAACGTTTGAAGAGTTTTATATTTACTAAACATCAATGTAGCATGGTTAGTTTATGTGCATTAAAAAATTTAAAGTTTAGAAAAACACTTTTTACTTCTTTCCTCTTTCAAATAATCTTAATATCAACACTCGAGGTGCGTTTGCTTGTAGGCAGTTTCTAACACTACCTTTTCACCACACTGACCCAAAAGCCCCTCTTCTCTTACCTCCGCCTCCACTGCTCCAACTGCCTTCCAGCTAACTGTGGTCTCCCCAGCAACCCAAGACAAAGGACAAACACTTGCTCTTCTTTAAAGGGACAGCGGCCATTCAGACTGCCTATCTACTCTCATTAGGCAGGTGGTGTGGTGGCAGGTACTGGCCTTAAGTCACATGATCTCCATAGCCTCCAAGAGACCTTCTTTGAGGGCTCAGATTACTCAAACTGGGCATTGATGGCTCCTACTTACAGTCCTGGCTACTCAGGAAACTAAGGTCTAAGGATCCAGGTCTGAAGCCAGCCTGAAGGACAAATCTATTTTCTCCAACGAACAGGCAAAAAGCCAGAGATGGAGGTGTGACTCAAGTGGTACAGTAACAAGCTTGAATGAAAAAAGCGGGCACTGAGTTCAAGCCCCTGTAGCAGGGAAAAAAACAACAAAACTCAAAGGACACTGGAGGGCTGGGAAGGTGGCTCAGTAGTAGAGTACTTGGCTAGTATACATGAAGTCCTGGATTCGATTCCTCAGAACCACATACACAGAAAAAGCTGGAGGTGATACTGTGGCTCAAGTGGTAGAGCGCTAGCCTTGAGCAAAAACAGCTCAGGGACAGCGCCCAGGCCCTGAGTTCAGGCCCCAGGACGGGCAAAAAAATAAAAAACTGGAAATAAAATTGTATTTTTACCACACTAAGCATTTATAAAGGGAAATGAATTACAGTGTTCTTAGAAATAAAATCATAAAAAAGCAATTTATATGTGAATTTGAAACGTTTCTGGATTTCAGTTCTGAATATAATTAAGAAGGGAAAATGCAGTTATTTCTATCAATTAGAATGATAAAGCGCATTCAGAACAGATCATTTTATATTGCAAATGCTTTTCATGATTTTATCAACAAATACAAATTTTTTGTGTGTGGGATTAAAAACATCTATCAAAGCTAAAGCGGGAAGAAATAAAATATATGCATAAAATTGTTAAAGTTTCTTTTACGATTCAGTACTACATAGCACAGACTACATAGCACAATTACAATGGAGAAATGCAACCACATCATATTCATATTTTCTTCCCAGAAAGGAAAAGTACAAATGGTTATCACTGAGTATACATAATCTATAATTATGTTTCTACATTTTTAATTTTTTTTGGGGGGGTTGGTTGTGGGGCCTGAACTCTGGGCCTGGCCGCTGTCTCTCAGCTACTCAGCTCAAGGTTAGTGTTCTACCACTTGAGCCACAGCGCCACTTCCGGCTTATGTGGTGCTGAGGAATGGAACCCAGGACCTCATGCTTGCTAGGCATGCCCTCTACCACTGAACCACCTTACCAGCCCCTCTACCTTTTTTTTTTTTTGGTGGTACTGGTTTGAACTCAGAGCCTTATACTTGTTAGGCTGGTATTCTACCACTTGAGCCACACCACCAGCTTTGCTTTTTGCTAGTTACTGAGATTATGGAGATAAGAATCTAGAAAATTCTTTGCCTTGGCTGGCCCCTAGCTGTGATCCTACAAATCTCAGCCTCCTAAGTAGTTAAAATTCTAGATTGAGCCGAGCTCCTGAAATCCCAGCCCTCCAGGAGCTAAGATATGAGGATCTCTTTCAAAGCCAGCCCAGGCAGGAAAGGCCGTGAAACACTTATCTCCAGGAAACCACAGAAACCCAGAAGTGGCACTGTGGCTGAAGAGCTGAGGGACAGCACTCAGCACCAGAGTTCAAGCCCCGTGACCGACAAATAAAATAAAAATAACAATCTAGGTTTCAGGTATCAGTATCTGTTTCACTTTTTTTTAGCACTCTTTTTTCTTTTCCTTTTGTCTTGTTTATCTGTCTTTGGGAGGTCACAGAAATGGTGTGACAAAGGGCGAACAAATGCAGTAGTGATACTTACTAGATACAATGTTGAAAATGAACTATACAACCTGTAGGTGGGGGTGGGAGAGAAAAACTGAGAGTATGAGGGAAGGGCTGATATTGTTAAAAAAAGAAATGTACTCTGACATGTAACCATAACTCCTCTGTTCATCACCTTACAATAACTATGAATACAAAAATTATACATTTTTCAAAAATTGCAAAAACACCTTCAAATTACTTAATTCCCATTCCTACTAAATGGAACCAGGGGTAATGCAATGAAGTCTCAGTGGTTAAAAAAAAAAAAAAAAAGCAATTCAAGTATTTTAGGTCTTAGTGCCTATTCCTACTCTTTAAAGAGGGAAGACCCCAGCTGAACACTGTGGCTTGCACCTGTAACCCCACTGGATAGCGTTGGAGAGATGGTGGTTCAAGGCCGGCCTCTGGGCAAAGAAAGTATGAGACTGAAGCTCAACAGAAAAAGGCAAGTGTGATAGCATGCACTTGCATCTCAGTTACTATCAGAAGCAGGCTGGCAAGGCAAAAGCCAGACCTTATGTCACAAATAATCAGAGGAGAGAGAGCTGGAAGTATGGCTTAAGCAAACGAGTACCTGCCAGGCAAGCTCAAAATCCAGAGTTCAAACCTCAGTACTGAAAAAGAAGTAACACACATATGTACACGTACACATATACATGCACAAAGACATTATATACACATACACAGGTATAACGAACTTTCATTTACATGGAGTGTATCTATAGGTACTACCCAAAATTTAAATATTAACTGTTTTGTTAAGTCCATTACACATTAACATTTTATTAATGAGAAAAGGAATGTTATTTCCAGAATCACGCAAAAAGACAGTATTAAATGGTGCTGTTTCATAATTTTGCAAATCTCTGGTTTAATAAAGATAGCAGGGAGCCAGGTGCAGTAGCTCATGTAATCCTAGCTACTCTCGAGGCTGAGATCTGGGGTTCAAAGCCAGGAAAAGTCTGTGAAACGATCTCCACTAAATTATCAAACAAATCCTGAGGTGGAGCTGTGGCTCAAGTGGTAGAACACTAGCCTTGAGCAAAAGCAGCTCAGTCAGTGCCCAGACCCTGCCTCAGGACAGCACCAAAACAAACAAACATGACAACCAGAGCTGGGATATGACAAGTAGTAGAGTGCAAGCACAAGAACTTGTGTTCAAATCCCAGTACTGCCCAAGTAACACACAGCAGACTCCCTACATTCCACTTACTGATACATACCATTTGGATAAAATACATGAAGCCTTGCTTTACAAAAGTCTGCCATTAGAAAAGAGAGGAGTATTTTAGCAATCTCTTCACCCAATTGTGGGTAATCTTTGGTATCAACAAGTACCCGTTGGGTTCTGGAACCCCATCAATGATTTTTTCATGTTCTTACGTGAACATCCACGGGTCTGTCAAAACTTTAGCATCTTTCCCCACATGATGCCAGTGGGTCACTTAGAAAAGAGCAGCTTACTGAAGTAAGCAGACCATATAAAAAGAAAGCAAATTTGTGAATGTACACAGATTGCCTGAGAATTGCTTAAATTACAGGGAAGCCATCAAGCTCACAATGGCAGACATAAGTTTCCCAAAACTCAAATTTTGGCTCAAAAGCACAATTTTATTTTTTTTGGTCGGTCGTGGGGCTTGAACACTGTCCCTGCGCTCTTCAGCTCAAGGCGAGCGCTCTACTACTTGAGCCACAGCGCCACTTCCGGTTTTCTAGTGGTTTATTGGAGAAGAGTCTCACAGACGTTCCTGCCTGGGCTGGCTTTGAACTGCGATCCTCAGATCTCAGCCTCCTGAGTAGCTAGGATGACAGGCGGGAGCCACTGGTGCCCGGCTCAAAAACACAATTTTTATCTATGGCAAGAAGTAATTAGTTTTCTTGTGGCTCATTCATTTGGAGAAGCTGTCTGAGAACTGCCCCATGTGTCTTCACTTATGTCCCCGGTGCTGGGGTGGGTGTACCATTCCTTTCAGAGAAGCCAAAGGAAGGCACATGCGAGGGTCAAATCAGCACCGCAGTGGCTCACCAAGGCACTCTTAGGAGCCGTGGCGGGAGCACAGGGTCCTGGTGCTCACTCGGGGAGGCCGTGGCGGGAGCACAGGGCCCTGGTGCTCACTCGGGGAGGCCGTGGCAGGAGCACAGGGTCCTGGTGCTCACTCAGGGAGGCCGTGGCGGGAGCACAGGGTCCTGGTGCTCACTCGGGGAGGCTCACCACTCGGACTATTACTGCAGCAAGTTCCCCAGAAAACACAACAGAGACTCTGGATATACGTTGTTATTTCTACTGGGTATGTGCCTGGGCAGAGACTTCAACGAAGTGCTCTGCAATGATCCCTAATTGCCTTCAGATTCCCCAACTCAGCAAAACATTACCCACCACAGTAGATTAACTAAAGAAGTAAAACACAACCTCCAAAATGGTTAAACCTCTATTAATTACTAATTATTACAGAAAACATTAATACAGTATTAAAATATTTTAAATTTGGGTGTCAATGGCATACACCTGTAATCTTAGCTTACTCAGAAGGATGAGCTGGGAGGATTATAGTTCAAGGCCAGCCCAGCAGGAAATCCACGAGGCTCATATCTCCAATTAAGCACTAAAAACCCATAGTGCTAGTCTTAAGCAAAAATGCTCAGGGACAGTGTCGAGGCTCAAGTCCCACAACCAGAGTGTACATACAATATATTTTATTTAAACATTAGAGGTGCATGGCTTTACATACACACACACACACAATTAAACATAATATCACACACATAATTAAACATAATAATTACAAGAACACGTTAATACTCTAATTCTGTAGAGGTAAATAATGTAAACTAGATTTAACACAACCTCCAGGGATCAATCTCTGAGGCACCTTGAAATGTAGTAATTACAGTAAAGTCCCTGTATTCAGCCAGACAACCCAGGAAAACAACAAAGACTGCAGACCAAAAAGTTAACTGCCTATTTGGCCCCCCTGGGGGCAAAACATCAAGTCCTTTGAACTTCAGTTACCCACCAAACAGTATTTAAAACAATTTTAAACTTGGAGGCAATTCTGCATTTTGACTTCTGAATCATTAAGGGTCTTCTGTCTAGATGACATTTTGTTATGTAGATGAGGGAACACAGAAGATACTAAAGTTCTTTGTGAAAAGTAAAAGATTACCCAAGAAAAAAATTTAATTGCTTTGTAAACACTACAAGCAGCAAGTCAGAATATGCCTAGAAAATTCAAACAATATCTGGAAAGTGGAAAGCTTCCCTTCCTGCCCTCGGAAATAGCTATTTGCAATCACCTCTGAACCACGGGCTGCTGTGCTCAGTATTCCTGGCATGGAACCCCAAGGTACACAGTAGCAAAAACCATGCTCATCCATCACACACATTGAAGTTTGGGCCACCAGGACCTACACAGAATCTGACTCAACAGTACAAACTACATATACATCCTTTAGTACCCATGTTGTCAAAAAGGGCCCTCTCGTTTCCAGGAATAGCTGTGAACACAGAGGACAGAGTCTGTGGTTCCAGTAGTTACAGATATTCTGATCCCTCCTCTGACCTACCTGCCATGGCATGACTCGATATCCACTTTTGTCCGACTCTGTGCTCCAAGTGTACTACACTGGCTGGGGGTTTAACTCAATGGCCCTATCCATCTCTGTCCTTTTCCCTTCTCCCTACTGTAATAGAAGTGCTGCTAGACCCCGTGAGAGGGCATGTATGTTTATCTTCATAAACAAAATCTACTTTCCCAGATGTTGAGGATCAATTACTTTTCAATTCTTCTCAACAATATTTTTAATTGCTATTGAGAGTAACTATCAAAAGGTGGTTTGATGAAAGCTATCACACAACACTAATAAAGCATTATGTGTCCTTTTCACTGTGATTCTCAGGAGTTATACTGAGTTTTCAGAAGCTAAATGACAGTATTACTTCAACTAGAGATAGATGTACAGATGTAAGAAACCAGCTGTGGTCAGTTAAGATTTGCAAAACAACACTAAAGGTCAGCTTTCTTTTTAAATTGCTCTGGACTTGGAAAAAAATCTATAAACGGACATATTAGGTTGAAACCCCTTTATTTGAAACAATAAAAAAAGAGGAAAAGGAAAAAAATAAGTTACTGGGGTCATGGGCGGGGGGGGGGGGGAGGTAGGAGTACTAAGTTCTGCGGCTGGTGTGGAGGGAACAGAGCACAGAGATCCCAGGTGTGACTCGAAGGGCTGACGCTGGATCTACTCTTTCACCCAGGCAGGGTTCCAAGGACAGTGGCTAGCATTGCTGCAGTACTTAATCTCCTCCCTACAGCCCTTTCTTATGGCGTTTCCAGTGATTACTCAGAGAAGCCTGCTACCTAAATTTAGAATAAGCCTTCTCTTAGAAGCATTTACTCTATGAGGCAGAGCTGTAGTTATGAGGTTATCAGGATCTCTGGCCACAGCCTAAAGTCTGGGGTATGCGAGTGCATACCTGTATGTGTATTCTGGAACTCAGGATCTGGGCACTGTCCCTGAGCACCTTTGTTCAAGGTTAGTGTTCTTAACCAGTTGTGGAACTTGAACTCTGGGCCAGGGTGCTGTACCTCAGCTATTCAGCTCAAGGTGAACACTCTATCACTTGAGCCACAGTGCCACTTCCGTTTTCTGAGTGGTTTATTGGAGATGATAATCTCCCGTTCTTTTCCTGCCTGGTGTGGCTTTGAACCTCGATCCTCAGGTCTCAGCCTCCTGAGTAGCTAGGATTTCAGGCATGAGCCACAGCTTCACTTGCAGCTGTCTGCTGGTTAATTGGAGATCGTTTCTCTAGCTTTCTTGCCTGGGCAGTCTTCAAACTGTGATCCACAGAATCGTGAGCTCACCCATGAAGGTCAGCCGAAGGGGTCTTGGAAACTCAAGCCAGGAATCAACTTTGCATTTCATCTGGAATGATCTTTCCCTTCCCTGAGACTGGTCAAGGTCAATGTCTGCTTTTACTGATTGATGGGTATGGGAGCAGTGAGAACATCCAATGTTTTCAACAAGGAGTGCTGGTGCCAGTACCAACTTTTGTAAATCTATGCATAGCTGAGTTCCAGCCAAGGCTTCTGAAGAAGTGAAGACGTAACTTTCCAGTGACTTACTCATCAGTGGTACATGGGGACAGACAAGTGGCACAAGAGAGTGACAAGACAGGATATGTCACTACTAAAGACACGTTAAAAGAGAAAAACACTATTGTTTTCAAGTTACAATCTAACAAATCCAGAGTTCCTGTCTACCAGTTCATCTCCGCTGGGGTGAGGGTCTGAAGGCTTCTGGGAGACAGCTCTCTAGGCACAGATCAGATTCCTTATTCCAGATCCTACTCCCAGCAGCAGACCTGCCCTACTATTCCTTTTCAACCCTAGCCATTTAGGCTAGGCAGGGCAGGGCAAGTCTTTGGTGAGACACACTCCATGGGCAGGCAAGTATGAGAGGATAGGCGTTAAAGTTTTTAATCCTGGCTACAACCAGTCTTTTAGTGAATTAGGTGGCATATGCAAAGTAGAAATTACCATTGGTGAAATAGGCCGGGACAATGCCAGTGTGTTTCCTAAGAGGTTTTCCAAAGCACGATTTGGTCAAGTGCCAAATCAGCACCAAACTTAGCAAATATGCTAAGTCAATATCACTCATCAAAGTGACAGATTCTGTTGGCAGAGTTTGGAGAATCAGGCCCTCTAAAGTGAGTCCCTCTCCTCTCTGGGGCTTCAATTCAGGGTCTGGATGCTGTCCTTGAGCTTGTTTTGCCAAAGGCTAGCAGCACTTCTAACACTTGAGCCATAATTCCATTTCCAGCTTTTTGGTAGCTAATCGGAGGTAAGAGTCTTACAGGTTTTCCTGCCTGGACTGGTTTTGAACCACAATCCTCATATTTCAACCTTCAAATTAACTAGGATTGAAGATATGAACCACCAGCACCTGGCTAAAGTGACTTTCTTTTAACATGTATTTACCACCATTTGCTTAAATGCTAGGTATAGGGGACAGAGTGTCAACCCTGTCTTATGGAGATGTAGGACTGCTTCCCTTTTACTTAACATTAATTTATGAGGGTGTACACACCAGCACCCCTCCCCCCCCCGCAAAGGTGACAAAATGAACACAAACTAATGTTTGTCATGAGATGACTAGTTTGAAAATCAAGAAACACCCACAGGATGAAGTTATTTAGGACATAAAGGATGATGGCTGGGTGACAGTGGCTCAGGCTCCAGGCTACTCAAGAGCCTGAGATCTGAGGATGGCGGTTCAAAGCCAGCCTGGGCAGGAAAGTCCATGAGACACTATCTCCAGTTAACTACCACAAAACTGGAAGTCCCACTGTGGCTCAAATGGTAGAGTGCTAGCCTTGAGCTGAAGAGCTGAGAGACAGCACCCAGGCCCAGAGTTCAAGTGCCATCGCTGACAAAAAAAAAAAAAAAAGCCAGAAGTGGTGACGTGGCTCAAGTGGTAAGAGCACTAACCTTGAGCACAAAGAGGCTCAGGGACAGTGGCCCAGGCCCTCAAGCCCCAGGACCAGCAAAATAAATAAATACATAAAAAAAACAAAGGATGATAATCCCAACATTTAGTGCCATGCATGGAATTCCCACCACAGGGTGAAAACAGTGGTGACAAGAAGCCTACAGCGAAACATCCCCCCAAATGCACACCTGTTATGAACACAGCAGTGCTCCCCTTCAAGTGTGTTTAACAGTTTTTATGTTACTCAAGCTTTATATCTATTACCTTTGTAACCCAAGCATGCCAATCATTTTATTGAAGGAAAAATTAATTCACCTTTCTTTTTTTTTTGTCAGCCATGGGTTTGAACTTGGAGCCTGGACACTGCCCCAGAGCTCTTTTGCTCAAGGCCAGCACTCTACCACTTTGAGCCACAGTGCCACTTCCATAATCCATCTTTTTATAAAGATAAATACAATCATATGAAAAATCAAAACCCAGAACCTAAATCTGACACCTTAAAGGAGAGGTACAAAAAGGTACAAATTACCATTGGTGAAATAAGCCGGGACAATGCCTGTTTGTACTTCATCTACATACAGGTTAATCACCATAAACTGCACAAGTACAGCTACAAAATTCTTTAAAAAAATGTACAACTAACTACCCATCCAACTTTCCTTATTTCCCACAAAGTTACCCCCCCCCCAGCCTGAGGAACACGGCCTTCCTCACAGACAAGTCTGTGTACTTACACAAAATGAACTGAATTCAGACTTTGTGCTTTGACCTCTTTCCCAAAGAGCAGGCCACCTTGGCCGGTAAGCACAGACCCTCGTGGTCACGGAACACTAGCCATAAAGAGAGCATTAGGTGCGGGCTGTGAGGAGCCCCGCCATTCAGGTCCCAAGTTCGAAGGGGCTTCCCTTGGGGGAAGCTTCGAAGGACGTCAGCGTCCACGGGGCTGGGAGCGGCGCCCAGAGCGCGGCCGG
>NW_012267345.1:1488992-1498454 GCF_000151885.1 Dipodomys ordii
GACCCGCCCCGGGCCGCCGAGGCTTTCGGCGAACGGCTCCCAGGGCGGCACGCACTTCAGACCGCCTGGGCTGGGGAGGCTCGGCGGTAGCGCGCCTGCCTCGCATGCACGAGGCCCTGGGTTCGAGTCCCCAGCACCACAGAAGCAGAAAAGGCCGGGAGTGGCGCTGTGGCTCACGTGGCAGAGCGCTGGCCTCGAGCGGAGGAGCTGGGGGACAGCGCCCAGGCCGAGTTCGGGCCCACGACCGACCAAACAAAACCAGACTGGCTCCCGCAGGTGAGGTCGGCCCACTTCCTCCTCATCGCGCCCCTCATCTGAGGGAGGTTTTGTCTGCAAACATGGGGTAGGCAGGGAGTTTAGCGCCTGGAAGATGGGCAGGAGGAGGTGGACCTGGACCCCCCTCAGTCCTCCACCTAGCCTCTTTGGCTGAGGCTCTTTAAGTGAAGCAAAACCCAGAGCAAGTTTTTTCAGCAAGGTGAGTCTTTAGATTTTTAACTTGGGGGTGCAGTTTCAGACCGGGCCTTCAAAAGAAGCACTGGCAGAATAGAAAGGGGAGACTAGGAACACAAGCTCAAAGCCCAGGGAACGGGAAGGGAGCAGAAGCAGTATGGTCTCCCTCCCACCCTATTTGGGCACTCCTCCCTGGTTATTTGCTGTCATTCCTCTCCATAGAGAAAAAGACGAAAATGTAGAGGTATTAAACTCGATTAGCCAAGGGATAACTCCTAAAAACCTATTTTAAAAGTAAAACCCAGCCAGGCATCAGTGGCTCACATCTGTATTCTAGCTACTCAGGTGGCTGAGATCTGAGGATCAGTCAGCCGGGACAGAAAAGTCCATGAGAATCTTATCTCTAGTAAACCACTTAGAAAAAGACAGAAGTGGCACTGTAGCTCAAGTGGTAGTGTGCTAGCCTTGAGCACGAAGAGGCTCAGGGGCAGTGCCCAGGCCCTGAGTTCAAACTCCCAGCCCCACCAAAAAAAAAAAAAAAAGTAAAACCCAGAAGACAAATTATCTGGACTTAAATTCCTTTGGATATCATCCATTTAAAACAAAAAGAGAAGGGAAAAGCAATTCTTTCCTAAGTCCTTCAATGCACCACCAAAACCTACACATGGCTTGAAAGTGCTCCAGGGGCTGGCCCACCAGCAGGGCAGAAGGGTTACTAGATGGACACCCTACTCAGAGCCAGAGAAATTCCAAAGCACAGGGCTGGAGTTCCATAATCCACTCTTTTGCTGTATGTGTCCTGGGGCTTGAACTCAGGTCCTGGGCACTGTCCCTGAGCTTTTTCTGCTCAAGGCTAACACTCTACCACTTTGAGCCATAGCTCTACTTTTGGTTTTCTGTTGATTAATTGGAGATAAGAATCTCACAAGCTAGGAGCTGGTGGCTCACACCTGTAACCCTAGCTACTCAGGAGGCTGAGATCTGAGGATCACAGTTCAAAGCCAGCCCTGGCAGGAAAGTCTGTGAAACCCTTATCTCCAGTAAACCACCAGAAAACCACAAGTGGCGCTGTGGCTCAAGTAGTAGAGCGCTCGCCTTGAGCTGAATTGCTGAGGGACAGTGCCCAGGCCTAGAGTTCAAGCCCATGACCGACCAAAAAAAAAAAAAAAAGTCTCACAGGCTATTTTGCCTTGACCCTCAGCTGTCAGCCTCCTGAGTAATTAGGATTACAGGCATGAACCACTGGCACCTGGCTCCATAATCCTTTTTAAGATGGGTATAGTGGCGGTCACAGGCAGAGACGGGAGGATCTAAAATTCCAGGCTACACAGACTGTCTTAGAAAAAAATTAGAACTAAAAAAAGCCCATGCAGAACAGCCTGGATTGGCCCAGCAAAATGCCCAATCCCAAATGAGAACACTAAGGCAGAAGCAGCCAGCAGTGGCCAAAAAGGAACTCACGCCGCCAGCTTTCGATGAACTCACTTGCGACCACAGACCTGGTGCACCAGGATTCCGGAGGAGAGAAAGAACAAATAGTAGGGAAGGCAGGAGGGGTCATGGAAGAGGGGCACAGGCAGGGGAGGACTGGAATCCAGCAGACACCTCAGGCCTCCCAGTTTGGAGGGACCCAGTAGAAACTGCTCACAACTTGGGGATAGCAATAGCAGGGCCAGTGCTCACAGGGCTTGCCAGTCTTGTGGCTGACCCCTGCAGAAGCACACGCAGCCAGACCCTTACTAGAGCAGGGGATGTTCTTTCCTCTTTGCAGGGCCCAGCAGCTACAGACCTTGGTACTCAAGAGCCATGTTTTTAATACTTAAGGAATGAAACAGGAGCATGAGCAGATTAATTAAGAAATGAAACAGGAGCATGAGCAGATTAATTGCAAGACACCCCCAGCCATTCATTAGGAACAGACTACAGATTCCCCAGAGCAGCCCAGAATCCCCAAATCTGAAGAGGTCCAAGTCCTCTATGTAAAGTAGTTTGACTTATCTACATAGAACCTATATGCAACATCTAGAGATAAGTCATCTGGATATTTACCCTTACACCTAACACAATGTAAATGCTAAATGGATACTATGATATATTGTTTAGGGAACAATTTTTTAAAAGGTCAGTTGTGTTCAATACCAATTCAGTTTTCCTGAGAGACAGAGACACAGAGGGAGTGTGGGGGTAGAGGGGAGACAGTGTCTCAGAGTTTCACTATGGTGGAGCTCAGGCTAGCCTTGATTCTCACTCTTCCTGCTTCAGCTCCTAAGGTGAGACATACACCATCATCACATCTGGCTCTCTGAATATTTCAGACCACAACTAGTTAAGTCTACAGATGTAGAACATGTTCTACTGAAAATTTAGACCGACCAGATAGCTCTCTTATTTAATTTTGAACCCAGGATCTGGCACATGCTAAGCAAGTTCTCTGTAAGACCAGCTAGCTTTTCAACAGTTAACTATTTGTTAACTCTAGATGAATCGACGTTCTCGGAACAACCCACTCACAATCAAGTTAGCTCTTTCTTCTCCCAGAGGCAAAGCACAGTACAGCACTATTCTTCCACTCCCCTTTAAAGAACACAGCGGGTGAAAATTCTCAGGCAGATCTTTGACAGTAAGTGCAAATACTGCATTCTAATAGCACCATCAGAAAAGGCAGCTTCAGAAAGTACCCATTGAGGTAAGCTGAATGCTGTTTTGACAACCAACCATCACAGTAGCAGTGTGCACTGGGAGGGATAAGGGACTGGAAAGCTGAAAAAGAGCAAGAAAATAAAACAATTCATAGAAAAACATAGTACTCCAACTTAAACTGCTTCAACTTCAAAGAACTTCAGAAGGTCAGCTGTGATATGTAATGGACATATATGTTTGGGTAATAACAAGCAATTTCTTTAGATAAAAGAATAGAAAATATGGGAGAAGAAATGACTCACATTAATGGTGTACAGACAATTCAAACACAATGTTACTGGAGACCTACGCATCACTAACTTGTCTTATCTAGAAAGCCAAGAAGAGATGGATCTTGATCTCTTTGGCTTTTGTAGGTTACTCAAGACCTACAGAAATACGTGTGCATATAGATATGCATTGTAAGGGTTCTAAGAGCAGAAATAACACACCCACACACAGATTTATGACAATCTATGAAGCAAAAAGGAACTGCATATAAAACAGGGAACTGAATCCAGATGTGTTATCAGTTCTATCATTTTCCAGAGATACTTAGAATATATTTTCATATTTCCTTATAATAAAACCCATGAATACAGAACATTTGCTCTGAGAAATGTCTCATGCTAACCTGAGATGTCTTTTTCCTGAATTCAGTGAAAAGTAAATCCAACTTCAGAAGACATTAAAAAAAAAACACGTTTTTTTTTTGTGTGTGTGTCTGGTTGTGGGGCCTGAGCTCTGGGCCTGGGTGCTGTCCCTCAGCTCTTCAGCTCAAGGCAGCACCCTGCCACTTGAGCCACAGCGCCATTTCCGGCTTTTTTCTTTTTGCTTATGTGGTGCTGAGGAATCGAACCCAGGGCCTCAGGCATGCAAGACAAGCGCTCTACCACTGAGCCACCTTCCCAGCCCCCCCCAAATCATTTCTTAAATATGTTTTTACCTCCAGTTTTTAAAGGAACATATGAAGAAAGAAAAAAAAAGCCTTTCACAGATTTTGACAGAAAAGCAATTTAAGAGTAAGAAACTCCCCATGTAGAAAACTGAAACTAGATCATTGTCCCTTGTCCGGTACTAAAATCAATTCAAAGTTCTATTTCTTAATATAACTGCTCAAACTCTCAAACCACCATGGGAAAACACTGGAAGAGGCGTGGGCAGCCATGTCCTGAATAGGACTCCAGCCTCAGCAAGTAAGAGCAAAACTGGCAAATGGGACTTCATGAAACTAAAAACCTTGTGCACAGCTAAGGAAACCTTCCATGGCATCAAGACACAGCCTACAGAATGTGAGAAAATCTTTGCTAGCTATATATTTGAAAAAGCATTAATGACCAGAACATACAGGGAGTTCAAAATACCTGACCTCATGTGATGGTCAATTAAGGTGCAGACACATTGAAAATACTTTAGGAAATTACTTCCGGTTAAGCATATAATGTATATATAAAACAGATAAATTTTGTGTTTATACTTGGTTCAACCCAGGATACTCATTATGTATACATATACATACATACATATATATATATATATATTTTTTTTTTTTTTCCTGTGTGTGTGTGTGTGTGTGCCAGTCCTGGAGCTGTCCCTGAGCTTATTGCTCAAGGCTAGCACTCTACCACTTGAGCCACAGTGCCACTTTTGGCTTTTTCTCCTTATGAAACCCAGGGCTTATGCATGCTAGACAAGCATTCTACCTCTAAGCCACACTCTCAGCCCTTGTATATGCAATATAAAAAAAAAAAAAAAACATCTGAAATACTGCTGGTCCCAAGTACTCTGGAAAAGGGATACTCACCCATACTATTTAACTTAATTCCTGTTCTGATCTAGCTCAAAAATAAGACATTAAAAATGCAAGGGAGTGGAGCTGAGAGCATCAGTGGGAATAAGGCTGTGCTCACACATTTCCAAAGGAACATCAAAAAAGGTACTTTAGCTTTATTCTGAATTTCAATAAATCAGTATGCAGGAACTACCCTTCCTATACCAAAATCATTTTGAACTTCAAACTAAATCAATAGCTTATAAAATTTAGAAACTGATGTGTAGTAGGGTTCTGGTGGCTCATGCCTGTAATCCTAGTGACTCAGGAGGCTGAGATCTGAGGGTCCCAGTTCAAAGCCAGCCTGGATAGGAAGGTCTGTGAGCCTCTTATCTCCAATAAACCACTCAGAAAACTGGAAGTGGGGGGCTGGGATGGTGTCTCAGTGGAGTGCTTGCCTTGCATGTATGAATCCCTGGGTTCAATTCCTCAGCATCACATAAGCAGAAAAAGCCGGATGTGGCTCTGTGGCTCAAGTGGTAGAGCACTAGCCCTGACCTTAAAGAGTGGAGGGACAGCACCCAGGCCCAGAGTTCAAGCCCCACAACCGATCAAAAAAAAAGAAACATGTCTACAGAAGAGTCCGGTTGTACTAATTTGCCTATGAGGGCGAAGGGCCAATGGTTTAGAGAAAAACGCAGACCATGAGCCATTCAGTTGGAAGCAGGCGACTCATGCCTGTAATCACAGCTACTTAGAGCAGGAAATCAGAAGATCAAGGTTTGAAGGGAAGGAGGGGGGAGGAAAGAGGAAAGGAGGAGAGAAGTGGAGGGGATAAGCTCTTAAGGAGTGAATTTGGGGTAGGCGTATAGTAGTCAAGTGCCTGCCTAGCAAGTACAGGGGCAGGGGACAGGGGCAAAGGGAAAGCTTTCTTTTTCTTTGTTAAGGATGGCTAGGCACTGGTGGCTCACACCTGTAATCCCAGCTACTCAGGAGGCTGGGCTGTGAGGATCAAGGTTCAAAGCCAGCCCAGGCAAGAAAGTCTGTAAGATTCTTATCTACAATTAACCACTAGAAAACGGGAAGTGGTGGTGAGGCTCAAAGTGGTAGAGTGCTGGTCTTGAGCAAAAGACCTCGACAGATGCCAGGCCCAAAGCTCAAGCCACATGACCAACAAAGGAAAAACAAAACAAAACACATGTCTCATCTCTACTCAGGGCTTTCCACTCTTCTTCCCTCCCAGACATTTGATTACAACAGTTGTGCTCATGCATTTAAAAAAAAATCCTGGGCTGGGAAGGTGGCTCAGTAGTAGAGCACTTGCCTTGCATGCCTGAGGCCCTGGGTTCAATTCCTCAGCACCACATAAGCAAAATGAAAAAAGCCGGAGGTGGCACTGTGGCTCAAGAGGTAGAGTGCTAGCCTTGAACTGAAGAGCCGAGGGACAGCGCCCAGGTGCAGAGTTCAGGCCCCACGACCGGACCCCCCAAAAAAATCCTTAAAATGTATACAAATACAGCCATATACACGTGTACGTGGATAGGTTTAATTTAAAAATTTTTAAATAAGTGAACTTCCAATCCATAAGTAGTGTGTCATGAAATCCTGACCAACTACTGAACACACAAAGCTGTGCTAAGTGGGTGAACCAAGCAACTGCTACCCCAATGGTGTGTTTGGACATCCTACTGGTCTGTAGGATGGCTTTGCTTTCCCGTTTGTTTCCAACAACAAAATGCTGGATCCAGTTCATATCCCAACTTCAGAAGAAGTCAAAAGTTTAAAAAGAAATCAGAAAAGACAAATATTAACAGAACTTATAACCAGTGCCTAAGTGTGAGGGAAAGGCAACCAGATCAAACAATCCACACTGAAGACACTGTGGAGTCTAGGTGTGTAACTCACACATAGTATCAGAGTACATGCAGCAAGCAGTACCTAGTGGTGCATACCTGTAATCCCAACTACTAGGGAGATGGAGGCAAGAGGAACTGGAGTTTGAGGCCAGCCTCCAAATTAACAAGACCTCAAAAACAAATGCCAAGGGCTGGGAAGGTGGCTCAGAGGTAGAGTGCTTGCCTGGCATGCATGAAGCCCTGGGTTCCATTCCTCAGTACCACATAAACAGAAAATGCCAAAAGTGGTGTGTGGCTCAAGTGGTAGAGCGCTAGCTTTGAGCCAAAGAAACTCAGGACAATACCCAGGCCCTGAGTTCAAGACCCAGGATTGGCAAACAAAACAAAACAAAAAATGAAGGCAAAACCACTTTGAGTTCAATCCCCAATCATTCGCACACGCACGTGCAAGTGAATAAAGGAGTTCTTAATCCTGGTAACATATTTTCTAAAAAAAAAAAAAAAAAAAGCTAAGTTTCTGAAGATTTGGATGGAGGTGTTCACTAACCTAGTGTGCTAATGATCTGAGCAACAACACGTGTCTTTTGGCCACTGTTCATGTCTGCTGCCTTCCTTCCCTCACGTCTGACCACCATAATCAAGCATTTCTCATTTCCACCATGTCACTCAAATGTCTTCCAATCACCCGCAACTTAAATGTCAGTTTAAACTGGGTGCCAGTGGCTCATGCCTGTCATCCTAGCTACTACGGAAGCTGAGAGCTGAGGATCACAGTTCAAAGTCAGCCCAGGCAGGAAAGTTCATGTGAGGCTCTTATCTCCAATAAAACCGCCAGAAAACCGCAAGTGGCGAGTGGTAGAGCGCTCATCTTGAACTGAAGAGCTCAGAGACAGCACCCAGGCCCAGAGTTCAAGTCCTGCAACCAACCAAAAACAAAAACAAAACAAATCAAATGGCAGTCTAGTGACTGTCCTCTGCTCCTTTCTGCTACTGTAGACAAAGCTAATCACAGCTTCTGGAAACTCTGTGCCTGAGCTCTTTGGCCTTTCCCGGCTGCCCCCACGGGACCACTCTTCTTTAGTGACATGCTGCAGTTCTCTATTCATCATTGTCTCTCTGAATTCATCAACTCTCAGTCTCACCGCTTAGCTTTCCCTAGATATCTGGGTGCACGCTTCAGGCACCTTACATTCAACCTGGCCCACAACCTGGCCCACACACATTCATCGCCTCTCCCCACACACCTCTGCGGCTGAGGCTAGCACCCAGTGCCTAGAGCTCACTAGGTAAGTGCTCTGTCATGGAGCTACAACCCCAGCCTTCCACCTTCTTCATAAAGCACCTCAGGAGGTGCCGCCCTTGGCTGGCCAGGATACACATCTCATCACTGTGGACTACTCTTCCTTAGTCCCACAACCTGTCCATCAACAGGGCTGCCCATTACCTTCCTAAGGGAAGTTCTTGTTTCCACTTCCGCCACTGCTGGTTTTGGCTCAGGTCCTTAGTGCCGTTCACTCATTTACTCCTTGAGCTATTTACATACTATTACCAGATATGTCCTACCCTGGTGAACCTTACACTTTTTTTTGGGGGGGGGGCGGGGTTGGGCGGTGGGATCTCCACATCTGATCAGACATCAGAGACATGGATGGAATGCTAAGAGCTGTGAAGGGTCCAGCTTTGTTTCGGGAAGATTTCCCAAGGAAGCCCCAGCTCTGCTGCTCAACAGAGGGAAGCATTTTACATAGTGGGCTCAGTTAGTCAGAGACAAGAGTGGTCAGTGTAATGGGGGGAGGAGGAGGGAGAGTGAGCACTGGAGCTTGAACTCAGGGCCTGAACTCAGTCCCTTAGATTTTTTGCTCAAGGCTAGTACTCTACCACTTGACCTACAGCTCTACTGCTGGCCTTTTGGTGGTTAATTGCAGCGTCTCATCGACTTTCCTGCCGGGGATAGCTATGAACTGAGATCCTCAGATCTAAGCCTCCTGAGTAGCTAGGATTATAGGGGTGAGCCACGGGGGCTCGGGATGGCTGGAGTAGAGAGCGGGAAGGCTGGGGTTTTTGGCTGCACTCACTTTAGGTAAGCCACCACCGAATGCTTGAAAGGTATGAAAACAAGAGACAGGGAGGTTTGGAGAAACCACTCCATCTGCTGTGGCTTTCGGAGGTGAGCAGGCAGGGCTTCTGGGAGGGACACACGGCGCAATCCACCGAAGATGGTCTCGGGTTGAGCGCCAGGGCTTCCAGGCAGGCTGGGGGAGGCCCCGGGCCCCGGCACTGGCTGGCTGCTGGGGGCAGGGCCCACCGAGGGCACCGCTGGAGCCTTGTTCGGCCCCGGGCTGTGGGCCTCCAGCTGACCCCTGGGCGCCGCCGCTACTGCAAACTCTAGAGTGGACGTCTGACCACTCGGCGTTGGCGTTTTAAACCGCTCTGGATCAGAACTTCGGGCGTGCAGATTCGGCGCGTTCGCGTGTGGGAACCGTCTGCTGCCTCGCCATCACCCCGTCTAGTGGCCGGAGCGGGCGTACTTTCGGGGCGGGAAGGTCCGCCTCGCTCTCCAGCGACCCAGGTCACCTTACACCGCACGCAACCCCCGCACCCCCCAGCCAAACGCTGCGCCTCCGAAAGCGACCACGACCCCTGCGGTGCGCTCTGCCCCGGAACTCCGCGAACCCCAGAGCCCGCCCGGCCCGGCGCGCCGCCCAG
>NW_012267345.1:1498701-1499065 GCF_000151885.1 Dipodomys ordii
CGCAGCGCCCCTCCTGCGCTCGGGCCCTCCGGCCTGCCCACCGCCCCGGCCTCCCGGCCCCACACACACGACGGGACAGGCGCTGGGACCTTAGCTCCGGGCTCAGTCTACAGGTGGCCGTCCCGGCGCCTGAACCCCGCACCTGGACGCGTCCGCGGCAGCCATCGTCCTCCGATGCGACCGCTACCTTTTGACTCTGGCGCCAATCCGTAGAGCCGGGGAGCCGCGGCGGGGTAGTGCGCAGGAGCGGAAGTTGCGTCTAACTTCCGCAGCCGCGCGTCCCGCCCCCTCGCGGGGGCGCCCCATTGGCTGCGGGCCCACGGTCTCGCGAGAGGCGTCTGAGGCCGGCCGCCGGCGTCCGTCA
>NW_012267345.1:1500045-1517055 GCF_000151885.1 Dipodomys ordii
GGTCCGGGGAGGGCGGCTGCCGAAGAGCTGTCCGCCGCGTCGCCGGCCCCTGCAGGTCCGCTTTACCGCCCAAGGCCGGGCTCGCTCCCCGCGAACGGCCCAGACCCCGACCGGCCTGCGGCCCCTCCCTAGGTGGTCTTGGTCGCGCGTGCACCTTACGGACGATGTGTGTTATGCGTGTCTGTGTACACACATACGATGTGTGTTATGCGTGTCTGTGTACACACATACGATGTGTGTTATGCGTGTCTGTACACACACGGTATGTTAGGTGTGTCAATGTACACATGCGATATGTTATGCGTGTCTGTGTACACACACGATATGTGTTAGGTGTGTTTTCATAATTAGCGTGTGTGGAGCCCAGGATCTGTCATCTAGATGCCGGTCTGGTAGCCACACAGGCCGCCCTGCTGCTCAAACCTGTTCCTCCTCCCAGCCCTCCTCCTCTTTGTGGCCTCACACTTCAAACCTCTGGTCTACGATTGTCCTCCAGTTTCTTCTACTTATTTTTGGTCAGCTTCCTTTTTCTAAATTAGCAACTATTCGTTGTACAACAGGGGTTTCATGGTGATCATGCATGGGTGTTTGCAGTGTATCCTGAGCACATGCGCCTCTCCAGCTCACTAGGGCTCAGTTCTGCTCCCACGCATAGCGAGTAGTTTGACCCTGTCCATCCGCATTTGCTGGGCTTCACTTCCCGCCTTGCGTTTGTCTCACAAGTTCAGTCCCGCAAGCAGCTGCCCTTGGCTCTCAGGCCAAAGCTTCCTGACCCAGGCTGGTTTCTGATGCTCTGTCTTCTCTGACTGGAGTGTCTCCTGTTAACCGCGCTGCTCAGCTCTCTCCACACATTTATCCATTGTGAGCCCAGAAACCAGAGCCACTTTTTAACTAAATTACCTAATACTCTGCTGTCTGCAAAGTGGTATCAGTGACAAAGTATGAAAACACAGTATGCAATGTTACCTCACCACTCACCTTAAGAGACTAGTTGGTACTCCCAAAACTGGCACAGCTGCCCTGTGGCTCTGCCCTACACCCTCCTTCCACAGGTTCCACCACCTGAGTGCTAGCTTTCATGCTTGCACTTAAATATGCAAAACAAAGCCAGGTGCTGGTGGCTTATGCCCGTGTTCTAGCTACCCAGGTGGCTGAGAGCTGAGGATTACAGTTCAAAGCCATCCAGGGCAAGAAAGTCCATGAGACTCAACTCCAATTAAACACCAGAAAACAGGAAATGGAGATGTGGCTCAAAGTGGTAGACCCGTAGCTTTGAGCAAAAGAGCTCAGGGACAGTGCCCAGGCCCTGAGTTCAAGCCCCACAACTGACCAAAAAAAGCAAAGAAAAAAATCCCCAAATAAAAAGGCCACATATTGCTAGAGCACATGTAGTTTATATTGCCTTTTTTTCCCAAAAAATTCATGTCACACTTGTGACTCTAACTTGGTTTTTCATTTGTTGATTTTTTGGTTGCCATTAACATAGTTTCATGACAATTTTCCATGTGATTGTCTGTGGCTTCATTTAATTGCTTAAGTTTTGTGTGTAATATATGACTATAGCCCTTCTCAAATCCAGGCATCTCTGAAACCAAAAGTAGTTTTCAACCTATTTGGTGGCAAAGTTTAATGGCCTTCCTTGCACTTAATGTGAATACACACGGTTCATTGAAGAAACAACCTGGCTGTGGGGTGCTTCCCAGAATGCTGTGTAAGGTGTCATAAACTATTAGTAAGTTGTACCATGTCGTCTGTGCATAATCTGTGATGTTCTAAATTCCAGAATACACCTGCCTGAGGGTTTTTGGACATGGGTTATACCCCAGTTCCTTTGTACATGGTCCTGTTAGATGAACATTGGTTGGGTAGATTTCACATTTGTCATTTTGAACAGTGCTTCTGTGAACAGTTGTCTTTGATGTATGATGTTTTTATGTATGATTTAGGTATAGCAGGAATAGATTTGCCAGTTGTAAGGGACACCATTGGCAGTTTTACAAGGAATGTGCAATTATTTACACCATTATTGGTCTGTTGACACTAGAGTAAAAATTTTCAAGAGAACACCATGCTTTTGTTAACTCTTGGCCTTGTCACTTTCAGTTTTTTGTCAGACTATTGGTATGAGATTGTAGTCTACTGTGTGTGTGTGTGTATGCGTGCGTGCCTGCGAATGCACATCAGTATTGGGGCTTGAACTCAGGGCCTGGATGCTGTTCCTGAGCTTTTTGGCTCAAGGCTACTGTTCTACCACTTGAACCACAACTCCACTTCCAGCATCCTACTTGGGCTGACATTGAACCACAATCCTCAGGTTTCAGTCTCCTGAGTAGCCAGGATTACAGGCATGAGCTCTGGCGCCCAGCATTGTAGTCTCCTTTTTAATACATATATTATAGCACATAATTTTTTAGTGTCTTAACTGCAGTGGCTGTCCTTTGTACTTTGTGGGAAATCTAACCAAATCCCTCAACTCTTAAGGCCTTTATGGATCTGATGACAAGACCTCTTAATTCTGAGAGAGTTGTTGCATTCATGCTAGTTGTTTCTAAATGTATCATTTTTCTTGCTGTTTCCCAAACATTCATTTGGGTCTTACACTGTTATCAAGATTGAATGTATCTCCTGTCAGGGTGCTGGTGGCTCACACCTATAAATCTAGCTACTCAGGAGACTGAGACCTGAGAATCTCAGTTCAAAGCCTACCCAGAATGGTGAGTCCATGAGACTAATTAACCACCAAAAAGCCAAATTGGAACTAGGGCTCAAAGTGGTAGAACTCTAGCCATGAGCACACACACACAAAAAAATCTCAGGGCCCTGAGTTCAAGCCCCACAACCAACCGATAAA
Organism: Dipodomys ordii; assembly: GCF_000151885.1. Taxonomy (NCBI): domain Eukaryota; kingdom Metazoa; phylum Chordata; class Mammalia; order Rodentia; family Heteromyidae; genus Dipodomys; species Dipodomys ordii. Next base: position 1,502,897 of record NW_012267345.1, read on the forward strand.
AAAGGGGAGGGTGTCTTACTGCTCTTTACTTCTTAATTCGTTGCTATGTATTTTCTGAAATAATCATAATGGGCATAGACTTCACCTATTATTCAAGTATTTTTTTCTGTAGAAATAAATCAGAATGAGTTATGCAGAAAAACCCGATGAAATAACGAAAGATGAATGGATGGAAAAGCTCAATAACTTACATGTTCAACGAGCAGACATGAATCGTCTCATCATGAACTACCTAGTCACAGGTAATGACTGGCTCTGAGCACATGACCAGTTGAATATAGTTCTCCCTTTTTGTTCAAGTAAAGTTTGAGCCATGAAGCTCAATGGTAAAGTTATGTTGTATTCAGACATTATAAAACCACAATGAGCCAGGCACTGGTGTGGCTCACACCTGTAATCCTAATTACTTAGGAGGCTGAGATATGATGGCTGAGATATCATGGTTCAAAGCTAGCCTGGGCAGAAAAGTCTATGAGACTCTTATCTCCAGTAAACCACCAGAAAACCAGAAGTGGCACTGTGGTAGATGTTAGCCTTGAGCTGAAGAGCTGAAGCGCCCCAGCCCAGAGTTCAAGCCCCACAACCAACAACGAAAGAGCTAGGGTATAGACTGAGGGAAAGTATTTGTATCTAGAATATTATATATTATAATATTACTAGTGTTTGTATGGCCATCTGTAAAAATTATGTTATATGGAGATAGGATCATTATTCTAGGCCTGGACCTTAGGGGGAAAAAACCTGTTTTTTTGGCCTTTAATGGGTTTTGTTGTTTTGTTTTGGTAGTACTAGGAATAGAATCCAGTGCTTTGTGCCTGCTATGTAAGCACTCTACAATATTTTCTGACTTGGAGAGGGTATTTTTGAGTCTGAGGCTAACCGGGGCTGATAGCAAGACTCTTGTCTCAAAAAATAAACATTTGTTTTAAAAATGTTCTGAAGTAGATTTAAATTGATGTCCTTGACCATCTGGTGAAGTGTACTGGCCTGTTTCTAGAAGTCCTGTTCCCAACTTAAAAGAGCAAAGGGAGATGTGGAGGAGTGTACACTTGGATCCTCCTCCTGTTGGGAAGAAGACCCAGGCTAGCTGGGGAGAGGACATCCCTAGTGAAACAGAATGAGATGTTGTCTTCCTGTTCATCTGTAGTGTCCCCTCCCTCCCAAATTAATCTCTCCTAACATTTCTTAGAAAGCTGACAAGATCTAGGCTTTCATGTGGTTTGCTTTCATGTTGGAGAGGATTGCAGGCTCTTGCTAAGAGCGGGAGCCAGTGTAGAAGTTCAGCAGTCCCACGGAGGCACCGCACTGCCTGCCTCACCTGGAGCCGACATCCTGACCTAATCCCAGCCTTTACGGGGCCAGCCACACAGTGGGTGCTCCAGTACTCAGTCTAAGCTCTGGGCTGGTAGGTTTGGGCTTTGGAAATGGGACAAAAGGAATGAAATATTGTCCTGTCATTTCTGTGTTTCTAGAGCTTAACCTATAAGTGTCACAGAGATAGTAGTATGAAGTCCCTAAAACTAGCTCATACTAAGAATTATTTAGTTGTTTTTTTTTTTTTGTGCTTTGTAAAGATAGAAAGCAGATGGGCGCTGGTGGCTCACCCTGTCATCCTAGCTACTCAGGAGGCTGAGCTCTGAGGATCACGGTTCAAAGCCAGCCGGGGCAAGGAAAGTCTATGGGACTCTTTTGTTTTCTGTTTTTGTTGTTGATCGTGGGGCTTGAGCTCTGGGCCGGGGCACTGTCTCTCAGCTCTTCAGCTCAAGGCTAGCACTTTACCACTTGAGCTGTAGCACCACTTCCAGCTTTTTCCTGCTTATGTGGTGTTGAGGAATCCAACCCAGGGCCTCATGCATGCAAGGCAAGCACTCTACCACTTGAGCCATCTTCCCAGCCCCTCTGTGAGACTCTTATCTCCAATTAAGCACTAGAAAACTGGAAGTGGTGCTGTGGCTCAAGTGGTAAAGCACTTACCTTGAGCTGAAGAGTTCAGGGACAACACCCAAGCCCAGAGTTCAAGCCCTACAACCAACAAAAATACATACATCATACATACATACATAGAGAAAGCCTTTGATAATCCCTGCTGTGTTTCCTAGTGGTGAAGATGGCTTTCTTTTCAGAGGGTTTCAAGGAAGCAGCAGAGAAGTTTCGAATGGAATCTGGGATTGAACCAAGTGTGGATTTAGAAACCCTTGATGAACGAATTAAGATTCGGGAGATGATTCTGAAGGGTCAGATTCAGGAGGCCATCGCCCTGATCAACAGCCTCCACCCAGAGCTCTTGGACACAAACCGGTATCTTTATTTTCATCTTCAGGTGCGTTGTAGGGTGCCCAGCAAGCTCAGATTGCTTAGGATGACTCAAATAAGTGGGCTGTTTCTCTGACTTAATTGATAAAATGTTGGTTTGGTTTATATGGAAATGAAGTTTGAGTTAGCTGCTATTTTATGTATTTCAGAAGCTATGTTTTGCTTTTAAGATGAAAATTTAATAACTCAAGTGCTACAAGATAGTATCTCCTTTGATTCCTTTGATCTCTCTGTCTCTGTGATACAGGGGATCGAACCCCAGGCTTTGCATGCTTGCTCTTAATATCAAGCTGTATTCCTAGACCCGTTACTTTTGTTGTTCTTCTAGGTATATACCAGCCAACCAGTCAGTCTTTATCATTAACCATGACAAGTGTTACTTGCCAAGAGTGTGTTGGCTAAACTTGCCTGTCTTTTCCAATAACCAGCAACAGCATTTGATCGAGCTGATCCGCCAGCGGGAGACTGAAGCAGCGCTGGAGTTCGCCCAGACGCAGCTGGCAGAGCAGGGCGAGGAAAGCAGAGAGTGCCTCACAGAGATGGAGCGCACGCTGGCCCTGCTGGCCTTTGATAGCCCTGAGGAGTCACCCTTTGGAGACCTCCTTCACATGATGCAGAGGCAAAAGGTAGGGGCTAGTGGTGTGTGCGCCCCATCCGTGGTGTGGGGAGAGACAGATGACCCTGGGCTTACGGACTCCAGTTTAAAGTTTGACTTCTTTCTTTCTTTCTTTCTTTCTTTCTTTCTTTCTTTCTTTCTTTCTTTCTTTCTTTCTTTCTCTCTCTCTCTCTCTCTCTCTCTCTCTCTTTCTTTCTTTCTTTCTTTCTTTTCTCAGCATCTTGTGTTGCTAGGAGTGCAAGCATAAATCACCCGTGCCCAGCCTAAGATATGATTTTTCAATTGCTGCAATACATTTTTGTACATGTATTTTAAAAAAAATAGCTGTTTAGTTTAAAATCTTCATTTAGAAGATTTAATGTTTGGGCTTATTCGTGACAGTTTTTATTAGTTGGTGTGTAATATATATGAGCCATACTCTATTTGTCACTATATATGTGAACTTTGCTATTTTTGTGTGCCAATACTAAGGCTTAAATTCAGGACGTGGGTGCTGTCCCTTAGTTTTTTTTTTGCCTAAGACTAGTGTGCTACCACTTGAGCCACAAATCCACTTCTAGCTTTTTTAGTGGTTAATTGGAAATAAGAGTCTCAGACTTTCCTGCTTAGGCTGGCCCAAACCCCTTTGCAAGCTTTTCTTAGCTTTCTTCCTGTTTTTATTTAGAAACTCTTTTGTGTCTTAGAAACAGTGTCCTAAATTTTTAATTTAAAATCCATACTTCCAAAGCTGGGTGCCAGTGGCTCATGCCACTGTATCCTAGCTACTCAGGAGACTGAGGTCCCTATTCAAAGCCAGCCGAGGCAGACAAATCCAAGGCGCTCTTATCTCCAGTTAACTAGCAAGAAGCCAGAAGTGGATGTATGGCTCAAGCAGTAGAGTGCTAGCCTTGAGTGGAACAAGCAAGAGCAAGAATTCAAGCCTCAGTACTGCCACACAATAAAAGAAAAATACATTTCTTCAACTTTGCTCTTCTAATCGCCGACTCCCCTCCTCCTGGAGCTCTGTCTTCCCAACACCACATCTGGAAGCCCACCGGTCCTCGGAGGTCCGCTGAGATGTTCCCATCTGGTTTGTTTGGGGGAAGCTCACATGGCCCACTGCGCTGCTCCTGCAGTGCTGCATTCAGGGCTCCCCAGGAGGATGGGAGGGGCCGGCCAGACTGTGGAAGCTGCTCCCAGCAAGAACTGTTGACTGACTTCAGCGTGGTTAGTGACCGACGTCAGTGCACATTTAAGGGAGCAGCAGGCTTCTCATGTAAAAAGGGCATCCAAGTACACACACTGCAACTTGCTGAGACAGTTCGCTGGTAGGTGACCTGTGTGGTTGTCTTTATGAGATGTATTTGTTTTCCAGGTATGGAGCGAAGTGAACCAAGCTGTTCTAGATTATGAAAACCGTGAGTCCACACCTAAGCTGGCAAAATTACTGAAACTGCTGCTTTGGGCTCAGAATGAGTTGGACCAGAAGAAAGTAAAATATCCCAAAATGACAGACCTCAGCAAAGGTGTGATTGAGGAACCCAAGTAGAGCCTGTGCATGGACCCCAGCAGTCTCCGGCACCGGATCCGCCTTCTGGGGCCACACCTGACAGATGCTCACTGCAGTAGAGAACCTCTCTCCCCTTGTGCTTCATTTTGTTTTTGACCCAGCATCTTTTAGAAGGGGGAAAGCAGCCCTTTTAAATGCTGGCAAACCCACGGCGAAGGACACTGGCTCTTTGGAAGTGTGACGCCGTCGGTGCACTGACACACCCTGAGGAGTTCCACACGCCGCCCTTGCTGTTGTAGTGTGCCTGGTGTTTCTGGTGTTTCTGCTCACTATGGAATGCTGCACTGTTCGGGAACGTCCGTCAGACTTAAGGCCTCCCACCCAAAGCATATGAAAAGCACTGATCAATCTTTTGCTTTCTGTTAGCTTGTAGACAGACTGTGTTTTCTTAAATCTCTCTAAGACATGTCAAGCATTCATCTTGAAGTTTTTCCTTACCCTCTTGCTTTTGTTTTGTGTCCTCCCCCTCCCCTTTTTTTTTCCTATAGGAAAGAATATAAATTTGTAAATCCTAATTCAAAGACAACTTGTGTGTGCAGGTATTGAGTTGGTTTGTTCGTGCCTTTTGGTTTGGATTGTATGGCTTTGGGGGCAATGTGTGTATGAGGGGCAGGCTGTGTGGTTTTGTTTTTTAAATACATATTTTGGTGCTGTCTGTGATGAGAATATTCATAGCAGACCAGTGGGCCATCTCTTACAGGTAATTTTATTGAAAATAAAGATTTCTCTTTGATTCTAAGAACAGCCTGTGAAAAGTTCTCATCATCTCAAGCAGCCTTTGGTTTTGGTGGGCTTTCCTGTGCTGACCCAGTGATTTCAGCTGCAGGGTGACTTAGGCCAGTCTGCGTGTTAGTGGTTGCTCTGCATGACCGCGGAGCAACCCCGGGTGCTGGTGGGGACGGGCTGAGACAGTTTCATGCAAGGCCTGTTCAGCCTTTCTGCCCTGCACGTGAGCTTGACAGGGCCGTTTCCCATCTCTCTTGTTGTCAGCGATGCTGCAGATGTCCTGCTCTTTTCTGTTGTTAGTTGCGGGTGGGAGGAAAGCAGTCCCGAGGTGTGGCTTGACAGCAGGTCACTGCCTGAGCGATGGGCGTGTGCACATGTAGGTCAGGGCGGAGGTGTGTGTGGAGGCCAGGCTGGAGCAGGGCCCTCTGGTGAGTCTGGTGGGGCCGTGAACAGTGCAGATGCCATCCTCCGTGGGAGCACCCACCTGCCTCCCTGCTTGGCCCGCCTCCCGGACAGGCACCAGGCGTTCTGGCATGGCATCAGCAGCTGACCTGGGCGACTGCTTGCCTTGTTGGGGAGCTGACTAGCTAGGTCGCAGTGGAGTTTGACTGTTCACTAGCTAATACCTGAGCTGCTTAGTTGACGGCTAATTGGCTTCCTGTCACGCTTCTCCTCGTGTCTGCTTTCTGTGTGGAGGCACTACTGGGGTTAGAACCTTGTGCTAGCTAGGCAAGCGCTTGAGCCATGCCTCCAGCCTTGATGCTTTTTGGTGCCAGTACTGAGGCTTGGACTCAGGACTTGGGCGCTGTTCCTTAGCTTTATTGCTCAAGGCTGCACTCTACTACTTGAGCCACAGCTCCACTTGCAGCTTTTTGGTGGTTAAGTTGGAGATAACAGGCTTTCCTGCCTGGACTGGTTTTGAACTGCGAACCTCAGATCTCAGACTCCTAAGTAGCCAGAATTACAGAGGTGAGCCAGAGACATTCAGCTGGCCGTTTATGCTTTTGTCATCTTTTGAATATTTCATGTGTGTGCCATGCCAGCCTGGCCCTGAGTCCTCCTGTTTACCCTTTCTACATAGCTAGGGTGATAGACACGTGTCACACTCAATTTTTATTGGTTATGGGGGCGGGGTGGGGGGCTGGAGGTGTCTCGCTTTTTGCCTGGTTTGGTCTCGGTCCATGATCAAGTCTCTGCTCCCCAGGGACTAGGATTCCAGGTGAGTCACTGGACCCAGTGTGTTCCCGCCATCTTGCTCCTTCAGCCTCTTACCTGCTCTTCTCCCATAGGACTTATTTCCGCGCCCCTTGGCGCCCAGTGAGGCATCCTCAGCTCTGGCTTTAGTCAGTAGGCGCCTTGGCAGTGTTCACGCTTACCTAGAGTTAGTAAGAGATGCAAAGATGTCACGGGCATCAGGTAGCCACTCCGGCCCTCTGAGTGACGCTTCGCTACCCTTGCCATCCACAAGGATGGTGTTGGTAGTCACCCCTTACCTCTGGGCAGAGTAGGTTTCTGCAGCCATCTTCAGCTGTGGTCTTTTTTTTCGGGTGGGGGGTGTCTTTCCTTCCTTAGATTTGAAGATAAAACTAAGATAGACAATAAGGGAGTTTTACTCTTCAAGTAGTTAATAATTTACATGTAGCAGAAGTTGGGAAGAGATAAAGATAAACTACAATTTTTTGAAAAGCATCAGATAACGCATATTATCTTATTAGTGTATATAAGATCATTTGCATAGGTACTAGTGTATAATCCATTTGACATGTTCTCACCACTAAAGGTGTGAGAGACAGTACCGGGAAGTCCTGTCTACAAGGATTATCCACAGACAGACAGGATATGAATGGGGCTCCTACGCATGCAGTGTTAAGTGGTTATACGACAGTGTTGCGATTTCATTTGCAATTCAATCAGTGGAGCTAACTCAGCCAATGCTGTGATCCATAAAGATCAGCAAGACTGGTCTCTTCCCATGATCCGCTGGCGGACGAGACATGGGTCCCGGACCTTCTGGAGGTGCTCCGCGTGTTCTTCCCGTGCTGTCTTCACTGGGGCCAGCAAACCAAGTTAGTAAGCTTCCCGGGGGTGGCGGGCTTCAGCACGGCTTCCTCCTTTGCCTCCTTTGGGTCTCACTCTGGTGATTATTGAAATGTGGTTGTATTGTACAGATTAGCTTTTTCTTTTTTCATTTTTATGCCTTCTGGTGGAAAGTGCCTTGAAATAAATGAAACTTGAGAATATTCTGTACTCTTGTTTCATATCATGAAATTGTATGAGGAATAAACCCCCAGTTTGGAACTTTGTGAAGCATGGGGATCATAAGGGGACCTGATTTGTTTGCCACTTGAATTAAGGTTAGTAGGTTCTAGCAAAGGCAGGTGTTGACTGGACTAATGTTTGAGACCAAAGTCTGTGTTGGTACATAGCTGAGCGCCAGTGACCCTGTGTGCACAGAAATAGCAAATGGGTGTCCATTGCTGTAGGGGAACGGAGACGGTCTTCGTAAGGCAATGTGATGTCTTTATTGTCTTTCTTCTTCCTGTGTGCTGGTAGTTTGGAGAGTGAGAGAGCCGGTGTTCCAGAAGGATCTTTACACATTTGACGACGCACACACTGGCATCCCGGAGATAAGGGAGCAGGCGTCCCTTCTAGGGCTGTGCAGTTTTAGTGTGAACAGAAGACCAAATTGAGAGCCTCTGCGGTGTTCTGCAGATGTGTCCCTGCCATTGTAGATGAGGAATGGTGTGCGTGGGTACTGCGGTGCGGGTGCTGGCTCTGGTCACAGCCTTCACTCCCTGCCACCTGGGTGACCCCGGAGTGTACACCGTTTCTTACCACGGGTATATTTGGTTCAGAAACATGTATTGCTTTTTCAGATGTATAAGTTGTATTGTTAGCAGTAGTCATATAAATTCCTGTATAAATTCATAGCATACTAGAGTACTGTTGTACACATTGGACTCTGTAATTCTTTATTCTGGGGAGAGATTTGTGCTTCCTGACCCCCCATCTATCTTTTGAGAAATGCAGAATAGGTTGCTTTTGCCTGTTCTTAATTTGATAGTAAAAGTTTTCACATTTTCCCAGAATGGTCATCTGAAAGTTCATTTTCTTTTCATAAAGATAAGTTGACAAGAACAAGGAAATACTACGCAAACATAGATAGAAACTTGTGTTTCACTTAACTACACTTTGGTTTTGATCAGCTTCCATTCCAACAGTACTTGATCTTTTAACGGGAAAATTTCAACTATATCATAAAAATAGAAGCAAGTCAGACACCAGTGGTTCATATCTGTTCTGAGAGCAGAGGATCATGGCTCAAAGCCAGCCCAAGCAAGGAAGTTGTGAATTCTTACCTCCAATTAGTAACCAAAAAATTAAATTAATTTTTTTTAAATGCTGGAAGTGGTGCTGTGGCTCAAGTGGTAGAGCACTCGCCTTGAGCTAAAGAGCTGAGGGACAGCGCCCAGGCCCATAGTTTAGGTCCCACAACTCGGGGGGAAAATTAAACAGGGAGCAGTGCCCAGCAAATGTCTGCATGGCTCTGACCTCTCTTGGAACATGGGTTGACAGGTTGCTCACCCCTGGGGATCAGGCTTCGGACATTTGTGATCTGGTCCAGCTGGCTTTTGTGGGTCAGGCAAGCTTACCTGTTAGCCAAGATTGAAAGTGGGGAGAGCCAGAGGCAAACACCCCAGCCTTAAGACCAAGTGGGATGAAACTCAGCCTTCTGCCCGCAGGCAGGCGTGCTGCCCCTGAGCCAGGGCCTCTGCCCTCCGTTCTGGCTTGCCTTTGCCCAGGTTATCTCAGCGGCAGTCCTGGCTCTCTGCTGCCACGCGGCTCCGCTTGCATCTGTGCACCACCACACCCCAGCTGGGGTTCTTGACCACTGGTGAGGTTTGGCTACAAGTGCCGTGAAGAATCCTGAGTGGAATCATGAGACATCTGCTCTCAGCACAGGGCTCCGTCTGGCTGCTGTTGAGTCTCACTCAGTTCCTTTCCCTTTATGCACATAGTCAGCATTCAGCTCAGAAAGTGTATGGAAATCATATTCAGTGCTGAATTCCCCGCCCCCCCCCCCGCCCTCGATTGTGGGGCTTGAACTCAGGGCCTGAGCGCTGTCCCTGAAGGTGAGCGCTTTACCACTTGGAGGCCACAGCGCCACTTCTAGTTTTCTGGTGGTTAATTTTAGCTAAGATCTCATGGACTTTCCTGCCCGGGCTGGCTTTGAACCATGATCCTTAGATCTCAGCCTCCTGAGTAGCTAGGATGACAGGCATGAGCCACCGGCACCTGGCTCTCCATTTCTTTTAAGAAATAATCTGTTTACATAGCCTGGAACTTCCTGGCTCTGCCAACCCACACCTTCAGATTTTATTTGTATAGTTGTTTGTCAAAAACAGTGGAGAAAAATGTCATTTTTTCAGTCCCATTTATTTGGACTTGTCATCTTAGACTCATACTCACAGAACTAAGAACGAGGCAGGGTTAAGGAACATTGGTGGTGTCAGCTGCCAGCCTTCATGAAGTGCTGAAGCCCAGGTCCTTGCTTCTCTGCCTCACACAGTCCTGAGGCTTCTTGTCACCTCAGGCAGACCTCGGGCATCCTGTGGCTCCTCCCACTAAGCTGTGCTAAGTGACAGCCCTTCTCCCTCCCTCCACCCACTGCAGAACACTAGCCCAAGAGGTGGTAGATGTCCACCACGGTGGAGCTCTGGGTTTCTGCATGAGATTGCCACGCCCCTTGTGCAGATGAGCCCAGAGTCCTTGACAGCTGTGAGCTGAACAGTTTCAGACTCCTACGCCAAGGCTGGAGCTTCCGGGAGAATCAGCACCCCCATCTTTGTGTCTCCCAAACATGTGCTGCGGATGGAGTCATGACCTTGCTTTTAGTTCCTCTCTTCCCCCCAATACTTGGTAAGCATGAACTCCTCAAATCCACAGCCAAGCCCAGGTCCCAGGACTTTGTGATCTCCATTCATTGCGTGCAAATGGAACACATGAAGGTCCTGCGGTGTGCTGGGCTGTAGAAGGTAGGAGGGTAGGGATGGGGGGGGGGCTTCCATGGTATGATGAACTTCCTTGGCCTCTGGCTGCTGTATGAGGAAGGATTAGGTGGGCTAGAGTGCACCTGGGGTGAGAGGAGGTGGACGGAGCCTCTGCAGCCTCCTGGTGAGGCGAGGCTGGGTGTGTTCTCCATGTGCATTTTTGCTAGTATGGATAATGTAGGACACTGAGGGCTCCTGTAGGTGGCCCTGAGCCCAGAGCCGGGCCACAATCAGTTCTCAGACACCTACCTGGCCACGGGCACCTTTGCGCCCCTAGCAATCATTTGTTGCTAGACAGCACCTAAGTTACCTGCTCTCATTTGTCGATTTAGGGTAGGAGCTGTGACAACCCTGCCCGTGGATTGGCCGTCCTGGAATGTTCCTGTCTTACTTGTTTCTCATCCTCACTGGACTTCCGTAGTCTGGCCACTGCCCCGCCCCCGCTCGTGGCCAGCACAGAAGCTGCCAGTGCCACTCCCTTTTCTGCCCAGGGTTGTGCCCCACCCCCACCACAGCCCAGCCTCCCCCGACTTCCGTGGGGCAGCCCCAGTTCCAGGGGTGACAAGTCCCGGGCGGGAGTCCCACCAGACAGAGGCCCAGGGACTGACACGGCAGCCGGGGCGGCGCTGCCCAGGGCTGGCCAGGGCTGGGGGTGGGAGCCGGTGCCCACGTGGTCCCAGCGCCCGGCCCACGCAGCCATTCCTGGAAGAGGCTCTCAGATCCCGAGGGGATGACACCCAATGGGCCAGGTAACTGGAAGCAGGGGGGGAGGGGGATGGAGGGAGGGGAGAGGAAGGGTGGCGTCCTTGGGGGTGGGCACACGGCAGGGCTTGGGGAGGGACCGGAAAGCACCTTCAGGCCCCTGGTACAGGGGGAGCACTGCCCTTCGACACCGGCTCCTCCACGGCGGCCACTTTCCCTCTTCCTGGGCAGCCCTAGCCCCCAGGGGCGGGAGACATGGTTGCTGGCTCCAGTGAGGAGACCCTCCTCCCCCTGGCCAGTCCCAGCACGTGGCCGGCAGCCTCTGCGCCCTCCCAGCCCTGGTTTGGGGAACCGCCCAGGCCTTGCAGACGGTCGCTCGCAGGGCTGGCCCTGCGCAGTGGGGTCTCAGGCCGGGACATGTGCACGGGAGGAGGCGGACAGGTCACCCGCCCCCATTCATGCACTGTCACTTCCATGGACCCCCAAGCGGCTGACCCCACAGACACCAGGAGTGAGGTGGGGACAGCTGCAGAGAGCCTAAATGGGAACCCCAAGAAAAACCACCCGCCCTGGATCTGTGGGCCGAAGCCCTTAGGCCAGGGCACCGGAGCCCAGGACCCGAAAGACCCTAAGGGCTCCAGAGCCAACCCCACCTCACGGCGCCTCCCTACCTTACCACCCCCCCCCAACTGCTGGAGGGGACTGCGGAGAATCCTGGCGCCACCATGGACCTGGGCCAGATGAAGGCACAGCAGGTACCAGAAGAAGCCCTTCAAAGCCACCATCACAGCCCTGCCAGGGCCCGCCGCTCCCCTCCGAGTGGCCCAGCCCCTGTCCCAGCCCCTGTCTGCGTGGCCGGCTCTGGAGTGAGCGCCTGCAGAACATTCTACAGACTTTGCTGCAGGTGATGATTTCTTGGCTCTGCCTGGCCCCCCGCGACGGCGGCTTCTCTCTGCGTTGCATGGGCAGGGGCGGCTGCCAGGCGATCAGGTCTTGTAGCACCAAGGCCATCCAGGACCTCAGGTGGGTGGCAGTGGTTGCTCTGTTGGCCCAGTCCCTCCCTCTTCCAGCCTTCTCTGCTGGGAGGCGGGTCTCCTGGAGTTGCAGGGCGCCGTGGGCCGAGTTGGTGGGTCTCAGTGCCCGTGTGATTCCCATGGGGCTCTCCATGGCTTAGCCAAGACGCCTTGTGCAGGAGACCACAGGAAGCATGGCCTCCTCCAGCTAGACCTCCTGCAGATAGCTGCTCCTGCCCACCTGCCCTCACCCCCCACCCCACAGGCTCAGCAGGGCACCTGGCTTCCTGGGAGCCGGAGGCAAAGGAGGCTGCAAGCAGCGCCACTGCGCTGAGGCTCTTCGCAGGGTGGAGGGTCTCAGGAGGCTTGGCCGTATCCGACTGCTCCCCCTCAGGAGCACCTAGGGATGGGGCGCTGGCCCGGACTCTCAACGGAACGGTGTCACAGGAGCACCTAGGGATGGGGCGCTGGCCCGGACTCTCCCGGAAGCAGCGACCTTTTTCCGCTTCGACCACCTAAAGGAATAGCGCTCCCTTAAAAAATTACTGTTGTTTCCTTAAACAACTGATCTGATGCAACAATGAGAAGTACAAGTTGTCATGTCCAAAACGAGCTTTACAACGGTGGGGGGGGGAGGGAGGGGGGGGGGGGGGGGAAGGAGAAGGATTGGGATGGGGGGAGGGGGGAGGCTGGGAAGGGATGGGAAGGGTAAACAAAGGAGGAGGCTGCAATGCTTGGTAAGAAATGTACGCATTATCCTGCCCATGCAATTGTAACCCCTCTGTACAGTATGTTCACAAATAAAATAAAATAAAATTAAAAAAATTAAAAAAATTAACTTACTTTGTTACTATAGAGGTGATGGTTTAAAAAAAAATTACTGTTGTTATAAAAGGGATGTGCAGAGGATTCACCAGAGAGCGAGTGTGAAGGCAGAAGGGCGGGGCTCACACCTACCTCCCAGGACACGGTGGTTTGGGCTCATCTGTAATGGAGGCCGGAGGAGGGCAGTTGGAAGTTAGGAAGTAGCTGGTGGTCAACAGTAATCAAACCATTCCCTTCCCATCCCAGCCTACGTGTCTGGAAGGTTCCATCTCCCTTCCTTAAATCAGCCTCTTCTAGAGTCAACATGAGTGAGCTGAGAGCAGGTGAGGCACATCAGCTCTGCAGGGCTGGGTGGTCTCCCGGGCTCCGCGTCGCCCACAGCCGCCCCTGGCCCTCAGCACAAAGCCCAGACCCAAACTACAATGCACGTTTGGGCAATGAGAAAGACATCCTGCTTTTGAGTTCCACGCTGGAAGCCTGTGCCTGGCCTCACAAACAAATGGCCAGTACACCTAGCCACACGCGCACACACACACAGACTCCACACTCACCTCTTGGCTGACGTCTCCGCCGGAGCCCTGCAGATTTCCTTCCAAGGGGCTAGTCCCCTCCACCTCACGTTCTCCCTGCCACTCCCAGCCTCCCCAGGACCCTCTCTGGCATCTGACTTGGTAAGGCCCAACCTGAGCCCCCGGAGCCCCATCCTAGCCGTCACCCTCACGGCACAGACCCATTCCAGTCTCACGGGACCCCGAGCCGCTCCTCACCATGGGTCCCATGAGCACACCAGGGTGGTGTGAACCTGACAGGTGTGGTGGGGGTGGGGACCCCATGGGGCCCTTCTCCCCTGGGACACCGCTGCCCCCAGCCAGGGCGCCAGTCCCACTGCCTGAGTCTGGGCGCTGCTGGCCGCCTGGTGGCCCCTGCCCCACTCCACGCGCAGCCAGAAGGCCGGCAGCTGCAGGGAATGTGGGCAGCCAGGAGAGGAGGATGAAGAAGGAGCAAGCCGTGACAGCTGGGAGAAGATGGCTGCCCTGTGTGGGCACAGGCTTAGGCCTCCAGTCAGTCCCTGTCCTCTCCCAGCCCACCCCTTCCCCAGCTGCCAAGCTCCCCCATCCCCACCCATGAAGCTCGTTGGGGATGGAGGCTAGAACCTCACCAAGGATAGCCAGGTCCACCCCAGTGCTGTCCACCCCCAGTGCCGTCCACACCCAGTGCTGTCCACACCCAGTGCTGTCCACCCCCCAGTGTTGTCCACATCCAGTGCTGTCCACCCCTCAGTGCTGTCCACCCCCAGTGCTGTCCACCCCCAGTGCTGTCCACCCCCCAGTGCTGTCCACACCCAGTGCTGTCCACCCCCAGTG
>NW_012267345.1:1518775-1526568 GCF_000151885.1 Dipodomys ordii
TCTGGTCAGGGGAGGGGGTCTGGTCAGGGGGTGTCTGGTCAGGGGAGGGGGTCTGGTCAGGGGACGGGGTCTGGTCAGGGGAGGGGGTCTGGTTGGGAGAGGGGGTCTGGTCGGGAGAGGGGGTCTGGTCAGGGGAGGGGGTCTGGTCAGGGGAGGTGCGCCGGCTCCTGGGCTGTTATTACCTTCTCCGCTCAGCAGGCATCTGTACAGGTCACCCACGCAAAGCCAGGTGAGGCCCCCAGAGCAGTAGAAGGCGCTCTGCCAGCCACAGCAGTCCAGCAGCCCGGGTCACAGGGAGAAGTGTGCTCGTGGGCTGGGCTGCTGGACGGCCTCCGGGTGAGGCTCAGGATGGAGGAGGTGCCCGGGGCGCGGGCTTTGCTGAGTTGTTCCAGCGTTTAGGAGAGACTCGGGACGAAGGAATTGGATCAGCCGCAGAAACCAGACACAGGATCGGTGCTGGGACCCAAATTGTCTCTAATTTCTTGCTTCTAGACCTTTACATTGACGCGTCTGTGCTAGTCCTGGGGTTTGAACTCAGGGCCTTGTGGCCACTTGTGCCACACCTCCACTTGCTAATGATTTGTACCGTGAATCTTCTCAGCTACAAGGCAACGAGAGGAAGAGGGCCTGAGGACATACTTTGTTTTTTTACTCATATATCACAGAGGATGCGATTCCGGAAAGATCATTATGTGCACAAACTCGGTCAGGCACAGCCTCCCTGCCCCTGGGCAGTGTGCTCATGTCCTGCAAGGCCCCGCCATCCCTGCCGGTAGGAGAGGCAGAAGAGGACGCAGAGCCCAAGGCAGGGGCAAGCCCTCCGGAGCCTCAGTGCCCAGCACCCAGCCAAGCCGGGCCTCCAGCCAGGGCAGCGCTTCCTTTCCCCGCACCACCAGTCACAGACCGAGCCCTCGGTGCCCTGCACACCACTGCCTGATGGGCCACAGGACGCCCAGCTGGATAGGGCTGAAGAATCACCATCCCGGGCATACCTGACTCTCAGCCTTACTGGCTGCTCGGTTATTTCTAAATCTGCCCGCTTTTGCCCGCCTGGCTTGTTTCCAGCCTGATCGACAGGAGCCCCATACCTCTTCCTCTTGAACCCGGACCCAGCGAACTCAGGAGGGCCCGACTGGCCCGTTCTCCAGCCGCCGCAGGTGTGGGCCTGGGGCACGAGGAAGCAGGCTGAGGGCACAGGTAGCAAGGGGCTGTGCTTGTGGCCAGACGCTTATGTGGGGGTGGGCAGCAAAGGTAAGACGAGCCGCAGCCCATGCAGCCGGAGGCAGACCGCACGGCAAGCGGCACCCTGGGAACCCCGCCGGGGTCAGCGAGCCACCTGGGAGCCCTCCACTCCCGCTGTGCCTGCAGGCCCCCGCTCCGGGGCTCAGCCTGTCAGCCCCGGCAGCCTTACCCTAACTGGGACCCGACGCCCACCGAGCTGTAGGCCCAGGCCCTCTGGCTCTCTCTCACCCTCTGGGCCAGCAGGCTGGTCAGGGCGGGGAAGAAGACGCCTGCAAAAGCAGAGGATGCGGTGGTGTGGGGCGGGCGGGGCGGGCGCCGCGGCAGGGGCTGGAATCCAGGGCACTGCGTGTCCCACACATCCAGACTTGGCTACGGCCGCATGGTGGCCGTGAGGAAGACCCCTGCCCCATGCCCACCCCGGCCAGCCGCGCTCCGCAGGCCTCACGCTGACACGCGCACAGTCCTCCCACACAGCAGCTTCGCACCTGCCCCATGCACGTGTGCCTCACGCACGCGCCTGCCCCAGGAGCCTGTGCGTATCACGTGCACACAGCTTCCCTGGGATAAGTATGTACATGCACACACGCACACACTCCCCAGGAGTGTGCCACTACCTGTATTTTTCTAGACAGTTTCCTCCTAAGAATTCCTTTGGAACATGGCTTTCTTCAAATCTTAAAAAATGGTATCATGACCTCATGTTCTTTCCCATTCTGGGAAGTTCTAGAGTCCCACTCCAGAGGACCTCTGCCCACTCCCCCTGGAATCTCCTCGCGAGGTGTCTGGTAACGGGACCGCTCTGCCCGCCCCCCTGCCCCAGGTCAGAGCCTCTCCAGGGTCAAGTGCCCCTGAGGCAGGAGAGCCCCACGACAGAGAGCCGCAGCCCTGGTGGCCCTGCGCGGGCAGCCGCCGCCTGGCTGTGCCCCAGCCCCCAGCAGACGTTTGGCAGAGGGCAGCAGGCAGCCACGCGGGCTTCCACACACGCCCCCACATCTGCCCAGCACCCCCCCCCGTCTGCCCACCTGCAGAGGAGCTGCGTGCCAGCGGCCTCCAGGACACGCTCTTACCTTGGAGCAGACCTGTGAGGATGCGCGAGGTCACGATGACCAGGTGGGCGCTGCCTAGGCGGGCGAGCCACGGGGTGGCAGCAGTGACAGAGCCCCAGGTGGAGGCGGAAGCAAGATGACCACCTCACCCCCACAGCTGGCAGGACACAGGGCGGTGGGGCGGCTTTGCCGGTGGCCACCTGTGCAGACCCCCGGGGTGGATGCGTAGTAACCCCACGCCACAAAGGAGGGGCCCACAGCCGGGCCCGCGAGGCCGAGGCTGGTCCGTGTGTCCCTGTGCCTCCGTGGCCGCACCCCACCTCAAGACTCGGGGTGCTCTCTTCTGACCCAGGGCCAGGCCCGGTTTCCCCATTGACAGCATGTGTCTTCCTCTGCGAAGGGCATCTCCCCAGAGATCTGCTGAGTTCCTTCCCCAAGGGTCCCTCCTCCTCCTGTGCCAGCCCCCCTCCAGCCTGGCGTGGGGCCCCCAGGGAGGTTGCCGGTCCCCCTGGTGGCCGCCCACCGCCTGCGCCAGGCAGTAGCCCCAGAAGAAGCTGCGGAGCACAATGCCGGCCTCCCTCTTGTTCCAGCCGAAGTCCTGGCTCATGCGACCGCACAGACGGGCAGAGACGGGCGTGCAGTATAGCAGGGAGGTGCCCAGCAGAAGCATGCCCATCCATGCCTGGCACTCAGGCCCGCCAGAGAGAGGAGAGCAGGACCTTGAGAGGCCTGCAATGCCCTTGGCTGTGCAGACCCTTCCCGAGGCCAGGGACACGCTCACACCCAGGAAAACCCTCTCGTTGGGAATCTTGGCAGCTTGTAAACATCCAGACCCATCTGACTCCTGGAACTTGGCAGGTGCCAGACGGGTCACAGAAGAGGCTGGAAATGCCTCTCGAGCCCTCTCAAGGGGCGGTGAAGCAGGTGACACCCGCTACGCTGCGGGGTTCAGCCACAGTGATGGGGTGGGGCTGCGGTGGAGGGGCTTGGCCTTCCGCCTAGAGTGAGTGAAACCTGGGGCCACAGTGTCCCCTGGTCTGCCCTGACCAGGCAAGGGAGGGGCAGCAAGGGAGCCCGCCTCACAGTCACTTCAGAGCACCCCTGGGGTCCCCATAGAGAGGAGGAGGAGCCTGGAGGGTTCAGAGGTCAGAGGTCCCAGGCTTGCTCTTGAACCTTTCACTTCCCAAGGCAATGTCCTCACAAACGCTCAGGGGACATGCACGCACACACACGCTCATCCTCAGCATGACAGTGGTTGTTCTCAATACAAAAGTAGTGCACAGGGCTGAGGAGGTGGCTCAGTGGTAGAGTGCTTGCCTTGCATGCATGAGGCCCTGGGTTCGATTCCTCAGTACCACAGAAACAGAAAAAGCCAGACATGGCACTGTATCTCAAGTGGTAGAGTGCTAGCCTTGAGCAAAAGAAGCTCAGGGACAGTGCCCAGGCCCTGAGTTCAAGCTCCAGTACTGGGGGAAAAAATAAATGCACACTTGTTGTGGGAAAAACAGATAATTTGGAGAAATGCAGAGAAAATGGGACTCACTGGACTTGGTCCAACCTCTATGGCCATCCATGTGGCCGCCCTTCCACGTGTCCTGTCCACTGTATCCATCCATGTGGCCGCCCTTCCACGCCTCCTGTCCAGACCGAGGCCACAGAGTCCTCCAGTGCACATGCAGTTTTGATGGAGGTGTCACTTCATGATAGGAGTGTCCTTGTCCTGAGGCCTGGCCCACCCTGGGTCACTGAGTCCTTCATTGTCCCCCACTACCAGGGGGATCCCACTGGGGGAGCCGAGGCTGGGGTCAGTCCAAATAGGCTAACGGGAACCTGTCCTCTGTCTGTCTCTGCTCAGGCTACTGAGCCATCACGGTGTGGAAGTTCATGCAGGTAGGGAAATCACTGGACCTGTTCTCTCTAGACATGCATCTGATCACTACCCAAATCACGCGATCCCTGGGACTGTGTGCTGGGAAAGCTGCAGGTACTGCAGGGAGCCGTCCTCGGGCTCCAGCCGGCACCCGCCAGGCGTGAGCGGCGTTGTCCCAAGACGGCAGGCCTGTAGGGCTTTAAGACCACTGGAGAGGCCGTGCTGCTGCACCCGGAGCGGGGAGTGGCAGGGTGGGGCTGCTGGTGGGTGCTCCGAAGCCGTGTGGGAGGCTTGCTCTCCACAGAGGCTCTGCCGTCCAGGCCAGGGCACTCAAGGGGAGTCTCCCACGTCGCACCCCCCGCCGGCTCTTCTTGGAGCCTTCTCCCCAATGGCCTGAGGAGGTCTGCCTGGCAAGGGCGTCTGGATGAGGCAGGCCTGACCCTTGGTCAGTGTACCGGATGGCCACGGGGTGGACGGAGCCAGGATGGGCCGTGTTGGCCTGTGCTGGGGCCCCTCACAGGCCTCTCCCCCGGTGATGGGTCTTGGCCTGTCAAGCATGTCCGCCCTGTGTCTGGGTCACTCAGGAGCTTTCCCAAGGCTGTATTCTTCACATCAGCTGCCATCAGCCTCCAGATCTTCAACCACAGGTTGCTGGGGGAGGGGCGGCGCGAGCCTGTGGGGACAGGGCAGGTTCAGGAGCCGCCCGCCCCAGCCTGGCTGCCCCGCCCCAGCCTGGATTCTGGGACACCTCCTCTGACCTGGCTCTCCCGCTCTGTGTGGCCAGGCCACCACTGCATCTAGCTGTCCCTGAGGTGTGAAGGCCCCGGTGACCCAGAGCTGCTTCAACCACTGCAAACCGAGGCTCAGGGGCAGCTCTGGGGCTATGCCTGGCGTGGGGCAGGGAGTGGGGGCAGGGTGCGTGGGGCAGGGTGTGCGGGGTACAAAGTGGAGGGTGCACCACAGCCAGAGGGGCCGGCCGCGCGCTTCTGTGACAGACAGGGCCCCCCGGGGTCCGGGGCTGCAGGAGGGGAGGGGCAGGCCCAGGGCCACGCCCCTACTTTCTCTCCTGTTTCCCACATGGCATTTCCGTTCACATCCAGGACTTGGCCCCATCCTGTGTGGCTTTCTGTTTGGTGAGGCCGGGCTCACCCCCCCCGCCACACCCTGGGGGGCTGACCCCAGGTGGGCCAAGGCCGGGCTGCGGGGGCTGGGGGCAGCCTCTCCGTCCCTAGCCGCTCTGGTCTGTTCACAGGTGTGGCCAACACCGCGGGGGCCTGGCAGGTGTGCGTGAGCCCCTCTGAAGCCAGGCTTCGTCCTCTGCCTGCTGGCTTTGCGTTCACTGCAAACCCGTTTGCGGCCCGAGTGCAGGCCTGGGCCTCACTCTCTGCCTGCCCAGTTCTGCAAGGTTGAGGCCCAGCACAGCATCCAGGGGGCCCAGTGTCGGGGCAGAGCGTGAACCCCAGGCCGGCTGGGGGGGCACATGCTCTCACAGTGCGCTCTGCGGAGGAGCCACCCGGCTAGGAGCCACGCTCTCTCCTGACCCCCAGATGCATGTCAGTCCCATAGTTTAGGGGCCTCCGCCGCGTGCTGGGGGCAGGGGCCCCCTCTTCACCTCTGTACCTGCCCATGCTCTCAGTTTCCCCTTGGAAGGACCTGGGAGATCATTTTCAGTTACCTGTGAAGTCTGTTGTCTAAGATGACCTTCCTTGGTTCAGCAGCTCAGACGCACAGATTCACACTGGGGGTCGGGGGCGGGTGTGGCGGAGCTGCCCTTCCTGGCTGCACAGAACGCTCGGCTGCCCCTCTCCCGGGTCCAGGTGTCATCGGTGTGTCTGGGCGGCCACCTGACCGAGGCCACGGGCTCCTGGACCTGTGTGTTCAACCTGGTGGCCGTCATCAGCAACCTGGGGCTGGGCACCGTCCTGGTGTTTGGACAGGCCGGGAAAGTGGACCTGAGCTCCCCCGGGAAGATGTGTAGCTCCCCGCCTGCCCAGAATCCTGCCGTCCTCGGCCTCGGGGACTCCGTTTGGGAGACTCCGTGGGTGTGAGCAGAGGATCGGTCCACAGCAGGGTGGACTCGATGATGGAGGGGGAGCCAAGGCCGAGGCCAGTGCCATGCAGACAGCCTGGGTCAGGATGGAGCTCATCGCCTCTCCGAGCCTCCGTTTCCCCCCTTGCCCGTGAGCTGGTCATACTTCCTTGCCAGTGTTGGCGTGAGTGCGACCACGGTCAGCCCCACAGCGGGAGCTCACAGGTGCCGCGGCAGGGGAGCGGAGTCCCTGCCCCTCAGCCAGCTGGTCCCTCTGTGGTGGGACAGGATGAGCGCTGTGGGGCACCTTCCAGGGCGTCCACCCTCCTGTCTGGTCATGATGTCTGCAGACACTGCCCAGTGTTAGGAGGAGAGCCCTACACACACGCTGCCACCTTCTCCAGAGCGTGGTGCTCCGTGAGCCCGGGCCTCTGCTGCCGCCCATCCTGATGGTGGGCTGTGGCTGGAGGCTCTGCCCACCTCTGGAGCCCTGCCCCACCCAGCGGGTGCTCCCGGTATGCGGGTGCATCCTGGGCAGGCAGCTGTGAGACCCACAGCCCCTGCCAAGCCTGTGTCTGCCCGCCCCGTGTGGAGCAAAAGGATCCCTCCTTTCAGGCCCGATCTCTCCACCTCTCTTTTTGTAACAGTAGGAGCCGGTGGGATCCTGCGTTCTGCAGGAGTTCTACTACAAAAAAAAACAACAACTGTAAAGATATGGAAAAAAGCACACCACAGCTTGTTTAACTGATTGCTGCCAAACCATTAAAAAGATGTGGTTTAACACCACCTTTGTTTTCTGAGTGAATGTGTGGTAAAGAAGTTGTAGGCCGGGCGCCGGTGGCTCTCGCCTGCCATCCCAGCTACTCAGGAGGCTGAGATCTGAGGCTCACAGTTCAAAGCCAGTCCCAACAGGAAAAGTCCATGAACCGCCTATCTCCAGTTAACCACCAGAAAACTGGAAGTGGCGCTGTGGCTCAAGTGGTAGAGCACTGGCCTTGAGCTGAAGAGCTGAGGGACAGCACCCAGGCCCAGAGTTCAAGCCCCACACAGACAAAAAAAAAAGAACAAAGAACAAAGAAGTTATAGAACTGGTTCACAGGGAGGCCAGGCAGGGGGAGAATCGCAGGGATGATTCACAGGCCAGGAGCCCAGCGAGGCCCAGAGGCCCAGGCTGAGTTCTCAGCCCTCCAGGAGCAGCCAAAGAGCCATTGCGTAGACAGAAAACCCAGTCTGCAGGGAGGGCCGTGGAAAACCAGCCCTCCCCGCCCCAACCTGGAGCCAAGGCAGATACCCACACAGGCATGCAACTGTCCCGTTTATTGAAAATCCTTCCGGTTTTGATTTTTTATGAAATCTCAAAGGAGGAACTGGCCCTGGCCTCGCTGAGTGGGGCCTGGCTACATCTGCTGGGCTCCAGAAGGCTCCACAGCCAAGCCCCCAACCTCCCCTCCTGTGGGTTCCGGGGGAGAGGCTGCCTCTGAGTCAGTACCTCTCCCTCTGCCTCTCCCTCCTCCTCCTCTACCTCCTCCTTGTCATCTATTTCCTCCTCCTCCTCCTCCTCCACTTCCTCTTCTATCTCCTCTTCCTCCCCCTCCTGCTCCTCCCC
>NW_012267345.1:1527235-1528914 GCF_000151885.1 Dipodomys ordii
CTGCCTTGTCCCCTAGCCATCAGCCCCTCGGCACTAAGCACATTCACATTGCTGTGCAGCCATCACACTTTCTATCCACAGAACTCTGTCGTCTTGAGAAACACACTGTGTCCATTAACTATCCACTATGCCCCCTGTATTTCCTGCCTGTAAATTTGAGTCCCCTATGTGAACAAGTCAGACAGGTGGTGTCCTTTCGTGGCTGGGTGAGGTGAATGTGGATGTGCCACTCGCCGCCCACTTCACCCACAGCCAGTGTGCGACAATGCCCTTCTCATGGCCCACGCCACGGGAGGCTCAGGAGCGGCCAGCCCCGCCACCGCAGGTCTCAGAGCCCAGGCCCAAACCGCTGGACCCCGAGGCGTGCCCTTGACACTCTTCAAATCCGGAGGAGGCTGCTTCACTGGCAAGGGTGATGCTGGCCCGGTGTCCACTCGGGATGCCCCGTGTGGACACTCACCCGAGGCCTGGGTGACCCCGGCTCCTGGGGGCTTGCGGGGTGGGAGAGTGCAGTGTGCAAGGGCAGTGGAGCCTGTGTCAGCAGGGTGGGGTTATAGTCTGGGATCTGCTTTGGGCAGGCCCTGCCCCAGGGAGCCACCCTGTCTGGACTGGGAGGCAGCCCTCCCTGTGTGAGCCCCCAGGTCTGGAACAGGTTCCACTGTGAACAGGGTAGCTGTGGGTGCTGTGAGCAGGGTGGCTGTGGGTACTATGAGCAGGGTGGTTATGGGTGCTGTGAGCAGGGTGGCTGTGGGTGCTGTGGGCAGGGTGGCTGTGGGTGCTGTGGGCAGGGTGGTTATGGGTGCTGTGAGCAGGGTGGTTGTGGGTGCTGTGAGCAGGGTGGCTGTGGGTGCTGTGAGCAGGGTGGCTGTGGGTGCTGTGGGCAGGGTGGCTGTGGGTGCTGTGAGCAGGGTGGCTTTGGGTGCTGTGGGCAGGGTGGCTGTGGGTGCTGTGAGTAGGGTGGTTGTGGGTGCTGTGGGCAGGGTGGCTGTGGGTGCTGTGGGCAGGGTGGCTGTGGGTGCTGTGGGCAGGGTAGCTGTGAGTGCTGTGAGCAGGGTGGCTGTGGGTGTTGTGGGCAGGGTAGCTGTGAGTGCTGTGAGCAGGGTGGCTGTGGGTGCTGTGGGCAGGGTGGTTATGGGTGCTATGGGCAGGGTGGCTGTGGGTGCTGTGAGCAGGGTGGCCGTGGGTGCTGCTGGAGTGGCTGTGGGTGCTGTGAGCAGGGTGGCTGTGGGTGCTGTGGGCAGGGTGGCTGTGGGTGCTGTGGGCAGGGTGGCTGTGGGTGCTGTGGGCAGGGTGGCTGTGGGGTGGCCGTTGGTGCTGTGGGCAGGGTGGCTGTGGGTGCTATGGGCAGGGTGGCTGTGGGTGCTGTGAGCAGGGTGGCCGTGGGTGCTATGGGCAGGGTGGCTGTGGGTGCTGTGAGCAGGGTGGCCGTGGGTGCTGTGGGCAGGGTGGCTGTGGGTGCTGTGGGCAGGGTGGCCGTGGGTGCTGTGAGCAGGGTGGCCGTGGGTGCTGTGGGCAGGGTGGCTTTGGGTGCTGTGGGCAGGATGGCTGTGGGTGCTGTGGGCAGGGTGGCCGTGGGTGCTGTGAGCAGGGTGGCTGTGGGTGCTGTGGGCAGGGTGGCTTTGGGTGCTGTGGGCAGGATGGCTGTGGGTGCTGTGGGCAGGGTGGCCGTGGGTGCTGTG
>NW_012267345.1:1528964-1533922 GCF_000151885.1 Dipodomys ordii
ACCACTGCACCTCCATCCTGACCACTGCACCTCCATCCTGACCACTGCACCTCCATCCTGACCACTGCACCTCCACCCTGACCACTGCACCTCCACCCTGTGCCCTGCACCTCCACCCTGAGCACTGCACCTCCATCCTGAGCATTGAGAGTGGGTGCCTGTTTGCTCTTTGGCAAGCTTCAAAAGGGGTTGAAGAAGAAATGTTTTCCTAAGTTTTGGCTGACATTTAATTTTAATGACTTTCTAAACAAAGTAACTGCAGAATTGCGTGTCATTTATGGCTGGCTGATGTCTGACAGGTGTTTTGCCCATGTGGGAAGCAGCTGCTGAAACACTCTCCTAATAGCTCATAAATAACAAGCACTTAGCACTCCCTTTGTAGGTGGTTCTGCCAATGGCCAATTTGTTCCTCAGAAGTGGCCACGTTGGGCTGTCAATCAGCGCTTGCCGTAGGCACTTTTTGGTGATTAGAAGCCCCTTGGAGAGTGAGAACTCCAAATTAGTTTTAAATAAAAAATAAGAATATTCATGCTGCCGAACATCTGAAGGGAAGGAAACAACAGATCCCAGATCTGCAGCATGGGCCTGGGTGTCCCGGGGGTGGGGGGGGTAGGGGAGGGACTCCAGGCCCAGGCCCACTGGGGGGTCTCTAGGACCAGACACAGGTAGCTCAACACAAAGGTGCCGAGGTGGGGGTCAGGACAACAGGCTGGGGGCTGGCGGGAACAGTAGGAGAGGGGGACGCTGCAGCAGTCGCTTGAGAGCAGTGTGTTTCATGTCCCTGAGGCTGCCTTCACCGCCACATGGTGCTTGTCCATGGAGCAAGGAGGGGTGCCTTCCCTCCCTGAGCAAGGAAAGAACAAACATTCCCCGAGAGCAAGTTGTGCTGAGCAGGGCCAGCACCTCGCAGGAGCTGGTGCCTCCTGGCGGCCGGCAGGCTCCCCGCGGCCCGGTCCGGCACGTGCAGTCAGTCCTGCCTGTCACCTTTCCCTGGGGGTAAGTCACCTCTACCCTGATTCCGATCCTTTCCCGTGGCTCATGGCGCTCAGCAGGGTCTGCAGACCCAGCCTGGACCTGAGGCCTCTCGTGAGCCGCACACTTGGCCCGCGCCCACCTGAGCCCAGGCTCCTCGCTGGGCAGGGGCGGCCTCCCCGCAGGCAAGCGCCCACCCTGTGGGCGGGGTCCTGGTCCCGTGCCAGGCTGCGGTGGAGGGTACTCTGGCAGAGCTGGGGCATGGCACATCTCAAGAATGGTTTCCAGTCTCAGCCATTCGAGCCGCCCCCACCCCCAAGGCCTTCCTTCCACAGCTACTCACTGAGCCCACGGCAAAGACTGGGCCCAAGCCTCCGTCCCTGTGGCAGGGCCAGGCCTCCAGCCACCACTCCAGCTAAAACAGCAGGCACTGTCCCCCCACCCCTGGCGCCCCACCCCAGACCTGCTGTCCTCTCCTGGGCACCATGCTGCCTCGGGGTCTCTGCACATACCCTGCCCAGCCCCAGGCAGACATTCTTTTTTTTTGGTCGGTCATGGGGCCTGAACTCTGGGCCTGGGCGCTGTCCCTCAGCTCTTCAGCTCAAGGCTAGCGCTCTACCACTTGAGCCACAGCGCCACTCAGGCAGACATTCTCTACTCTGTTGCCCACACTTTGCGCATTCTGGATGTGGCGTGGAAGTGGAATGGCCAGATACGTGCCCTCCCTGCCTGCCTTCTCTCTGAGCACCCCGAGCGAGGTCTCACCATGCTGCAGTGTGTCTGTGTTCTGTTCTTGTAATGACTGAGGAGTCCCCTGCCATGTGTGGCCCACGCTGCGTACATCGCTCACTAGCTGGCGCGCCAGGTCCAGCTCTCCCTCTTGCAGGTTGAGCAGCACTGAGCGCTCTGACAAATGCATGCCCGGCGTCTGCTTGAGCTGTTTTCCCATGATTCTCTTTTCCTCCTGGATTCACTGATGGTATAAAGGGAGATGGTGCCGGAATGCAGCAAATTCTGATCACACAGAGAAGAGCCAGCTCCTCGCAGGACGGTGCCTGCCGGCCCCTCTCCTGTGGGCGGCCCTGCTTGCTAGGGAGTGCCTGCGATTCTTTACTCCAGTGGTTGGGAGTGCGTTCAGCCGTGCCATGCAAGACTCCAGCTGAGCCCCTGACACACCACTAAATATTTTAGCAAAGAAAACATTTTTAAACGTGTGGCCAGATGTCCAAGTTGACAAAATGCTTAAGGCGTTTGCCAGATAAAAAGCCGGAGCCCCTGGTAGAGGGGTTGAAAGCTGGCCTGAGGCAAATGTGTGATACTAAAAACATCCCGGGCCTTTGTGCAGGCTCGGAACACCGAGGTTTGAGGCAGGCGTCCATCTGTCACTGCCGCCTGGCTTGACACTCAACAAAGTCGGCTCCATCATGGAGCCTGAGGAGCCCGGGTGGCCGGGAGCTGGCCTGGCTCAAAGGGAGCGCCATCGGTGCACGGGAGCCGGGCCGGCACTGGCCTGAGCTCAGGAGTACGAGGGAGGGGACGGCAGCAGCCCTGGGCAGCCGGCACCGGCTCCCAGCTCTGCTTGTCGGAGACTAACTGCTTCCTGGCAAACGCTGTCTTCTGTGTCCCTGGGAGCTTCCAGACTCCAGCTAGGCCTGTCCAGAGGCCCCACTCCCCCCCCTCCTGCCCCACGCCCGGTGGACGTGGACCCAGGACCCCCGCAAAGCCGACATGTGCCTCGGGGGACAGAGATGGTGCCAGGCATATCTTTAAAAAAAAAGACTTTGCCGAGAGAGGACACCAGGCCCAACTCCCATCCCGATTGGCGCACAGCCCGTGTGCTCACAGGTGCTTCAGAATTTGGGGTTGACTAAAGCTGCCTGTGACCACGTGGAGGTCCCTGGGGAGACAGGAGCCAAAGGACAGGCAGAAGCGCTGGCCTGGAGATGATGGGCTACGCCAGCTCCAGCCGGGGGTGGCGGGCAAGGCGGCCGGTGCGGTGCAGGCCTCTTCTGAGGGCACCTCCTCACCTCCCCACCCTCTCACGGACCCTCCTGGCCGGGCTGGTGCTCCGCCGCCTCCTTCTGGCCCAGCAAGGCAGCGTGGACTCCTTTTGTAGCAGGTTGTGGCTGCAGGTGCAGCGTGGCTCTGGCCTGGCCTCTGGGAAGGGTGGCTACAGATGTGGCCTCCTCGGCCATTGTGAGGACTCAGTGGGCTTCCCTGGGCCGGAGTCCAGCAGGTCCGCAGCCGGCCGTGGAGTGGGGCTCAGGCCCTGGGGCTGGCTCTGCTCACGGTCACCCCCCACCTGTCCTGCAGAAGGGGCCAGGCAGCCTCTGCTCAGGCCAGCCCCAGGGCCTCAGAACCATGTGCTCCACACAGACACAGCAGTCTTGCCACCGCTGGGCCTAACGCATTGAAGTCTGTCTAGTCCTTGTTCGGGGAGGTGGGGGGCTCTTCACTCAGAGTCCCCTTCCTGGGGCTCCGGTGTCACAGGGACCTCCTGCTGTGCAGGGGGCTGTGCAGCCTGGGTCCCGCTCTTGCTGGTCTTGTGAGCCCTGAGGAGGAGAGACGTCGCCAGAGCATGAGGCCGGCTGGCGGCCGCGGGGGAACGCCAGGCAGCGGGCAGCGGGAGGGCCCAGGCAGGGCCTCCGCAAGCTGACCGCATCACCACCGACGCCATGGGTTTTAGGGACGGCGTGATGCGGGCGGGAAGCAGCAGGTGGAAGGGTCTCGGCCCCGCGGGCAGGGCCGCAGAAGTTAAGGCATGAGCCTCAAAGGCTGCAATCGGGCCTCAGGGTGAACCTGGTGTCTGGGGCATGGACTCCCTTTACCCCGGGACCCCACGGGCCCCGCGGTGGGCCTCTCCCTCCCACAGGCTCAGGCCAGCTCCCCTCGGACTTCCACTGGTTGGCCACTGCCTATGCAGGTCAGAGGCCACAGCTGGTCCTCCCTGAGGGAGCCGGGGAATCCAGGCTTTAGCCCGGATTGGCCAGTAGGTGCCACAGAGTCACAGCTGGCAGCTTTGCTGGGCAGAGTCTGCGGCGGCTGGTCTGTGTGGAGCCGGCCTCCTCCGCGTCCGCCATCTGCCATCCTGCTACCAAGCCCCGTGCCCAGCCGTTTGGGAAGCGCATCTCCAGACCGTACCACTCCCCGAATCTGGGCGCTTTTAATATGTCTAATGTGCAGAGAAGCAGGTCAGCATTCCAAATCGCGCCCAGTACGTAACGAGGGCAGCTGCTTCCGTCCATCTGGACGTGGCCTCGGCCTCGGCACCCCAGGCTGGCCCACAGGTCACCCATCGAGGGCGAGCTGCTGCTCTCCATTTAATGAGTGATTTTGGATTAAAGTAGGAGCCAACCACAGGGCACTGATCTATATTAATTCTCAGCAAAATGAAAATTGCTAAGGTTTACTTAGGGCCGTCACAGGAGGCATGTAATCAAAGCCTCATCCCTAACATCCCCGGGCCGGGTGGATGGCTGCTGCCCTGAGAGGGAGGGGGTCATGAGTGGGGACAGGAAGTAGCCCTAGCCGTGCTCCAGGCCCCGTGTATGGGACCCTCCTGTCACAGGATGCCCCCCAACTGTGTGCGCATGTATGTGCCTTGTGCTAGGACCTGGCTGGTGCTCCTCCGTTGAGCCATACTTCCACTTTCAGCTTCTTGGTGGTTATTTGAACAAGAGAGTGTCACGGACTTTCCTGCCCAGACTGGCTTTGAACCACAATCCTCAGATCTCTGCCTCCTGAGTAACTAGGATTACAGGTGTGAGCCACCAGTGGCCAGCTTTGGTTTGTTTGTTTTGTTTTGTTTTTTGTTTTGGGTCCTACCATGGGGTCTGAACTCTGGGCCTGGGCGCTGTCCCTCAGCTCTTCAGCTCAAGGCTAGCACTCTGCCACTTGAGCCACAGCACCACTTCCGGCTTTTTTTCTTTTTGCTTATGTGGTGCTGAGGAATCGAACCCAGGGCCTCATGCATGCAAGGCAAGCGC
>NW_012267345.1:1534197-1540096 GCF_000151885.1 Dipodomys ordii
GTGGGTGCTGTGGGCAGGGTGGCTGTGGGTGCTGTGGGCAGGGTGGTTGTGGGTGCTGTGGGCAGGGTGGCTGTGGGTGCTGTGGGCAGGGTGGCCGTTGGTGCTGTGGGCAGGGTGGCTGTGGGTGCTATGGGCAGGGTGGTTGTGGGTGCTATGGGCAGGGTGGCTGTGGGTGCTGTGGGCAGGGTGGCCGTGGGTGCTGTGAGCAGGGTGGCCGTGGGTGCTGTGGGCAGGGTGGCTGTGGGTGCTGCTGGAGTGGCTGTTCACGAGCATGATTCCTTCTTCCTGACCCTCCTCCATCAAGTCTTTACTGGCCATGGAGGACCGTCCTGAAGAGGACTGGACGGAGGGACAGCGCTGTGGTGGGCAGGGTGCTGCTCAGGGTCGGTCAGGCAGGCGGCCTGTGCGGGGAGTTTAGATGAGCTGGAAGGGCTGTGTGGGGAGGACCGCGGGGCACTGGCTTGGCGATGGGCACAGCATGTGCCTTGAAGAGGAGGCTGGGCCTCGGGCAGCCAGAGGAGGAGGTGCAGGGCCTCGGGCTGTGTTCTCAGAGCTGCCCTGAGCGGAGCTGGCAGTGTCTGGAGTGCTGTGTGGGTCCCCTGACCCCCTGATCCCCCCTGACCCCTTGGCCCCAGGGTCGGATCAGGGAAGCTTCCCGACTCTTCTCAGGAGACAGATTCCACTGCAGCCGGGGACTCCGCTCGGACCCAGGCTGGATGCCCGAGCCCTGGTTTCTAGGACGGGAACTTTAGGGCTCCGAGGCTGAGCACGGGAGCCAGGGTGCCCACAGCGTCTACCTGGGCCTTTGGCCTGGAAGCAGGGCTGTGTCTGGGTGCCCTGAGCCCTCCGCAGCTGGACAGGGCGCTTGCCATTTCCTCTCTGGCTGGCAGAGGGCACTGTCGGACAGGCGTGTCTCCTCGGCGTGGATGGAGTCTCTTTCCTGCGACACTGTGTGGAGCAGGTGCCCGCACAGGGACAGCGTGGATGATGGCTGGGGAGTCACAGCCAGTTCTTGTTGCCAAGGGAAGGCGTGAGCCTGAGAGGTGGGGCTCGGGAGAGGAGGGGGGTTGCTGGGGACCTGGCAGGCGCTGGCCTGGGGTCCCTGGTCTGATCCCTGCAGCAGGCCCTCCCTGCTGCTCCTGGCTTTTGTAAGAATGCAAAGAAGGTGCTTGCACCGCCTTGGGTTTCGAGGGCCTCCTAACCGCCTGGGCCCCAGGCCTGTCCCCCACCTCTCCTTGTTCTGGGCACAATGCCCCCTCAGGGAGCCTGGCCCCCAGTAGTGAGCCACTTGCTCCTGGGATCCTCCTCAGACCCAAGGGTGGAGGAGGCCGTGAGCCCTCAGGGGCTCAGCGGGCACAGGCAGCGTGGCTGGGCTGCCTTGAAGATGGACTGGGAGCCCCGGCCCCGCGCCCGCCCCCTGTGGGTGTAAGCCCTGTCCACGGGTGGCTCTGGTCCCCATGGGACTTGGCGAGGGGTGATGTCCTCGGGGTGGGCTCTGGGCCCATGATGGAGAGGCAGGTGGAGGCAGGTCGCGCCCTTTGGCACTGTCCTTCGGGGTTGGCCTCAAACCGACTCCAAGGCCACCCACAGCGCTGTGACCCTCGGAAGTGTCTGTGGCTGGCCTCTTCCTGGGGAGTGCTCCCCTGTAGACCGCAGTCCTGTCCCCAAGTCCCCCTGCCTCCTGCCGGTCCACCTGCGTGTCCGGCCAGCCCTGCGGAGCCCCCACCGCGCGTTTCCTGCTCAGGTACACAACTGTTCCTTCCTGGCCACCATAAGTGACACTTTCCTGTCATTTCTCTTTAATGACTGCTTAATATTCATAATTAATATGTTAATGTCCCCCTCCATTTCTCAGCCATTGTCCTTCAGCAATGGGACAACAGAGTCCCCCCTTTTCCTGGATATCAGCCCCTGGGTGCAGACTCGGACCCAGGGCTGTGCGTGGGCCTGGCCACGCTCCCCCGCCATCTGCTGGACGGGGGAGCAGCCGAGGACCTCCACCGGCACCCCGCCCGGGACCTGCCAGGCCGCGTGGGGAGGGCAGAGACGTCGTGAGTGGAAACACAGTTATGGTGGGATTTGGGATGTACGCTGTTATGTTTAATTGAAAAGAGTCATGAATATTCAGTGCTGAGAGGCTGGCACGCAGCCACGGTCTGTGATCTGGGGAAGGACCCCAGCACGGGGACTGGCTAGGGGAGCAACGGCGGGGAAGCTATTAATTGAAATAGCTTCATTAATTAGTAATTAACGGCAGGGTAATGACTGTGTCACACATCGTATTTCAGGGAGTGCCCTTCATGTGTTATGGGGTCTTTAATTAAAGGACGCGCATTTTAATTACGGCAAGTTTGCCCTTTGGCCTTTGGAATACAAAAGACACTGCTGACTTTCAGAGCTGTCTCTGTGATGGTGTGCCAGCCCTCGGACGCGTGCACGTCCAGGGGCTGAGGCCAGCGCAGTGCCTCACACGCTCCTCAACCAGCCGGGGAGCTGGGAGCTGGCCCGGGAGGACCAGAGCCTCTCCGCTCTGCCCAGGCCCTGAGCACTCGTTTGTCCTCAGAGTGACCTGCTCGGGCTCAGCAGGGCGTGACCTCACACAGCTTCTGATGAAAGACTTGACTGACCCCAGGTGCAGTTTGCAAGTGACAGGGAAATGAGACCCCAGCCCCAGGCCACTGTGGCCCCCGGGAGGAGGCCTTGTCCCCCCCCAGCCCCAGGCCACTGTGGCCCCCGGGAGGAGGCCTTGTCCCCCCCCCAGCCCCATGTGAGCGCTGATGGACTCCGGTTCTGTTTTCCTCCTCTGTTCTGCTCCCCTGTGGATCAGCGTGCTGCCTTCTCCCTGGAGGAGGTCACAGTGCGCTGAGGGTCTTCTGTGGCTCTGTGGGGGCTCCTCCCAGACGCCCACCTCCCACAGGCCTTGGTGGAGGGTACCGGCTGAAGAAAGCCCAGGAGCCCCTCACCTGGGGTCCCTCTGACAGGCCACCTCCCGTGCCCATCTCCGACAGAGGGGTGTAGAAGGGGTGGGGTGCTAAGGTGAGTGCAGTGGCCCAGAGGGAAGGCGTTGGTCTAGCCGGGGCTCTCGAAAACAGGATCTGAGCTGGAGCTGGGCAGAGGGGACACCCTGGGGACAGGGAGCTGGGTGGCCCTGCCTGTGCGCCCAGCTGTGGCCAGTGGCCACCCTGGAGAGCCCCGCCCACTCTCCGGGATGGCCTCAGCTCACTGTGCAACACAGAGGGGATTCTGCCAACACTGGACCCCAAGCCGAGCCCCTTTTTGTGCTAGAACACAGGTGAGCCACGCCCAGTTCCCGCTGTGCCCCGTAAAAGACAGTCTATGTAGTCTGGTTCATCTTGCACAAATGTCCAAATAGGTGACTCCTCAGAGGGCGGGGAGCGAGCGGACTGGTGGGCACAGAGGCGGGTGAGGGCAGGAAGGAGCAGCCTAGCGCGCCTGGGTTTCCCTGGGGATGGCAGTGATTTGGAAGTAGACAGGTGGTGGTTGAGCAACATTGTAACGCATTAAATCCCATGGAACTGTTTCTTAAAAATGGTAAATTTCAGGCCAGGCATGTGGCCTGTAATCCTTGCTATTGGAGAGGCTGAAATTGGGAGGATTGCTGTTTGTGGCCCATTCAGGCCAAAAAAAAAAGCAGGAGACCCCATCTCTGCCAATACTAAAGTTAGGCACGGTGCCCAGCCATGCAAGAAGCATAAATGGAATCCCGGTGCGGGATGACCTAGCTGACCCCTCCCGGCCCGGCTGGCTTTCCCCTTCCAGTATGCGGATGTCCCCTACATGGGTGTCACCTCCCCAAACGTGGGAGGCAGGAGCACCTCCAGGGGCCGGGGGATGGGCAGAGGGAGGAGCACCTCCAGGGGCTGGGGGATGGGAAAAGGGAGGAGCACCTCCAGGGGCCGGGGGATGGGCAGAGGGAGGAGCACCTCCAGGGGCCGGGGGATGGGCAGAGGGAGGAGCACCTCCAGCACGCTGTGTGTCAACTCCTCTGACCCCAAGACGGAGCCTGCCCTGTGCTGTCTGCTCCATGTCATTACGCGCTGTCCCCAGCTCATTGCAGCCAGGGTTACCCCTCCCTGGACCCGCCCTGGACACGTACCAAGAAACCTGGGCTCAGCTGAGCCCAAGCCACTCGCCCGGCTGGGTTCCCTCCCTGGGCTCATAGCCCCCTTGTCTGTCCAGGGAGCTACTGTGAGGTGAGCTCACTTCCTTTGGGCCCATCCCTCACGGAACCAAAGGATCAACGACAGCGACAGTCCTGCAGAGACCACAGCAGCCTTCAGTGGTGTCATTAGGGCGCTGGGGCCTAGAGCAACCCCTTCCCCTGGTCCCTTCAACTCAGGGACAGGGACAGGGACATTCACCTCCACCACGCCAGTTGGTCTCTGATATCAGTGGGTCCATCCTTCCAAGGCGTCCCTGGTCCTGAAGCCCAGCCGGGGAGTCCAGGGTCACCTCTTCCTGATACACTGGGGAGTCCAGGGTCACCTCTTCCTGATACACTGGGGAGTCCAGGGTCACCTGATACACTGGGGAGTCCATGTCACCTCTTCTTGATACACTGGGGAGTCCAGGGTCACCTCTTCCTGATACACTGGGGAGTCCAGTGTCACCTGATACACTGGGGAGTCCAGGGTCACCTCTTCCTGATACACTGGGGAGTCCAGGGTCACCTCTTCCTGATACACTGGGGAGTCCAGCGTCACCTCTTCCTGATACACTGGGGAGTCCAGTGTCACCTGATACACTGGGGAGTCCATGTCACCTCTTCCTGCTTTGGCTCCTGGACGAGTGTCCCGCCCTGCCTGCCACCTTGACCCTCTGGGCCTGTGGAGGGTCTGTCGTGAGCTGTCTCCAAAACTGGCCTGTGTAAGTGGCCACTTGCTCAGCTCTGCCAGGGGCCCAGGGGCTGCAGCAGCTCCTGGTGTTTCGAAACCACCCTGTCCCCGCCAGCGAGCCACAGACAAATAGGGCCACCGCCTCGGTGTCCACCTCCTCTCCGGTGGACCTCCCTGCAGAGCTGGCCTTAGAACTTCATGTTCTTGCATGAAAGTTGGGGAGGGGGCACTGTGCACTGCAGTCACTTGTCCAGTGAAGACCCCGGTGGCTGACAGGTGCCGTTCCCACCAAGCCAGGCTCCCAAGCAGGCTCTAAGAGAGTTCATAGCCTCATTTATCATGTTCACGATCCTGAACCTCCACCCTGACCACTGAACCTCCATCCTGAGCACTGCACCTCCATCCTGAGCACTGAACCTCCATCCTGAGCACAGCACCTCCACCCTGACCACTGCACCTCCACCCTGACCACTGCACCTCCATCCTGACCACTGCACCTCCATCCTGAGCACTGCACCTCCACCCTGACCACTGCATCTCCATCCTGACCACTGCACCTCCACCCTGTGCCCTACACCTCCATCCTGACCACTGCACCTCCATCCTGACCACTGCACCTCCATCCTGTGCACTGCACCTCCACCCTGTGCCCTGCACCTCCATCCTGAGCACTGCACCTCCATCCTGTGCCCTGCACCTCCATCCTGACCACTGCACCTCCATCCTGAGCACTGCACCTCCATCCTGACCACTGCACCTCCACCCTGACCACTGCACCTCCATCCTGACCACTGCACCTCCATCCTGACCACTGCACCGCCATCCTGTGCCCTACACCTCCATCCTGTGCCCTGCACCTCCATCCTGAGCACTGCACCTCCATCCTGAGCACTGCACCTCCACCCTGACCACTGCACCTCCATCCGGACCACTGCACCTCCATCCTGACCACTGCACCTCCATCCTGACCATTGCACCTCCACCCTGACCACTGCACCTCCACCCTGACCACTGCACCTCCACCCCGACCACTGCACCTCCAT
>NW_012267345.1:1547116-1547908 GCF_000151885.1 Dipodomys ordii
GCACCACTTCCGGCTTTTTTTCTTTTTGCTTATGTGGTGCTGAGGAATCGAACCCAGGGCCTCATGCATGCAAGGCAAGCGCTCTACCACTGAGCTGTACCTTCCAAGCCTCCCTCCTTCCTTTTTTATTGGTGACTTTACTATAATTTTTTTGTTTTTACTTTAGTTGTGGAGGTGATGTTCAGAGGCTTACGGCTGCATAGATCAGGCAATGAGTGCAATCTTTTTTGAACCATGTCTCCCCTCTCATCATGTACAGTTCATTTTCCACATAGTATCTAGTGAGTACTACTGTCCTCCCTCTCCCTCCCTCCCTCTTTCCCTCCCTCCCTCCCTTCCATACCAAGGTTTAAACTCAGGGTCTCACATGCTCCACTTGCTTGCTCGGCTGGCGCTCTAGTATTTGAGCTCTACCACTCCAGCCTGGCTTCGTTGTGCTATTGTTATCTTCAAAACAGTCTCAAGGGCTGCTCTACTCAGGATCAGTGGCTTCCAACTAGGGCCTCCTTGCCTGAGCCTCCCATGTGGCCAGGATTCCAGGCTTGAGCCAGGGGAGCGGGCAAAAGCACTTCCTGCTTCTTCCCAGGACACTTCCAAGATTCATGCTGACTGGGTTAGGTCCCACAGTTTCTTAGGTCTCCAGACAGGAGCAAGAGGCCTAGGTACTAACCCTGCGGTCTGGAGCCCCTGTCCCCACTCACATCACACACAGGACATGGTGTGGCATCCGTGTACACACAGAGGCTCCCGCAGGGCGTGGTGTGTGTGGTGTGTGTGGTGTGTGTGGTGTGC
>NW_012267345.1:1548253-1554865 GCF_000151885.1 Dipodomys ordii
GTGTGCATGCAGAGGGTCCCGCAGGGCGTGGTGTGTGTGGTGTGTGTGCTGTGTGTGCTGTGTGTGCTGTGTGTGGTGTGCATGCAGAGGGTCCCACAGGGCGTGGTGTGTGTGGTGTGTGTGGTGTGCATGCAGAGGGTCCCGCAGGGCGTGGTGTGTGTGGTGTATGTGGTGTGCATGCAGAGGGTCCCGCAGGTCGTGGTGTGTGTGGTGTGTGTGGTGTGTGTGGTGTGCGTGGTGTGCGTGGTGTGCGTGGTGTGTGTGTGGTGTGTGTGGTGTGTGTGGTGTGCATGCAGAGGGTCCCGCAGGGCGTGGTGTGTGTGGTGTGTGTGGTGTGTGTGCTGTGTGTGTGGTGTGCGTGGTGTGCGTGGTGTGCGTGGTGTACGTGGTGTGTGTGTGGTGTGTGTGGTGTGTGTGGTGTGCATGCAGAGGGTCCCGCAGGGCGTGGTGTGTGTGGTGTGTGTGGTGTGTGTGGTGTGCATGCAGAGGGTCCCGCAGGGCGTGGTGTGTGTGGTGTGTGTGGTGTGTGTGGTGTGCACGCAGAGGCTCCCGCAGGGCGTGGTGTGTGTGGTGTGTGTGGTGTGCGTGGTGTGTGTGGTGTGCGTGGTGTGCGTGGTGTACGTGGTGTGTGTCGTGTGTGTGGTGTGTGGTGTGCGTGGTGTGCGTGGTGTGCGTGGTGTGTGTGGTGTGTGTGCTATGCATGCAGAGGGTCCCGCAGGGCGTGGTGTGTGTGGTGTGTGGTGTGCGTGGTGTGTGTGGTGTGCGTGGTGTGTGTGGTGTGCATGGTGTGCGTGGTGTGCGTGGTGTGCGTGGTGTGCGTGGTGTGTGCGTGGTGTGCGTGGTGTGCGTGGTGTGTGTGGTGTGCGTGGTGTGTGTGGTGTGCGTGGTGTGTGCGTGGTGTGCGTGGTGTGCGTGGTGTGCGTGGTGTGCGTGGTGTGTGTGGTGTGCGTGGTGTGTGCGTGGTGTGCGTGGTGTACGTGGTGTGCGTGGTGTGCGTGGTGTGTGTGGTGTACCATCCACGTGCACGCAGAGGCTCCCGCAGGGCGGCCATGCCATCAGGGAGGGAGAGGCCTGGGCACCTCGCTGCGCCCCCTCCCATGCAGCACCAGGTGCTGTGGTCAGAGCCTAGGCCGCTCATTTCCCGGAGCAGAGCCTGACACAGTCTCTTGCTGCCCAGTGGGTGTCGGGGCAGAGTCTCTGGCCTCAGCTGGCACACACAGCCGCTCACCACCCTGATGGCGTTCTGTGTGGAATGGAGCCCTGCCTGGTGGGGCCTCTGATCCCCCTGGTTTATTTGCAGTTATTGAGCAAAGTGTTTATTCACTTGTGTAGTAGGGGCTGAGGTGTGTGGGGACCAAAGGCGAGCGTCCTCTGTAGGATGTGTTCCGGCAGGCTGCGAGCGGTGGCTCTCATGCTGATGAGCGGTGTCCTTGGGAGCCGTCTCTCCTCTTCTGTCAAACAGCGCCGCTTCTCTGCAGTGACAATGGGCAGGCTGCAGGCACTGGCCCCAGAATGGCACGAGAGGAAAGGGCCTCCTGCTGTAGGGCAGACACCTGGGTAGGCCACCTCTTCTGAGGCTGACTGTGAGCTGTGTGGGAGGAGCCCCCTCCTGAGCACCCCGGGGGCTAGGCCTCTGGTCTGGGCACACATGTGTGCCCTGTGTCTCAGAACACACATCACGGGGTTCTGCCGCTGCCTCTGGGAAGCCTCAGATTTGAGTTCAGCATCCCAGCTTTGCTGCTTTTGAAAGAAAGATGTTTCCTGTCTGGAAAAGTGGCTGATAGAATCCTGAAGCCCACCCTCCCTCAGCCCACCCTCCCTCAGCCCACCTTCCCATAGCTCACCATCAGCACAGAACCCCAGTACTGGGAGCTCTGAAAACTGAAATGTTTAAAGATGTGTTTGTCGGCCAAACCAGCCCCAGGTGAGTAGAGGCCCGGGCCCTGGCTTCTTCCGCCAGTGGTGGGAGTGGGCAGGCCAGTGGCCCTGGCTCTCCGGCCTTGCCATTTGAACCCTGTGCCTCAGGAGAGCCCCAGGGCCTTTCCTCCAATGCTCACTGAGAATCCAGACGCTGCTCGAACCCATGGTCACCAGGCTTGGCCTCCCCGCCAGTCCCGCCCGCTGTCAGTCTGCCCACATGGCCAATGTCCTGGTCACAGGTGTTGAGCTTTGAGCTGTCCCCTCTGCTCTCTGCGGCTGTTCCCTTCACGCAGGGCGGGGCTCTCCCAGGGCTCCCTCTTCCCTCTGCCTCAGCTCACCCTAAGGGGCGTTTCCCTTGGGAGCTGGACCCTGAGGCCACTGATCCCCCCCCCCCCCCCCGTCTGCAGCCCAGGGATGCCAGGGCGTGGGAAGCCTGGAGGCCCCGCCCCTCCCCCATGCGCCCTCCCCCATACTCTCTTCAGGGGCCACAGGCAGACCCCAGAGAATGTGCTCACGGGCCCCGCACCCCTCCGGTGTCAGCTCGGCGTCCTCTGGATGCTAGCCAGGGGTGGGGACATTTGGCCTGGGCCTGGGTTTTGGTTCTCACCGTGTCCCTGCTAGACTGGTGGCTGGTGTCGGGGTCCTGGAGTGGGGGCATGGAGAGGAAGGTGGATCTGCACAATCTACCGATAGACCACGGCCGACCCACAGACCCAGAAAAGCTGCGGGTGAATGAAAAGGATTCAGGGAACGGCATTGGTTATGGAAACACCTTTTCTCATGTATCCATGGTGCTTGAAGTGTTGCCTTCAAGGCATTTTCCACAGACACCACAGACCCCGTGGAATAAGTGCTGGGAGCCCATGCTGTGGGGAGGAAGGCCACAGGCCTGGCTGTCGGCTCCCCTGGCAGATCTCTCATCCCAGGAACTAGTGCTCCTGGCTCTTCCCGCCCCCCCCCCCCCCGCAGTGGTGAGTCCTGTGCCGGCGGCAGGCTGCGTGGGTTAACCCAGGGCCATGGGGCCTGGTCCTCCACCTGCATCACAAGGCCCGGCCGCACCCCCAGGTTGCTTCTGATCCTCGGTGGTGAGGCCGCTGAGAACTCGCCACCCCAGTGTGACCGAGCGGCACACAGACACTGCTTCCAGGTTGGAGTCATCTGTGGCAGAAAGCAGGACGCACCAAAGAGAGCCCGGCAGGCATCTCCCCACGCCACAAGCACGGGCGTGCGTCCTGTCAGGTGCCCATGGCCTTGGGGAGACAGCGGAGGCCTGTGGATGGCCCAGGGCTCTGGGGGACAAGGCCCACAGTGGGGAAGCAGGGACAGCAGCCTCACACCACCTGAATCAGGGGCGCTGGGAGGGCGACCACCACAGGCTCATTGCTGTGGGCCATGTGGGACGTGGCGGAGGAGGGGCGCTGGTTGGGAGGGGCCGGGGGACTGTGGGAGGCATGGGGTGACTCCTGGAACCCTCACCTCCATCACTGGCAGCTGCGGTGGCCAAGGTGGGGCAGGTGTGCCAAGCAGCCTGAGCAGGGGGGACTGGAGGCCCGTGCTGCGCTGTGACAGCTATGCTGTTTGGAAATGCAGACTGCGGATGCTGTGCATCCCGTGTGGATACCCGCAGAGAACGGGGAGTGCGCAAGGCCGCTCTGTGTAGACATCTCTCCCCCCTCCCCCCCACCTCAGCTGCCATCACGATCTGCCTTTCCACGAAAGGTCACAGGCTGTCCCGACTGGAAGGGACCCAGCACAACCGCTTTTACTGCAGGGTGGTCACTGGCTTTAAAGGCCAATGCTAACCACGGGAACCTCCCAGCGCTCACCGGCTTCGTTTCTCTGGGTTAACTTGACAGATGTGCGTTAACTTCCTAATCTTACAGAACAGACTTTCATTGGGGATATTGGAACACAGCAGCCAGGGTTATAAGTCCAAGAAGGCAATTGTTGGAGTCATGGTTTAATACGGCACAAATCCCTCCATCTCCAGCCCTTCAAATGTGATGCCCAAAGCAAATAAAGACTAACCACGGAGCCCAAACAAATCTACATTACAAAATTGCGGTCATTGTTCTCCACTGGATTAAGCAGGGTTTAGGAGCTGCTGGCCTCTGGAGGCCTCTCCTTTAGCACGCTTGCTCCCGTGGTGCAGCCAGAGGCCTTTGGGGCTGGGCTGAGGTCTGTGCCTTCCACCCACCTTTCTAGGAAACGAGCGTGGGTTCTTTATGCAGAGCCACATTCATGCGGGTGCTCGTTAGCTCAACCACAAGTGACACGGGTTCTCCAGTGACACATCTGTGCAAACGCGGGAAGATTCTATCTCTGGGATGAACTTAGCCGCAGAGCGCAGCAGCCTGCGCAGTAGAGACTCTAGGAGGGGTGGCTGGGGGAGGTGTGCGCGAAGTCCAGGCTCTGGGGTGGGAGGTGGCGGGGAGGTCTCATTCTGCCCTGGGTGGTGGGTGCCTCCTGCCTGGATCGGCAACGCTGTGATTCTTCCCAGGCTTGGACTTGGACTGTGAAGTCTTTAGGTGCCTTGAGGACTGAGCTGGCCGCTGAGGGGAACCGCATCCAGCAGCCCAGTGTGGAGACACTGCAGCCGGCCCAGGGTCACTTGCTTCCGTAGGTCATGAGGCACCAAAACCGGAAGAACGATCTGTCTGTAGTCCTGATGTTTTTAAGGAAAGGGCAGGGGAAGCGGTGCAGGGCTCTTCTTTTCTCATCGGCCTTCATGCAGCGCCCTATTTCCGACTGGTGGGCTGGCAGGTGCTGGGGGGGGGGAGCAGGCAGGCTAGCGGCAGGCATCTGGGCACAGACATGACAGTCACAAAATAGAGTCTACAGGGCCTGACAGGACAGCCACCTGTCATGACCCACACAACAGCCCTGGGAGCTGCTGGTCCGGGGAAGCTTGCCCAAGCCCACACAAGCCGTGTTTCACTGACAAGCCACACCAGGGGCCTCACGACCTGAGTTTTACCACGTCTGGGTTTTGCCAGTTGCTTAAGCAGCAGCCGCAGCCTTTGCTCATGTGGTCTGCAGGGGAGGGGCGGTGCTGCCCCAAGACTAACCCGTATAGGTGGGGGAGGGGATCCAGGGCCATCCAGCTCAGGGTCTTGCTCAGGTTTCAGCTCTCTCCTACCTCCCAACCCCATGGCTCCCCAGGCTTGGGCTGATGGCCAAGGCAGCGGGAGAGCCCAGGGACCGGGACCTGGAGGCCGTCTGGTCACCAGCACCGCCTCTTTTTGAAGGCAGGGAGTGGACAGCGGCACTTCTGGCCGCCTGCACCAGGCCTCTTAGCACTTTGAAAGAAGATTCAGTCAGGGTTTGCAGAGAAATAAAGACAGGACACTGACGATTCGGCTGTAGAATGCGTTCTCTGGGTAGTTGGACATTTCCTGGTTATTATTAAACTGAGGGCGCAAAGGGCACCCTGGGTGCTCGGAACATGGGTGATCCCAAGCCTCACACCTGCCACAGTGGTACCCAACCGCACGTGCCCACTGAGCAATGCACACATGGCTGTGATTTGAAGACTTATTACCCCAAAGGTAAAGGTAAGAGTTCATTAATAACTCAACAATGCACTACACGGAGATGTTTTAAAATGTGGCCACCAGAAAACATCAATCTTACACACGACCCGTGTTCTCTCAGTATGGGCTACTGTGGCTGGAAGGGCACAGGGACATGCCGGTCTTGGAGCTTCCAGAGAGCCCCAGCCCTCGCCTCCCCCCTCCCGCACTGGGCTAGGAAAATGTTGCTGTTGGGCACACAGGCCATGGAAGGGGACCACAGAAGAAGCGACAACTTGTGGTGTTTGCGTGGTCAGTGGGCGTCCTTAGATGACAGTGCAGAGAACTCCTAGACAGTGCCTTCAACAACGCCAGGGTCCACTCTGCCAAGCACCCGTCTGCCCAGGCTCAACCTCAGGGGATCCACTCTGCCAAGCACCCCGTCTGCCCAGGCTCAACCTCAGGGGATCCACTCTGCCAAGCACCCCGTCTGCCCAGGCTCAACCTCAGGGAAGGGCTTGGTGCTGCTCTGAAGAGCAGCAGAGAAACAGCTTCGCAAGGTAACGTGTTTTCACTTAACCTGAACTTGAAGCAATTACTTGAAGCAATTACAGAAAACTTTGATTGGTAAACTAGTGTTTCGCCTAAGGGGGCGAGGTATATTTTTCTTCACCTTTCTGTTGTGATTTTCTCTATTTGTGGCCAGTGGTGGCTGGAGTGGGTCCAGCTGGGCAGTTCAGAGACTTTTTGGACCCGAGAGCGGGTGTCCCAAGATTGAAATGATGAATGAATTAGACACGGTTTGGTGTGACATTCACATTTAATCACATTACCTTCGCAAAATAAGCTTAAATCAAATACGTTACCCTGTGCATCATGATGACTCACACACCTCAGGTCTTAATTAAGAAACACGGTCTGTGTCAAATGACGATGGTAAGTAGTTTATAAAGTAGACTCCCCAGGACGGAAAGAAAGGCGGCTTTCCGGTTCTGCTGCGATTCCTCCACAGGGGCTGGTGGGAAAGCGCTGCCAGGCCCAGGCCCCAGCCTTCGGAGGGCTCAGAAGTAATCAACAAGTCTGGACTTGGAAGAGAGAAGAACGGGCGCAGCAGAAACCAGCACGGCGCGCGAGCTCGCGGAGAGCCGGCCCGCGCCCCGGCGTGCGCACGAAGGGTCCG
>NW_012267345.1:1558705-1562723 GCF_000151885.1 Dipodomys ordii
TGGTGTTCAGGTGGAGGTCAGTGGTCAGTCCTTGGTGTTCAGGTGGAGGTCAGTGGTAGCACAGCAGTCAGCACTGCAGAGATCATGATGTGGGCTTTGACATCCCCGTGCATATTTATTTTCTAGCCATGGCTGCCCATTGGCCACCATCAGGATTTGTCAGAGCTGGAGGTCGCTGTGCCTGGGCCAGGATTTGTCAGAGCTGGAGGTCTCTGTGCCTGGGCCAGGATTTGTCAGAGCTGGAGGTCTCTGTGCCTGGGCCAGGATTTGTCAGAGCTGGAGGTCGCTGTGCCTGGGCCAGGATTTGTCAGAGCTGGAGGTCGCTGTGCCTGGGCCTGGCTCTGTGGTCCTCCATTCTCAAGCCATGAGTGGAGCTCTGGGCTAGTTTATCAAGAATCTTCAGAGTCATGGGGGCTGGGAAGTGGCTCAGTGATGGAGTGTTTACACAGCATGCCTGAATCCCTGGGTTCCATTCCTCCGAATCACATACACTGAAGTGGTGCTGTGGCTCATGTGGCAGAGTGCTAGCCTTGAGCAAAAGAATCTCAAGGACAGAGCCCAGGCCCTGAGTTCAAGGCCCTGGACTGGCAAAACAACAACAACAAAGAAAGGCCCTTTGACCAAAGCCAGCTGCAAGGGGCTGGGGGCTGGCCGGGCATGGGGACTCTAGATGGTAGGGCGCTGCCACCTGCTGGCCACATGGGAGATCGGAGCTGCCCTCCTTCCAGGCTCCCAGGGTTTCCCAGGTGCCCCCACCCCTTGGGGAGATGAGAAACCACTAAGAATTCTCCTCCTGGTCTGAATGCTGGCCTGGCAGGCCGTGCGGTTTGAGACTCAGAGGCCCCAGCGGCTGCAGGGCCCTGTGTGTGGACGCTGCCTGGGTGGGGACACAGGGGCGGGGCCTGGGAGCCATGGAGGCGCCTCTACCATCATCACAGGTGCGTCTGTGTGGTACTTGGTCCCTGCTACCAGAACCCTCCCAGGAGAGTCCCGTTCTTGCCCCCGGCTCTTCGTGCCCGCTCCACAAGGACCCTTCCTTCCCCATGGGGATGAAGCTCTGGACAGTTTGCCTGAAGAAGGCCTGGGAAAGCCTCCCTGCCCCAGCAGACCCTGCCGCCTTACTTCCTCCC
Source organism: Dipodomys ordii (assembly GCF_000151885.1). NCBI lineage: Eukaryota > Metazoa > Chordata > Mammalia > Rodentia > Heteromyidae > Dipodomys > Dipodomys ordii. The sequence continues at coordinate 1,559,836 of NW_012267345.1, forward strand.
AGAGCAGGGAGGGCAGGGGCCCAAGTTGGCTTTGGCATTAGATCCTGCGACCTTCTAGAAGGAGTCCAGGGGGAATTCCTTGGCTTCTGTTTCCCAGAAGAGACAATAAATAATGCTATAATTCCTTAAGTGTTTGGTAGAATTTTCGAAGAACACTTCTGGACCTGTGCGTTCTGTTTTGGAGGGTTATCAATTACTTATACCCTGTCATAGATTTAGATCTGTTCAGATGACCTGCTTCTCCCTGTGTGCCTTTTGGCAGACATGTCTTCTTGTGGAATTGGCCTGTTTCCTGTAGGCTTCAGCAGTCTGGACCTGGGGTGGTTCACTGTGTTTATTAATTTATTTAACTTACTTATTTTGGGTTGTGGGGCTGGAACTCAGGGCCTGGGTGCTGTTCCTGATTCTCTTTGTGCTCCAGGCTAGTGCTCTACTACTTTGACTACAACTCCACTTCCAGATTTTGAGTGGTTAATTGGAGATAAGAGTCCCATGGGGACTTTTCTGCCCTGGCTGACTTCAAACTGGGATCCTTGGATCTCAGCCTCCTGAGTAGCTCAGATTGCAGGTGTGAGCCACCGGTGCCCGACTTATTTATTATTCCTGTAGGCTGTCAGGCCTGTGGGCTGGTAGTTCACTGCATTTATTTACTTATCGCTCTCATAGTTTCCAGGGACAGCAGTAATCTTGGTCATTTGCATCCTCTCTGTTTCCAGAGCAGCTAGGCAAGAGCTAACCTCTGCGTACCTGCATTTTGGTATTTCATTGAATTAAAATGCTCTGCTGGCCAGGGTGGCTCACACATGTAATCTCGGCTGGTCAGGAGATGGAGATGGGAGACTGTGGGACAAGGCCAGCCTGGGCCTCTCCACCACAGAACCGGGAGTCTGGGGGCCTGCCAGCCACCAGCCCCACAGAACTGAAGCTTCCCAGCACATGCAAGAAGCCATTACACACTAAACAAGAAAGGGCTGGGGATGTGACTGACCTATAGAGCGCCTGCCTGGCGGGTGTGAAGCCTTGGGTAAATCTGCGGAAAGCAGACCCCGTGCTCTGGATTAAGGACATTACGCAGGAGGTACGACCCTCTGTCTTTCTGACCGGCAGGTAGCCACAGCTGCAGGTGCTAGACTCTAATTTACAAACAACAAGATCAGAGTTTTGGAGAAAAGGGAGTAAACTTTTTTATGAATTTTGCCAGGCCACACGAAGACCCTGTGATCCTCAAGGGGGCAGCAGGAACTTGGGTTTGCCCTGCCAGTTCAAGGGCAGGGTTTTTGGTTTTTTTTTTGTTTGTTTGTTTGCCAGTCCTGGGCCTTGAACTCAGGGCCTGGGCCCTGTCCATCAGCTAAGCTCAAGACTAGCGCTCTACCACTTGAGTCACAGCGCCACTTCTGACTTTTTCCGTGTATGTGGTGCTGAGGAATAGAACCTAGGGCTTCGTGGCTGCTAGGCCAGAGCTCTACCACTGAGCCTAAGGTCACACCTTGGTGACCTCTTGCATTCCCCCATTTCATGGGCACAGGCCCCTCACATGTATGCTTGAGCAAAAGAACAAAAGAGGGGTGTGGGACAGGAGACAACTGAATTGGCCTCACAACTTTACTCTGCTGCCGCTCGGCCAAGGGTGCTGGAGCCTGTGCGCAGCTCCTGCGGGCCTAACGTAGCTCGAGATGACAGCTCCACTCACTCCCTTCCGAGGGGGAGGGGTCAGTCAGCAAGCCTGGGTTCTGAGCGGTCCTCCTCCCTCCCTCCCTTCCTCTGCAAGCCCCGTGGAGGGTTCTGTCACACCCTCTCCCTGGGGGCCCACCAGGTGACAGCCCTGGATGCTGGGCATGGACGGTGACACCCCTGGGTGTAAGACACTGCTCTGGGGCCATTGGGGACAGTGGCCTCACCTGACACGGACCCAGGGCTCCAGGTGGCTGCCCAGACTGCCCCCGATGCTCCCCCAGCCTCTCTGCCACATCAGGCCACAGTCGCTGGGCTCCAGGCCCGGGGAGTGAGCATGGGCCTCCTCCAGTGCCCTGTGGGGCTTGTGGTGTGTAGAAGCCTGAGCTGCGGGCTGGAGGCTGGTGGGCAGCTCAGAGCTGCTTCCTTCCTTGGGGAGGACGAGGTCGAGCTAAAGCCCAGGGGCCTGGGCCTCCTCACACTCACAAGTGCTCCTGGCTCAGGACACGGGGCTGGGTTTGTCCTGCTGCCCAAACACGGGATCCTTGCAAACAGCGGAGCCCAGCTCCGACATGCCAGCCCAGCTCCGACATGCCAGCCCAGCTCCGACATGCCTACCCGGCTCCAACATACCAGCCCGGCTCCAACATGCCAGCCCGGCTCCAACATGCCTACCCGGCTCCAACATGCCAGCCCAGCTCCGACATGCCAGCCCAGCTCCAACATGCCAGCCCGGCTCCGACATGCCGGCCCGGCTCCAAAATGCCGGCCCAGCTCCGACATGCCAGCCCAGCTCCAACATGCCTACCCGGCTCCAACATGCCTACCCGGCTCCAACATGCCAGCCCGGCTCCAACATGCCAGCCCAGCTCCGACATGCCTGCCCAGCTCCAACATGCAGCCCAGCTCCGACATGCCATCCAGCCCGGCTCCAACATACCAGCCCGGCTCCAACATGCCAGCCCAGCTCCAACATGCCAGCCCAGCTCCAACATGCCTGCCCAGCTCCGACATGCTGGCCTGGCTCCAACATGCCAGCCCAGCTCCGACATGCCGGCCCGGCTCCAACATGCCAGCCCGACTCCAACATGCAGCCCAGCTCCAACATGCAGCCCAGCTCCAACATGCCAGCCCAGCTCCGACATGCCAGCCCAGCTCCGACATGCCAGCCCAGCTCTGACATGCCAGCCCAACTCCGACATGCCAGCCCAGCTCCA
>NW_012267345.1:1563265-1564353 GCF_000151885.1 Dipodomys ordii
GCTCTGACATACCTGCCCGGCTCCGACATGCCAGCCCAGCTCCAACATGCCAGTCCAGCTCCAACATGCAGCCCAGCTCACATGGCTATACCAGGTGATACAGCTCAGGTCAGGTGATGCTACTTGATCCTGCTTGCAAGGATCTGCACAGCCGGGGCTTCCTGCTAGTTTGGGAGCCTCCAGCCCCTCAGACCAGCCTGGCCATGGCCTGATGGTCAGCAGGCGTTGGTTTCCTGCCCAGAGCATGCTGGGGGCGTGGCTGTCTGCAGAGCCGGGCAGCCAGGCTCTGGGGGGCTCCAGGGGCCTGGCTTGGGGGGGCGGGCCTTGTCCTAGAGTGTGGGCAGTGAGGTCCATGACCACGAGAGCCCTGAGCTATGGCCTCCACCGGGCAGCGAGGGAGGGGTGCAGCACCAGTGCCTCCACCCCCTGGGCAGGCGGTGCTCCGTGTGGGGAAGAGGGAGGAGGCTTCCAGAGGGTCTAGTGGGGGTGGGGGGCGATGGTGGGCGAGGGCGTGGCCTGGGTGCAGGCCGGCCCCTCCCCCACCTGTCCCTCACCCCTAGTTCCCTCCTCTCCTGCGCCCACCCCTCACGGGCACTCTGCCCGCCCTCCACCCACCCGCCCTTGGGTGCAGTCTGGAGCTGGAGGCTGCCCCCACCCAGGATGGCCCCGGACTCTGAGCCTCTGAGCGTGGCCGGGAGCATTGCTGGGCCTTGGGGCGGGTCAGGTGGTCAGGTCATCTCAGGAGAGTGGATCCACTCCAGGCACAGGGCCCCGGCATGGCCCGGGGCTGAGCCTCCCCACAGGAGGACAGTCCTCAGAAGCAGGCTGGGCAGGGCTGGGCAGGGCTGTGGACAGGGAAGGGCTGGGCTGTGGACAGGGCTGGGTAGGGCTGGACAGGGCTGTGGGCAGGGCTGGGCAGGGCTGGGCAGGGCTGTGGGCAGGGCTGGGCAGGGCTGTGGGCAGGGCTGGACAGGGCTGTGGACAGGGCTGGCAGGGCTGTGGGCAGGGCTGGGCAGGGCTGTGGACAGGGCTGGGCAGGGCTGGGCAGGGCTGTGTGGGCAGGACTGTGGGCAGGGCAGGGGGCAGGG
>NW_012267345.1:1566451-1567130 GCF_000151885.1 Dipodomys ordii
TCTCCCTTCCCTCCTCTTTCTCCCTCCTCCCCTCCTCTTTCCTTCTCCTCTCTCCCCTCCTCTTTCTCCCTCCTCTCCTCCTCTTCCCTTTCCCTCCTACTCCTTCCCCTTCTCCCTCCCTCCCCTTCTCCCTCCTCTTCACCTCCTCCCCTCCCCTTCTCCCTCCCTTCTCTTCCCATCTCCTCCCCCTCCTCCTCCCCTTCACTCTCTCTCCTCCTCCTCCCCTCCTCTCATCCCCTCCTACTCCCTTCCTCCTTCCCCCTTCCTCCCTCCTCCCCACCTACTCCTCCCCTTCTCCCTCCCCTCCCCTTTCCCCCTCCCTCCTCCTCCCCTCCTCCCTCCCTCCTCACCGGGCTCTGACTCCTACAGCCCAGCATTGGTTTTAAACAGCTTGGTCCAATCCAGGGGGATGGGGAAGGGGACAGGGGAGGGGATGGAGGAGGCGACAGGAGAGGAACAGAGGAGGGGCCAGAAGAGGGACGGAAGAGTCAGAGTAGGGGCCCAGGGGAGGGGAAGGGGAGGGGAGAGGGTGGATGGGGGAGGGGACGGGGAGGGGACCCAGAGGCAGGACTAGGGGCCACCCCCACCACTCCAAGCGTGGTGCCCATGGACGAGGCAGGCCCTGAGTTCCTTAGGTCCATATGGGGAAGTTTGGCGCTTGAGCGGCTCCCCCCCCCCC
>NW_012267345.1:1580277-1584348 GCF_000151885.1 Dipodomys ordii
CAGGGCTGTGGACAGGTCTGGGCAGGGCTGGGCAGGGCTGTGGGCAGGACTGTGAGCAGGGCTGGGCAGGGCTGGGCAGGGCTGTGGACAGGGATGGACACTTCCAGACACTGCCTCCGTCTCCTGTGAGAGCGATGGCTCAGTCGGTGCTGTGCTTAATTGGGGGCAGCTGCATCCAGGCCCCTGGGGACCGAGAGCCTGTGGAATTGTCCTGTTTTTAGTGGTCTCATCTGCTCAGAGTCCCGCTGCAGAGTGGCCACTTAATCAGACACCCACTTGGAAAATGTCACCTGATTATTTATGAGGTGTTTAATCGTCTCTGCACAGTCGTTGAAGGCAGCAGGGTGGGAAGTGCAGATGTAGGTTAAGCAGAGCATCTGAACGTGGTCCTACCAGTGTAGGAAAAAGCACAAAGTAAATCACCCTACTCTTTCTGGCTGGGAGCAGGAAATGGCCGGGGCCGGTGCCACCACCCAGTGACCTGCGGCCAGAGGCGCTGCCACACATGGCTGCCCCTCCACTCAGGCTCTGGGACTCGGCCATGGCTTCCTTATCAGTGAGGAGGCCGAGCCGGTCCACCTCCTCAGGCAGTGCTGTATCTCAGCTGTGCCTGACTGGGACTGAGGACAGCCAAAAGTCATGGAGCCTGACAGCAAGCCTGCTGCCCTGTGGCTGCCACACCCACCGTGCCAGGCCACGCCCACCACCACACCTACCGTCCCAGGCCACACCTACCATGCCAGGCCACGCCCAGCATGCCAGGCCACACCCCCATGCCAGGCCACACCTACCATGCCAAGCCCACCACCACACCTACCATGCCAAGCCACGCCCACCATGCCAGGCCACACCCCCATGCCAGGCCACACCCACTGTGCCAGCCACACCACTATGCCAAGCCACGCCCACCATGCCAGGCCACACCCCCGTGCCAGGCCACACTCACTGAGCCAGGTCATACCCATGCCAGGCCACGCCTCCCCCCTCCCCCGTGCCAGGCCACACCACTACCACACCTTGGGCTCTCTGTGGGCCACTTGGTCTCCTGAAACTCCAGTTTAGGACTTCGTTCATGAAAAATAATGTATTCCTCTTCCACCTTATCCTTTTCATCTTCTTCCTCCTCCTCTTCCTGTTTCTCCTCTTCCTCCTCTTCCTTCTCTTCCTCCTCCTTGTCCTCTTCTTCCTCCTCTTGCTTTCATCCTCCTGTTTCTCCTCTTCCTCCTTTCCCTCTCTTCCTCTTCTTTCTCCTCTTCTCTTCCGCTTCTTCCTCCACCACCTTGTCCTCCTCTTCCTCCTGTTTTTCCTCTTCCTCCTTTCCCTCCTCCTGTTTCTCCTCTTCTTCTTTTTCTCTTTCTCCTCCTCTTGCTATTCCTTCTCTTCCTTCTCCTCTTGTTTCTTCTCACAAGAATGAGACATGGGTTGCGGCCCTGTGTGGGGTCTGGCCCAGGAAGCGACCCTCTCTGTGGCTCTCCACTGTGTCCGACACTGTCCACTAAGGCCTTCCGCTTTCTTGCTGGCTTTCTGAGCGGATGGCTGGTTGGAGATGGAGAAATGGTGTTTGAATCTCTGACTGTTTGCCTTTCAGTTACCTCAGGCTCTGCCTCTGCGAGGTGAGCTGCACATCTGTCATCTGTTCTGTTATGGAGACCTCCATTATCATCACAAAACATCCATCTGTGTCTACTGGCACCTGGGCATCTGAAGTAACTCTAACCAGGCTAGCTGTGGTGATTTCCATTTGCAGAGCATCTACATGCCTTCCTTTTCCCTTTAGCCTGTCTCGACCTTGAACTGCACCGCACATCTCCCGTAGAGAATATAAGGGTGGGCACTGATTTATTTTTTACCGGTCTCCACCATTTGAGTGTTTGTAAGTTTGTTCACATTCAGTGTAACAGCTGACAGAGTTGGACACTGCAATGGACCTCACATATCCTTTGTGCTTGTCTGTTCCTCTTTTACTGTCTTGCTTGGCATTATGTGAATATCTTCTTATACTAGAAATGGTAGGCAGTAGAACCTGTCCACCACTGGCTGTTTGGAGTATGTCCTTCATGATTCTCAGGGACTCTGTGTGCGTCTCGGCACGTCAGGGCACAGCGGGGCTGGCGGGGGACTTGCTGTGCGATCTCACAGCTTTGCCCTCTGCCCTCCGCTGCTGCCCCCTGCCCCAAGTCCTCCACCCAAAAGTGGTTCCGATTTCCCCTGGCTGCTGTTCTGACATCAGCTGCCCAGTGCCCCTTAACTAGGCCTCACCTAGGACCAGGGTGGGTTTGCACTTTCCCTGCCCCCGTCCCACAGAGATGTCTCCACCCCTGGCGCCTCCACATTTGCCTCAGGGGTGTGCAAGTCCCAGCTTACCAAGCAGTGGGATGGGCAGATCCACCCTTGGCCTCTGCCGGCCGGAGGAGAGGGCGCCGGGCTGCCCCAAGCAGTGTCCTCTCTGACCAGGGGATGGATGCCAGCCCTGGTCCCCAACACAGAGCAGTCGGAGGCGTCCACTTGCTGTGAGCAGGACGAGGGACCCTGGATGTCAGGGGCAAGGACGAATTCTCTATACCCAGCCCCTGAGGGACCTCATGCGGCTCATCAGGGGTGCAGGTGACTCGGGAAGTTCACACCGTGAGCTCACTCCGGGCTCTCCCCATGTCACTCACCATCTGTCCTAGTATGAGTGAGGCTAGGCTGTCGCTCCCTTGCAGGACCGGAGAGCTCTCCCAGACCCCGAGGCTCACACACCCTCGTACGTGTCCAGAGCCCCCACGGGAGCCGGAGGGCGCCAGTCTGGGGACGCCAGCGGTCACGACTGCACAAGCGCACGTTGGCAATGCCGAATACTAGGAATGCCAGGGAAAGCGGGAAGTGGGTTGTTAGCTTGTCATACTTTATGGCTAATTATTTAATTACCCCAATTTAAAGTTTTTACCAGATTTAGCGACAAAACATAGAAGTCTTGTGATTACTGAGTCAGAAAGTACTAATGCAATTAACTTGTTGAGGGTAACATATTAACTCAGCTGATTGCTCGGTGTGCATCCTGCAGGAGATCCACGGGGGGGGGGAGGGGCGCATGGGTGCGTGGTGCGTGGAGTGCAGGGCACTCTGGCCGCGGGCTGGCCTTTGCCAGCTCTCCTGAAGCTGTGCTGGCTACACACCCTCCTCACCACAGCAGGGTTGGGCAGGACCCTGGTGCACAATTCCAGTCCCTGGTTCCAAGTTACGGAACCCATCGCTGGCTTTGCCCACGTCCTTTGCTGAGTGAGTGGTTTTCTCTTCTCTCTTCCTCTCCTCTTTCCTGCCTCTGTGCCAGTCTGTAGCTCCAGGGCTCCACAGAGGCAGAGTACACACTCTGGGATATTGTTGCCACGTGGAAGGACCCAGCAGCCTGAGACCTGGCTTCCTCCCCCCCCAGAACCTCGGAGGGGAGCAGAGTGATTGGGAACAGTGATTGCAGGTGAGGCCGCGGACCTGGCCCTGGGAAGGAGCTCCGCTCTGGGCTGGTGCAGAGCAAGGGCAGGGGCTCGGGAGTCGTGGGCCCGGCCTGGCATGCAGCTGCTCTCTGACTGCCGCAGAACGCGTTTCTGTCAAGGTTCTTAGGTGTCAGGGATTTGCACAGAAAGGCGGGCGCGCCGATCCTTCCGCAGGGCTCTGGTCTGTATTACTGTGAAGAGCTTGAAATGAGGAGGTCAGATATAAACAAAAATGATCCGGACGGCCTTCTGACAACTTTGAGTGCATCAAGGGGAAGTCCTTTAAGTCTCACAGCCACCTGGACGGAAGCCTGCCCCCGAGCCAGGCTTTTAGCCTTGGACCCCAGAAGACTAGAGGTGCTGGGGGGAGCCCTGCCAGCCGCCCCTCCCTCCACCCGTCCCCCACTGAGACCTTCCACCTGAACACAGCTCCTCCCGGGCAGCACCAGGGCCTCACCACCCCACACACCCCTCCCCGGGCCCCACACACCCTTCCCCAGACCCCACACACCCCTCCCCAGATCCCACACACCCCTCCCCGGGCCCCACACACCCTTCCCCAGACCCCACACACCCCTCCCCGGGTCTCACACACCCC
>NW_012267345.1:1588769-1596030 GCF_000151885.1 Dipodomys ordii
CTCCTGTCCCCTGGCTTCCCCTCGTGTCTGGATGCAGAGGCTCTACCTGTTTCTGTCTGCACAGATTTATCTCCCTCCCCAGCTGCACCACTCCCTTTTTCTCCTCCCCTTCTCCTCCTCCCTTCCCCTCCTCCCTTCCCCTCCTCCCTTCTCCTGCCCTCCTCCCTTCTCCTGCCCTTCCCCCCCAGCCCCCCTCCACTCTGCCTCCGTGACCTCCAGACCAGAGTGAGCAGACTCCATTATGGGACTTCATTGGGGGCTGAGGCGACTCAGCACCGGTCAGTCTGGTCACGTCTGTAACATCTGAGCACAGGACCTTTCAGGTCTGTCTGAGGGAGACGCGCTCGGAATTCAGAGCACCAGGTGGAGAGTCCTTGTTCCTGGTGTGACCTGTCTTCAAGGACATGTGCTGGGGAATCCCGAGCAGAGCCGCTGGTGGCTGCAGCCAAAAAGTGGCCTTTTGGGTTCTCTGTGGGGCTCCGGTCCCGGCCCCTTCTGACTGCTGCCCTCGGAGGTGAGGCTGTCTCCAGCTCCGGCAGGACCAGAGCACACGCATTAGGTCTCACTGAAGTCTGCACGTCAGGCGGGGCTGGGGCAGCCTATGGGCGGCATCTGGGCCGGGATCCTGCAGCACAGGCTCCGTGTTGATCCACGTTCACGAGAGCCGTGGGCTGCCACCAGTGGGTGGCAGAGGGTCTCTCGGAGGCACAGAGCGGAGGGACGCAGGGGATCTGGGGTGCCCTGGGGTGCCTCGCTGCCCCCCCTGGAGCTGCAGGGAGGGGCTCGGCCGCTGTTCCAGGTGGCTTTTGGCCCCCATAGCCGGACATTCCCTCCTCCTGGTCCTGTAGTGGGGACAATGGTGTCTCTGCTCTGGCTGCCGTCCAGGCCACCTGCCCCCCCATGCCAGTGGACGCCACAGAGCTGCCCCCACACCCCAGGTCCTCCCTCGAGGACCCCTACTGGCCCAGGGGTCACCATGTCCCTCGGATCTCTGCTCCTCATGGCTCCAGCAGCCTGTCAGCGGGCCAGTGTCAGAAGCTGGGCTTCGGGCAGGGTGGAGGAGACAGCAGGCTGTCCGTCTGCAAGTCCAGAAAGACCTTCCGAGTCCCGGCCCGCAGGGGCCCTGCCCTCGGGAGCCCAGCCCGGCCTCACTGCACCGCTCTGGGAGAGGCAGGCCTGCCCTTTATGTGCGGACGCTGCCCCTCTGACTTGCCTGGACTCCCGCGCATGCATGTCCAGAGGCAGTGCGTTGGCCTCCCGAGGAACTTGACCTCTGTTGGGCCGAAGCTCCCATTTCTGCTTCTGCTCGATCACTGTACTGACCGGCGTCCGGCTGAGGAGGCCGCCTGTGCTGCGGCACGGCGTTCGGCCGCCCTCCAGCCAGCCGGGCCTCCTCCTCCACCCATCACCTCTCTGAGAAAGGAAGGAGGTCTATTTTGTTTGTGGAAAGCTGATTATCGTAGATAAATGTATCTAATTAGTCCCATTTGCTGACACATGAGCAAGTCGAATAATTAGACATATCTGCATATGCAAATGCTAGTTATACCCTCTGTCAGGCTTTAGGATGATTCCTCCAGAGACAAATTATTGCGTTTCGAAGATGATACGATGTATTAGTTTACAGACAGATAACTTTACTTAGGAGCCAGTGACCGTTGTGCTTGTTTACAGGAAGCGGTAGAAGAAGAACAGGAGTGCAGAAGGAGCCCGGCCGGACCCTCCCCTCTGAGAGGGCTCCCTCAGCCCCTGCAGGGCTCCTGGGGACAGGGACAGGACAGGAGAGTGCTAAGCACCATCAGGCCTGGTCCAGATCTCCGTGCCCGGCAGCTCGGCCCTGGGACAGGATGGTGCAGGTGGCTGGGGGTTCTTTACCCTTCTGTGTTTCCTCCCCATCCTGCCCCGCCACCTGCGTGCTGAGGGGCCGGTAGGGATGGCTACCAGCACCCAGAGGTCTGCGGCTGCCCGGATTGGCCTGGGCCAGGACTATGGGCCATAGGCTGGGCAGCTGCCCATCACAGAAGGCTGAGCTCTGTCCCCGCCTCCTGTGCCTGGTTACCTTTCCTGCCTGGTGGCCTTTTCAACAGCCTCAGGAGAAGGGCTGGGCCCAGCCAAGAGCCCCTCCTCAGCCTCTGCTCTTGTCTGAGCCCCCGACTCCTCCATGACCCTCCCTTCCAGGTCAAGAAAAGAGATGGGGACTCGGCTTTCTGTGTCAGTGTCCTCCAGGCCCGGAGCAGCAGGTGGTCCGCCCGCTCCGCCCTCTCTGCTTCCCTGGGGCCACGTGGGCCGGGCGGAGGCTGGCACCAGTGGAAGGGCGTTGTGGGCTTCCCTGACCGCAGAGGATGCGAGCGGCAGTCAGGCCCCGGGCAGCCAGCTCCTGCTAGCTTCTAACCTGCCCCATGGTCCTCTCTGTCTCTGTCTCTCTCTGTGTCTGTCTGTCTGTCTGTCTCTGTCTCTCTCTGTGTCTGTCTGTCTGTCTGTCTGTCTCTCTCTCTGTCTCTCTCTCTGGGTCAGGCTGCCCAGCAGAGGGCAGCAGCAGGTCAATCACCAGCAGGGAGGGAGGGGCTGGTGGCCCTCGCTGGGAGTAGACCTTACATTCTGGGATCTCTGTGTCCCCAAGAGCCCCTGGAGGGAGTAGCCATGAATGACATGTCCACAGTCATGGGGCCAGGGTGTCACCACTGCCACAGCACTGGCCCTGGCACATCTGTGCATCTGGAACACTGGCTCTGGGCGGAGCTGAGGCTGGGGGCTTGCTGACCTGCCTCCAGTCCCTCCGGCCGGCCGGCGGCCGCCAGGGTGAAAGCAGGCATGGCCCCGGGACGTTCAGCTCTCCTCCGTTCACACGCGCAGTCATGGGCTCTCACACTCATCTGCTCACGAATCACTCATTCATTTGCACATTCATCTTTGTACCCAGTCTGTGTGTTTGTAGTGTCCATGCTGGCGTGGATGGGCAGCTCACCTATTGGTCATAAGGAGGAGGCATGCAAAATTCATGAGAACCAAAACACCTATTCAAGCTGGGCACTGGCGGCTCATGCCTGTCATCTTAGCTACTCAGGAGGCTGAGATCTGAAGATCAAAGTTCAAAGCCAGCCCGGGCAGGAAAGCCCGTGAGACTTTTTTTTTTTTTGTCAGGCATGGGGCCTGAACTCTTAGCCTGGGCACTGTCCCTCAGCTCTTCAGCTCAAGGCTAGCGCTCTACTGCTTGAGCCACAGCGCCACTTCCAGCTTTTTCTGCTTATGTGCTGCTGAGGAATGGAACCCAGGGCCCTGTGCATGCAAGGCGAGTACTCTGCCACTGAGCCACCTTCCCAGCCCCGGAGACTCTTATCTCCAATGAATCACCAGAAAACCAGAAGTGGCGCTGTGGCTCACCGGGGTAGAACACTCGCCTTGAGCAGAAAAGTTCAGGAACATTGCTCAGGCCCTGAGTTGAGGCCCCACACCCGGTGAAATGAACAAGCAAAAGCCCTTCCCATTCAGTAAGTGCGCAGTGAGGGCTGGAGCATGGTGGGTCTGGGGGACAGGACTCCACGGGCAAGTGGGAGCCATAGCTGCAGCCCGGGCTGGGCGGGTGCGGACCCCCAGGTCCAGGCATGGTGCCGGCAGGGCGGTGGCCTGTGCTGTGCTCTGCCCTCCATCCAACTGGGATCCCTGCAGTGCTGTGCCGCATCTGCATCAAGACCCACCGCAGCCCTCCGCACCTCGGGAAAAGCCCCGCGGACGGTAAGCGCCTTGGCCAGGGTGGCCGGTCGGTGGAAGCGGCCTTCCCTGAGGCCGGGTGGGAGATGGGCACAGACGGCCCAGTCCCCCTCCTGCCTCAGGCCCTGCTGCCTGGAATCCTGAGGTCAGGTTTGTCTGCCTGACTCCCAACGCCGCTCCTCCTCCCCTGGCCCGGGAAAGCAGACGAGATGTCAGGGCCGGCTCCTGGCAGGGCCGGTGCTCTGCAAAGCCTGGCCCCGCTGGCCAGGCCTGGAGGAGGCCACTGTGACAGCTGGGTCCAGGTGGCCCCTGAGAGGGCCTGGCCAGGCTCGGCCGTGCCTGTCCTTTGTTCCTTCTCGTGCTCTGTGGGGGCCCAGCAGTGTGGATGCCCGACAGGTGCTGGCCAGGGCCTCCACACACACACCATCCTTTTAACTGAGATAGTACTAGCTCAGCATCAACGCCGCTCCCCTCCATGTTTTGCTCAGGTTGAAAAATGGTAAGTTTTGTGCCATTTTAAGGTGTCAATGAGGTATCCTCAGGTGCTCCACATTCTTGGGCTGCTGCATTGCTTAGCTGTCTCCCCTCCGCTTGCCAACACTGGCTTCCCACGGTGGGCGAGATGGGAGAACCCTTTGTCTCGATGCTGGAACACGAGGCTGTTCTGCAGTGTGGAGAGGGCGTCCGGTCTGCCTGGGGTTGTGCATGCTGTGGTTTCAGAGTGCGCTCAGCACACAGGTAACATAATTTGGCTTCCGTTTTCCTGGAAGAGGCCACGGAGCCCAGGCGACCGCCGCTCACCGTTCCCTGCTCACACCCAGCTCACACCCAGCTCACACCCAGGCGACCGCCGCTCGCCGTTCCGTGCTCACACCCAGGTCATGACCCTCGTGACCCACGCAGCCAGCACGGCCCGGGGTGGGCGTGTGTGTATGTGGATCTGCAAATGCGCTTGGCCGTTCATGGCCACGCAGCCGTTTGATTGTTAGCTGCCAAGATAAAGCTGTGCTTAGGCTGAGTCTGCTGATCATAGACACGTATGTGGATGCAGAGGCGCCCCTGAGCCCCAAAGGGGACCTGGACAGAGACAGAGAGGTAGGGAGACAGAGGCCCTTCCCGTAGGCCTGCGCACGGCTGGAAGGGAAGTTTAAGAGGAAGACACAGGTCAGCAGGGAGGCCCCAGGCAGGGCAGGGCAGAGGCAGCTGGAGGCTCTGGGTAGGAGGTCCAGGAAGGACTGCAGAAGGTGACAGGAAGAGACAGAAAGGAGAGCAGCAAGTGACCGAGGGAAGCGGAGACGCTGGACGTGGCCAAGACTGGACGGGGGAGCAGGGCCCCGGCCTGGCAGGCTCTGCCCGCTCCTACCCTAACCTGGAAGGATCAGAGGCTGTGGCCTTGGCGTGGCCAGTAGCTGCCTTTCCTGCCTGTGCTCACTGGGTCCTCCCACCACGCACGCATGGACGTCCTCCTCCTCCCTCACCGCTGGCTCAGACCTCAGTGCTCGCTCACTCGCGCCTGGAAGAGCCAGCGGGGGCTCAGGTAAGGGGCTGCAGCCTCGCGGGGGCCTGCGGGAAGCGCCCATCGCCAGCCGCTCCCCCTAGTCAGACCTGGAGCCTCTCTTCCTCCCCCCTCCTCTTCTCTGTCCCCTTCTTTAGCAACTCCCCAGTGGAGCCGCAGAGGGAGATTCTTCCGGTGATGTGCGAAGTGGGTCCAGGCTCGTGGAGAGAGCAGCAGGCTGCTGGCGAAGCCCCAGCCTGTCAACGCATCCAGAGCCCACGCACGCTCCTTCGTTCGGCAGGCGTGGACTCTGCAGGCTGCGCGGAGTCCTTTGACTCTCCCTCTGACTCTCCCCACCCACCCCTACCTCAGGGAGCAGAGCAGAGCTGGGGCTGGGGTGCGGGTTCCCCGCGCCCTGTGTCCTGCGGTCACAGCTCTGCTCCCTGGTCCTGGGGCTGGGCCCGGAGGACACAGCCCCCACGGAGCCCAGCCTCGGCACCCGGAACCTCCAGACACACGACCACATGGGCCAGGGGGCTGCCCGGGCAGGCGCTGGTGATCTGATGAACTGTGCGCAGGGCGCCGCTTGTTTCTGAGCCCTGGTCCAGGCCCACGTGGCGGTGGGAAGGCGTCCCCCGGGGAACAGCTCACTGCTGAACATGTGTCCTCCACTGCTGGAATCCACCCCCACCGGAGCTGCCGCGCAGGCCAGCAGACCCCGCGCCACGTCTCCCTCCAGGCGTGGGGAGGCTAACAGGCAGAGGCCTGAGAGATCTGGGCCTTGGAAGCTACAGCCAGAATGCAGCAAGTCCCAGGGGCCACGGCCAGCCACCTGTCCCCAAGTCTCTCAGCCCCTAAACAACAATCCCAAGAAAGCAGACATGGGCAGAACGATGGAAGGGGTGACCTGGGTCGCGATGAATTGTGTTGATGAGCTGATGTGCTGGATTGCAGCTTCTGTGCACACATACCTAAAACAATTAAAAAACAAGGAAAGAACGTGAGAGAGAAAGTGAGAGAGAAAAAGAGAGAGAGAAAGAAAGAAAGAAAGAGAGAAAGGCAGACAGCAAGCAAGAAAGCAAAAGAGGAAGGAAGCGAGCTTGCTGCGCACCAGCTCTGGGGAGGACCCTCAGGGCCGCGGCTGCCCTGTCCACACCTCTCTTCCCTGCCTCTCTCTTCACGACTCACCAAGTCTCCTCCCTAGCGTTGCCTCCTGGCCCTGCCCCCTCCCGTCCAGGCCCTGGCCCCTCTTAACCCAGTTCACTGGATCCTCTCTTCCCAGCGCAGTCTCCGCCCTGCTCACTTCTTTCCGGGCGGAGGTCTGGATTTGTGGCCCCGCTGGGGCTGTCTAGCTATGGCCGTGTGCAATGGAGACCACCTCTTCGCTCGTCTACCCTCACATGGCTTTGTATCAGCATCCGTGCAGCCCGGGGCTGCGGTGTCGGTTCACCCCAGGCTCCTGGGCACTGGGGCAGCCGTTTGGCCTCCCCTGGTAGAATAAGGGGCTAGCCTGCAGGCGCCAGGCCTGGTCCTGGGCGTGCACAGAGGCCAGGTCTCCCTCCCCCACCTGCCAGGCCCTGTGCCCGGGCCAGCTCACACCAGCTTCCATGGTTGGGCAGGTGGCAGCCACCAGGTGCCCAGGCCTGTCCGGGTGTGAGTTGAGTCAACGGATCTTCTCGGCCCTTCCTAGGCCAGGGCCTCTGCGGGCTCGAGAGCCAGGGGCGGTGGTCAGCCTAGGTGAGGAGACAGAAGAGCTGCTGTTGGAGGGAGGCCAGGGGCCTGGCACCGTGACCCAGGGTAGAGGGACGGGACTTGGGGAACAGACGGTCACACTGCTGTTCAGGAGGGCAGACACAGATGGCCTTCCCCAAGGACAACATTCAAAATCCCCGAACAGCCAAGCTCAGAGCCAGAGCACAGATGGAGACCAGTACAGCCAGGAAGGGCCCTGTCCCCAGGAACGGGTTTGTCCCCAGGAAGGGCCCTGTCCCCAGGAAGGGGTCTGTCCCCAGGAAGGACCCTGTCACCAGGAACAGGTTTGTCCCCAGGAAGGGGTCT
>NW_012267345.1:1596080-1596840 GCF_000151885.1 Dipodomys ordii
GACAGCACCAGGCCCTACCACCCCACATACCCCTCCCCAGACCCCACACATGCCTCCCCGGGCCCCACACACCCCTCCCCAGAACTTACACACCCCTCCCTGGACCCCACACACCCCTCTTCAGACAGCACCAGGCCCCACACATGCCTCCCCGGGCCCCACACACCCCTCCCCAGACCCCACACACCCCTCCCCAGACAGCACCAGGCCCCACACACCCCTCCCCAGGCCCCACACACCTGTCCCCAGACCCCACACATGCCTCCCCGGGCCCCACACACCCCTCCCTGGACCCCACACACACCTCCCTGCACACGGGCCTCTGCATTTGCCCAATCTGATCCTCCCAAAGCAGCACCGGTTGGCACTCCTCCCTGGTGGCAGCCTCATGCTAGTCCATCTGTCCATCAGGTGGTCCTCACTAATCTCTGCTCTGTCCTCAGTTCCCGGCCCTGCTGGAGGGGAGGAGGCTCTGCTGCATAGCCACAGCCCAGCTCACCGTCAGCGCTGTGAGGCCATTTCCTGACTGCCCAGTCCTGGCCCTGCCTACTCCCTGCCCACTCCTGACCACGCCCGCCCCAACCACGCCCACACCCAGCTCTGCCTAGTCCCAGCCCTGCCCAGTTCTGGCCACACCCCACCCCACCCCACCCACTGCAGCCCCAGGTAACTGGACATCTGGCAGGCTCCTGTCCCTCACAGATGCCCCTCAGGGCCCAGTTAACGCTTCTCATCTAGATATGCCCAGCAGCTTCCCTGC
>NW_012267345.1:1599500-1599893 GCF_000151885.1 Dipodomys ordii
GCCCCCCAGTCCCTCCCTGGCCCCCCAGTCCCTCCCTGCCCCCCCAGTCCCTCCCTGGCCCTGCTCCCAGCTCCTGTTCCAGCCTCTCACACTGGCATTGAAAGTGATGTGCGTCTGATTAATTAGCGGCTTCTGAAAACCCCCGGGGTTCTGGTAGGACTGGTCCTCCTCCCAGCAGGTCTGCTTGGAGATGAACAGGGCGCAGAGGCCGGTGGAGCTGGGAGCCCCAGCAGCCAAGAGACACGCTGTCCCCTGGGCACCGGGGACAGGAGGACACTTGGTGCCAGCTGCCTGGCTCATGAGCATTCCATCAGCTCTGCAGGGACTGGCCGGGACCGTGGAGTCCAGCCTAGGGCAAGCTCAGACTTCCAGGGCGAGCTTTGTGCAGAGGGA